>NC_091977.1:522506556-522835054 GCF_044704955.1 Pristiophorus japonicus | reverse complement strand
TGACTGTTGCACCGACCAATGGGCGATCAGGACCCACCTAGCCTCGCAACCAATCGGGCGGGGAGCGATGGCGCCAATTTTAAATGTTTGATTGAGGCTGGGTCTGCTCCAATGAGGAGGCGGCAGTGGATGTGGTGGTGCCAGTGGGGATGGGGTGGCTCCCCAAGTGTTGCTGCGGAGCTGAGAGGAGCGCATGGTGTGAGTGGCGAGTGAGAGAGAGAAAGAGAAAAGGAAGGAAGGTAGAGAGGGATGGAAAGTGGGCAGAGAGGGAGAGAATGGAGGGAAGGAGCGGGAAGAGTGAGGGGGAGAGGGAGAGACAGAGGGAGGACATCACTGTTGATTCTATGGCCAACAAGCTCATGTTCTACAGGGCTGTAGTAATACTCGCCCTCCTGTATGGCTCAGAAACATGGACCATGTACAGTAGGCACCTCAACTCGCTGGAGAAATACCACCAACGATGTCTCCGCAAGATCCTACAAATCCCCTGGGAGGACAGACGCACCAACATTAGTGTCCTCGACCAGGCCAACATCCCCAGCATTGAAGCACAGACCACACTTGATCAGCTCCGATGGGCAGGCCACATCGTTCACATGCCAGACACGAGACTCCCAAAGCAAGTGCTCTACTCGGAACTCCTTCACAACAAATGAGCCAAAGGTGGGCAGCGGAAGCGTTACAAGGACACCCTCAAAGCCTCCCTGATAAAGTGCGACATCCCCACTGACACCTGGGAGTCCCTGGCCAAAGACCGCCCTCATGTGGAGGAAGTGCATCCGGGAGGGCGCTGAGCACCTCGAGTTTCATCGCCGAAAGTATGCAGAGATCAAGCGCAGGCAGCGGAAAGAGTGTGCGGCAAATCAGTCCCACCCACCCCTTTCCTCAACGACTATCTGTCCCACATGTGACAGAGTCTGTAGCTCTCGTATTGGACTATTCAGCCAGCTAAGAACTCATTTTAAGAGTGGAAGAAAGTCTTCCTCGTTCCTATGATGATGATGATTCTATAGACAAAGATGATGATAGTCTAAACAAGTACTGTTGCAATAAAGATACTAACTTGACCGCAAATGTTTTGTGGGTCTCTGCTAGTTTATAAATATTCATCAGTCGGGTTTCTTTGAGCTGAACTAGAAAGTGTCTTCTTATTTCTGAGAGGAATTCAGAGTTTCTTCTTTTTCCAAAAGCTTTTGAAACAAACAGGAGATTGAATTCTTAAAGCTTTATTTCCGGCCAGTATAACAAATGCTTTTTAAATATTATGAGCTGCATCACTTTTACCTCAGTTAGACAACGCCTGAATAATAGTGCCTATTGTTTCTTTTGTCATTTTAAAATGCAGACAAAAATTGTTTATTAAGAATGGATTTCTTTATCTCTTTCTTCGTTTTTGGATCTGCAGCGCCAGTCTGAAATGAGAAGGAATTTCTTCACTCAGAGGGTTGTGACACTTTGGAATTCTCTACCGCAAAGGGCTTAAGTCATTGAGTATATTCAAGGCTGAGATTGGTAGATTGTTGGACTCTAGGGGAATCAAGGGATATGGGGATCGGGCCGGAAAGCGAAGTTGAGGTCGAAGATCAGCCAAGGTCCCCTGAAGGTTTTCCAGTGGGTTTTTTTTGTGTAAGTTTTTATTTTTATGTGTTCCCCCGCCCCCCCCTCCTTGGGCCTGACTCGATCCTCGGCGGCACTTTGGCGAGGATTACATTTGCAGCCGAGATTGGGAGCTCCCGCCCGCTGCCATCCACATTCAGGCAAACTACCACCAGGCACTTGGGTGGGCCTTAGCTTTGACCCTATGTTTTTGGCTAGATGGCTGGTGTGATGGCAACCACCACCTACTAACTTTGAACAATGAATTGGCCATGGACAGGAAGGCATGATTAAATGTACCTTCCAATATATCCCCGAATGCCACCACAGCTTCAGTCTATGCTTCCATGGAGGTGGAGGCCCTGACTGGTTGCTGGCTGTCTCTTACCTGGGGATCGATTGCAGACCTATACGGGAACGGTAGCATAGTGGTTATGTTACATAGACTAGCAATCCAGAGGCCTGGGAATCCAGCGACAAGAGATCAAATCCCACCATAGTAGCCAGGGAATTTAAATTCAGTTAAATAAAGCTAGTATAGAAAGTAGGTGCAGGAGTAGGCCATTCAGCTCTTTGAGCATGCACCGCCATTCAATATGATCGTGGCTGATCATACAACTTCAGTACCCCATTCCTGCTTTCTCTCCCTATCTCTTGATCCCTTTAGCCGTAAGGGCGACATCTAACTCCCTTTTGAATATATCTAACGAACTGGCCCCAACAACTTTCTGACGTAGAGAATTCCACAGGCTCACAATTCTCTGAGTGAAGAAGTTTCTCCTCATCTCGGTCTTAAATGGCTTACTCCTTATCCTTAGACTGTGACTCCTAGTTCTGGACTTCCCCAACATTGGGAACATTCTTCCTGCATCTAACCTGTCCAATCCCATCAGAATTTTATATGTTTTCAATAATAGTGACCGTGTAACTACTGGATTGTCGTTTAAAAAAAAAAAAAATTCACTAATGTTCTTTAGGAAAGGAAATTTGCTGTCCTTACCCGGTCTGGTCTATATGTGACTCCAGACCCACAGCAATGTGGTTGACTCTTAACTGCCTTCTGAAAGGGCCTAGCAAGCCACTCAGTTGTCAAGAAGGCAGCTCACCACTATCTTCTCAAGGGCAATTAAGGATGAGCAATAAATGCTGGCCATGCCAGTGATGCCCATATCCCGTGAATGAGTTTTAAAAAAAAGATCTGAAGGCAGATGCCACTTACTGTATCAGTTTCTGCAGAGCAGACATCACCTCCATAATAAGAACATAAGAAATAGGAACAGGAGTAGGCCATACGGCTCCACGAGCCTGCTCCGCCATTCAATAAGATCATGGCTGATCTGATCATGGTCTCAGCTCCACTTCCCCGCCCGCTCCCCATAACCCCTTATCGTTTAAGAAACGATAAGATCACCTCTCATTCTTCTGAATTCCAATGAGTAGAGGCCCAACCTACTCAACTTTTCCTCATAAGTCAACCCCCTCATCCCCGGAATCAACCTAGTGAATCTTCTCTGAACTGCCTCCAAAGCAAGTATATCCTTTCGTAAATATGGAAACCAAAACTGCACGCAGTATTCCAGATGTGCCTTCACCAAAACCTTGTATAGCCGTAGTAAGACTTCCCCTTATACTCTGTCCCCTTTACAATAAAGGCCAAGATACCATTGGTCTTCCTGATCACTTGCTGTACCTGCATACTATCCTTTTGTGTTTCATGCACAAGTACCCCCAGGTCCCGCTGTACTGCAGCACTTTGCATTTAAATAATAACTTGCTCTTTTGATTTTTTTCAGCCAAAGTGCATGACCTCACACTTTCCAACATTATACTCCATCTGCCAAATTTTTGCCCACTCACTTAGCCTGTCTATGTCCTTTGCAGATTTTTTGTGTCCTCCTCACACATTGCTTTTCCTCCCATCTTTGTATCGTCAGCAAACTTGGCTACATTACACTCAGTCCTTTCTTCCAAGTCATTAATATAGATTGTTAATATGATGATGCCGCAAATCAGAGCCGTGGACCTATGAGATGAGACAGGTCGCGGGGATCACCCCAGAGCACTCGCGGGCCTCCTGTGTTGCTGATATATGTACCTTTTGAGGCGAGTCTGTGTCCCAGAGCTCTCAATTCCTAGGCTGCCTTCCACTCAGCCTCTATGGAGAAATGACCACACTCCTCTATTTGCCATTCTTCTGGGTACCCTCATCTTCTGTGTTTCACCCAGTAAGCATTCCTAACTCCAGCCAACTAGCTTCCTCTCCCCAGTGCCAGTCTCTGCTGCTGCCTGGAACAGTTGAGCTGAGTGACGCAGGTATGAAGTCGTCGGGAGAGGTTTGTTCTCGAAGATAGCGTGTTCTCCGAGGGGGACAGAAGAATACGCCCCTGGTCTTAGAACCTAAGTCAATCCTCCCTCCTCACTCTCCAAGTGAGCATTTTAGATTGATGATTCCTTTTCACTAACACCCCAACCACAGAAAATAGTGTTTCTCTCTTTACTCTATCAAAACTCTTCATAATTTTCTCTCTTAACTCTCATCTCTGCTCCTGGGGAAATAGTCCCTTCAAGTCTCTCAAATAGTATCTCAAAGCTTTTCTAAGAGCTATAATTTCTCATCCCTGGTATTATCTTGGTGAATCTGCGCTATACACCCTCTATGGCTTTAATGTCCTTATAAAGGGGCACCCAAAACTGTATGCAGTACTGTAACTGTGGCAAAAGCAATGTTTTATGTAAATCTATCATTACTACTTTACTCTTGTGCTCTATACCCCAATATATAAAACCCAAAATGCTGATCATTTTTTTAATATGGCTTTATCTACCTACATGTACAGTTTCAGGGAATTATGTATTTGTACCCCTAGGTGTTTGTTCATCCACTTCCTTCATTGCTTTTCCATTTTCTCCTAAAATGCAATACCTCACACTCTCTGTCCTCCTGCGATTTCAAAAAATGTTTTCTTCACTGTTTACCAAACCACCTATCTTTGTGCCAGCAGTAAATTTCGAGATTATCCCCCAATACTCCACTCCCAATCATCTATTTCACTGAGAAAGTGTTTTGGCACACACGATTGGCATGGAATTGATTGTAAGTTTGTCAACTTTGAACGTAGCTACTCGTATATGCATATGTATGCATGAGTTCAGAACTAGGTGTCACAGTCTTAGAATAAGGGGTCGACCATTTAGAACTGAGATGAGAAATATCTTCATTTCAAAAGGTGGTGAATCTTTGGAATTCTCTACCCTAGAGGACTGTGGATGCTCAATACAGAGATCAATAGATTTCTGGATACTAAGGGAATCGAGGGATATGGGGATAGTGCAGGAAAGTGGAGTAGAGTTAGAAGATCAGCCATGATCTTACTGAATGGCGGAGCAAGCTCGAATGGCCGATTGGCCTACTCCTCCTATTTTTTACATTCTTATGTTCTTGTATATGTATATATGTATATAAATAAACCAAATCTAGATTGGTGAGCCATTGTTTTTTTTAAATTTGTTCTTCGGATGTGAACATCACTGGCATTGTTGGAATTTATTGCTCATTCCTAATTGCCCTTGAAAAGATGGAGGTGGACCTTCTTGAACTGCTGCAGTCAGTGTGGTGAAGGTACTCCCACAATGTAAATCTGAGATACTGAGAACAGTCAAAGTGGCACTGATTTACAATGTGGTCCATTGTTTCCGACTGGTGTCCATAGCCACATTATGTCTCATCTTCCAGAGGTTTAAGAAATGACCATAATTGGCCATGCACTGTTCTGAAATGGTTCTGGGAATTATTTTGTGAAGTCAGCAATCAGGTGTTGGTTTGGGGCATTAGCATTGTCCCAGAATTCTTCACCTCCAGATTAAATGATGCTTTATAGGCATTTCCTCGATCCTAATAAAATACTCCAATCTTTTTCTTCAGAAGATTCTGAAGCCCACATCCCATGAATGAATTTTTTTTAAAACAGAATGAAAATGGCAAATATCTAATGCAATAAGAAATGCGGAATGCCGGGAAAACTAAATCATTTAAATATAAGATCAGTTAGTTTTGTTCTGTATTAGTTTGTAAAGTTAACGTGTCAGGTGGACCTGGTTGTGCGTTTTCCCTCTCATTCATTTTCTGTCATCACCTCTGTGGCTCGCTGTCTCCAGTTCTAAGAAAGAATGATTGTTTTTCTCCATAATTGGGGAACCTTTCGTTGATCAAAAGACTGAGTACAGTGAATCTCAGGACTGAGAGTGTTAAGGGTACTGGATGATACCAATTTAGTTTTGAAACGTGCAGTTCCTGAGAATGCAGTTTTGTTACCTGATTGTTAACAATGAAGAAAAACACATTCTCCAAACATATAAAAGTGGCAATCAGTGAAAATGTGTGCAAGAAAGACTTTGATTTATATTACGCCTTTCACGTCCGGACGTCTCAAAGCACTTTACAGCTAATGAAACATAGAAACATAGAAAATAGGTGCAGGAGTAGGCCATTCGGCCCTTCTAGCCTGCACCGCCATTCAATGAGTTCATGGCTGAACATTCAACTTCAGTACCCCATTCCTGCTTTCTCGCCATACCCCTTGATCCCCCTAGCAGTAAGGACCTCAATGAAGTACTTTTGGAGTGTCGAACTGTTGTAATGTGGGAAACGTGGCAGCTAATTTGCGTACAAGCAAGCTCCCACAAACAGCAATGTGATAACAACCAGATAATCTCTTTTTGTTGTGTTGATTGAGGGATAAATATTGACAGGACACCGGGGATAACTCCCCTGCTCTTCTTCAAAATAGTACCATTGGATCTTTTACGTCCACTTGAGAGAGCAGACGGGGCCTCGGTTTAATGTCTCATCCGAAAGACGGCTCCTCCAACAATGCAGCGTGCAGCACTCCCTCAGTGCTGCACTGGAGCCTCAGCCTAGATTTTTGTGCTCAAGTCCCTGGAGTGGGATTTGAACCCGCAACCTTCTAACTCGGGCGAGTGTACCGACTGAGCCATAGCTGACACAAGTTACAAGAGGAGACACCATTTTTTTTGTCCCTGAACAATGCCACAAGGGATCAACTAGTTCAGTGACTTCTGAATCTGTTAGCATTACATACATTATTGCTTCATTACACCAAATAATTGGGTGAACATTGTGTAAGAAATATTGCCCTGCTGAATTGTATTTGGTGCAATTAAACACTTCATGGCACTCCAGTTTCAGTAATCTTGCAGAACAATATGGGTAAAAAAGCTGTCAACCGGTAGAGGTAGAAGAGATGGATAAAAATAAATAATACAAATCTTAGACAAATGAATAAATGAGAAACAAAGCCGTACTTTACATGCAAGGTAGCATCTCCCAGCCAGGTGGCAACAGACATCATTATGTCTTATGTAGCTTCTAGTGATTCCCTGAACCTTCAAGAGAAAGGAGAAAAAAGCACAGTGAATTAGCGTTGTCACCTCCTAGTTTAGTACCCTGGGAATGTACAGTTAGTGAGAAATAAAGGATAAAACATTAACTGGAAAGAGAGTTATGTCCATAGACAGTTGTAATATTTGATCTTTATTTCTGAATTTATCAGTTTCCCCAAATAATGCGATGTACAGCTGTTTATTTTTTAAAGTACTTTATGGAGATGAAGATCGTGTGAAAATATTAGATGGCCTCCAATGTCTCGTTAACGATGACATCATATTAGTATTAAATATCCATGCTTTTTCAGTATAGACGGCTTTCTATTTGCCTGCTGGTTTTTGTTCTAGTATGCACACGAGCCCAGCAGGAAATGAAAGGGTTTTAATGACTGTTTGCAGATACCGATGGTGGAAATTTCACTCTCAGGAAGGATAGTGCAGAAGCCCTCATTCTGACTGTATACAAGTAAAGCTGTGTAGGGTGAATGCTTCGTTGACCTGTTAAGTGAAAGAGGAAACGCTGCTTGTTCCCTGGTGTGACTGACGTGTGCAGTTTTAAATATGATTTTTGAAATCTAGACGGCTAAATCTTGAACACTGGAAAATAGTACAGTGGCATTTCAGAGAATGTTCCAATTGAAAATATGCGTGCACGGTGTTGTCTTGTACGTGTATATTTCAAAATCAGAAAAATGAATTCATCTGCAGTGGAAATTGACAAGATTGTTTGGTTTATGAATATGGAAAATAATGTTTAATACAAGCTGATATTTTCAGTGTCATGATTATGAGGGATGTAGCAAGAATTCTCTCTAAGCCAGGGTGTGTTATCTCATCTGTCCGTTGGACTTTGCATACGACACTTGTACTGTTCGAGCTTCCTTTGTGGTGAGCTGGCTGAAGAACTCAGAAGTTGAAATGTCTAGTCCCTTTCCTGTATATTTAAATTTAGTAAACAACTGGCAAAAAAAACTTCTGTCAAGCGAAAGGGGCAAGGCCATAAGAATTGTTATGTTTCCATGACACATGCGACATCCTGCCACACTCTGTGTTCCCTTCCACTGATTTTAGTTGATTTGTGGTCGTCACAGTCTGCTGTCTCTGCCACAGCGTTTAAGTCTAGCACCTGGGTACTTGTGATTTCTACAGTGCATGCAGACGTTGTGAAGCTTCACACTGCCTCCAAGGTCTGCTTACCTCCGGTAATATAACATGTTCAAGTGCAGCTGGATGTGCATCGCTGATTATGCAGAGTGATGAGTTGAATGTCACCACAGTGAAGGTTACGCAGTCAAATGACTGGATTTGGGAAAAAGGTAGCTCATTTTTAATCTTATTGCAAGATCAGTTCAGTAGAAAAGCAATTTTCGCAATAATTGTCTCGGTTTAATTTGTTTCAAGACTAGCTAGAATCAGGAGTTTGTTGAACTTTAACACCTAACTGTCAAAATGCTGTCAAAGAAGCCATTTTCAAGGATGGCTGCTAATCATAAACATCTGCATTTGTTTTAAGTGTGATCTAACCTGACAATTTTAAGCAAATTAGATTTTTTTCCCTCTCTTTGTCGTTTCAGCTGAACAAGAATTTGTCAAGATAATCATCATTGTTGTGGTAATGACTGTGATGGTGGTTGTGATCATTTGCTTGCTGAACCACTACAAACTTTTAACACGGTCTTTCATCAACCGACAAAGTCAAGGCAGACGGCAAGAGGAAGCTTTGCAACCAGTAAGTCCAACACTGTACAATTGCTGTTAAAATTGAAACTACCATTTTTACAGAAAGAATTGTAGAAATATATATTGTAAAAAAGGATCTTTTAAATATATGCTGACTTTTGTTCCTAAACTTCCTCATTCCACTGTTATGCAAATTTAATAAAGTGTTCGATAAGCTTGGCTTGGTTCTCAGGAAGAGAAATCTGCAAAATTATCCAAGATCTAGGTGCTGGTTTGGGCAGGTGGTGGGTGTGCAAAATGGTGCGTAAGTGGAATTTAAAAGGATAGGGATAATTGACGGAAAGTGCTGCCTTAGGGTGACAAAATTATGAACGCTTTTATAGAAAGGCTCATAAAGCATTTCAACCCATCAGCCAAGGCTGAAGGAACAGGGAATTAAGAAGTGACAGGTAAATATGAGGGGAAAGGAAACCCATGTGCAGGGATGAGTCTGCAAGAAAGTAACCCAACACCTCCCTTTGGATGGTTACTGAAGTGCAAAGAAGGTTGCCCTCTACCCTATCTCCATAAATCCACATTGCTGCAATGCCTGGAAGGAGGCAGTGGGAAAGCTTTAGGCTGCAGCTGACCATTACTGTCACTGGTTGTCACATACCTATGTGCACGTTCGCAACTGGCCCAGCCCTGCATCTGGTTTCTGCTGGCCCATAGCCAGTGAAGTCTGCAATCCATAGTTAGATTCATAGAATCTTACAGCACAGAAGGAGGTCATTTGGCCCATTGTGCCTGTGCCGGCTCTTTGAGCCGTCTGATTTAGTCCTACACTCCGCTTTTCTTCTTAACCCTGCAAAGTAGTCCTCTTCAAATACATGTCCAATTGCCTTTTGAAAGTTCCAATGGAATCTGATTCCACCACGCTTTCAGGTAGTGCACTCCAGATATCACCACCCTCCGTGTGAAATAATTTCTCCTCATTTCCCCTCTAGCTCTATTGCCAATTATTTTAAATCTATGACATCTGGTTACCGACCCACTTGCTAGAGGAAACAGTTTCTCCTTACTTGCTCTATCAAAACCCCTCATAATTTTGAATTTCTCTATTAGGTCTCCCCTTGACCTTCTCTGCTCTTAAGGAGAACAATCCCAGCTTCTCCAATTTCTCCACATAACTAAACTCCCTCATCCTTGGTATCATCCTGGTAAACCTGTATCCTCTCCAAGACCTTGATGTCCTTCCTAAAGTCTGGTGCCCAGAATTGTGCACAATACGACACAATTGTACACCAATTGGTTTAACTTCAGCTGTGGGCAAACACTTAGGCCATAAATTCAAGATCAACTTAGTGAGCATTGAAAAATGCATAAGATGATCAAGAACTAGCAAAATTGATATGTTAAAGGCAAATTGTGTTTGACAAATTTCATAGTGTTTTTTCTAAACAATAGCTGACTGTACAGATTGAGGAATGCAGTAGATGTGTATCGATTTTCAGTTGATAATGAGGCTTCACAGTATACCTTGTCGCAAAAATTCAGGCTTATGGTATGAGGAAATGTAGCTACATGAGTAGGATGTTGGTTGATGGACCGGGAATAAAGAATTATGGTTAATGGACATTGCTCAGATTTGAGTAGGATTGTTAATTGTGTGTGCTAGTGATTGTTCTCTATTCCTTTTCTTTTAATGTATCTACCAGTTGAGAGGATGTAGGATAACGAGGAGAGAGGCAAATTGGAGGAGGGGATTGAGATGAGGAGAAAAGGGAGGAGCTAAGGAGAAAGATTGAAGCATGGGACAGCTAGCCATTGAGGAGGAGAAATACAGCCGGATGGAATGTGTTGTGGATTGGAAATGAGCCAGTGGGTTGGTTGTAGGAGGGGAGAGGTGGCGGGGGTGGGGGGGAGAGAGAGGAGGGGGGGGGGGGGGGGGAAGGAGATGCAGTCAGCTCTGAATGGTACTGGCAGAAGACATTGCATCTTTTCTATATCACTGTCATGTAATTTAGAACTTCCTAGTCTTGTCTATTATCTGTTGAATATGCACATCCTCTGGAAATTAAGGTTTTTTCATGCCTTCGTACCTTGTGAGCTGTTGTACATGAGGCAGTAATGGCAGGGATATTAGCCCTAGTAAGTTTAGTTCTCGTGCCTATTTTTCAGTGCTTCTCAGAACTTTCTTCTATTCTTTCCCTGCTGCAAATATAGCATGTTTTTCTCCTTTTTATATGGATTGGAAAATGAGTAGTAGTGCATGGGCACTTTTGGACAGGTATCTGGTTTGCAGTCAGTTACTAGCGGAGTGCCACAAGGTTTGGCATTAGGGCCGCTGTTTATCATTTTTGTAAATGATTTAGACAAAGTAATTATGTACAGTGTCCAGATTTGCAGAAAATACCAAATTGAGAACATTGGCAAATTCAAAAGCATCTTGACCAGTTTGATCAGTGGGCAGAGAAATGGCAGATGAAATTTAGTGCAGGAAAATGTAAGATTATGAGATTGGGCAGAAGAATGGTTGGTCTGGATTATGTGTTAAATGGGAATGTACTTGAGCTATTGGAGCAAATGGGCCTTGATGAGTCCACTCCTGGAGCACTGTACAGTCTTGGCCTCCTTACCTAAGGAAGGATATACATGCCTTAGAGTGCAATGAACGTTTGCCAGACTGATTCCTAGGATTGGGGATTGTCCTTTGAGGAGAGATTGAGGAGATTAGGTCTATAATTCCCTCGAATTTAGAAGAATGAGAGGTCATTTAATTGTAACACATAAAATTCTTACAGGGTTTCACAGGGTAGATGCTGAGAGGATGTTTCCCCTAGTTGGGGAGTCTAGAACTAGGGGTTGGCCATTTAGGAATGAAATGAGGAGAAATTTCTTTACTCAAAGGATTGTATGTAAGGTTTAGATAAATTAGATCCAAGTCAGCTTTTCTGCTGTGTTCAGAATTTAAGCACAAGAAGCCATATTTAAGGATAACACAAGTGGAACTTTTTTTTACTAAAAGGCTAGTAAATATGTGTAACACAGTAGCGACACAGATGGTGGAACAAGAAACCTAATTGGTTTCAAGAAGCAACTAGACAGGTTCTTATCAACAAATGGGATTCAGGATGATTAGAAATGCCGAAGGGAAATACTGTGGATCAATGGGCTGGATAGACCGAAGGTCCTCTCCGGCCTGAAACTTATTATTTTACTATCCCTACTTTGACTCCATTGCACCGTCTCCTACATTAAGTAAAAATAACACTAAGGTTCTGTACAACTGAAGCATCACATCCTCACTTTTATAATCCAACCCCCTTGATAGAAAGACCAACATCCCGTTAGCCTTTCTGATTATTTTTTGTACCTATGCACGAGTATTTTGTGATTTTTGTATGTAGATACGCCAATCCCTTTGCTCCTCCAGAGCTCCTTGTTTCTCTTCATTAAGAAAATAATCTGCTTTGTCTTTCTGAGCTAGTCCTGTTGACCCTTATAGTGAGTATATACCATCTCTTCTGCTTCTTGACTTGTGTTCAGAGATGTTCTTTCAAATAAAATGTAGAAAATCGGTTTATGGTTCTGTTAGCTCAAAGCTGAAGTGCATTTTGTGGTGTGATGCTGAGTCACGTGGACCAGCAAGGTCCCAAGTTGAATTTTTGCTGCATGTTAATATAACAAACCTTAGCCAGTGACAGCAGGGTTGTACAGTTATTCTTAGTGAACCTGGCTTGGTAGATGAAAAATCGTGCAATTGCTATCAAGTAGCCTTTATTGGAGTCTTTGGACATCGGAGGAGAGGATTAGGTTGCACTGTAATGTGCCCATGCCAAACGGCCTGTTTATATTTGGTAACCAGATTCTCACATGAACAATGGACACTTGGGTAAGCTACAGCAGGTTTTCTGGAATATCCCAGAATGAGTCCACTGCCTGTAGAACTGGAGAGACAAGGGGAGAAAATTTAGAGGAAAAAGATCATTAATTTATTGCTATGAAAGAAAATGTATGTGATTCTCTAACTTGCTTTTATATTCAATGCTTCCAAAAGAACTACCAAGAAACCAATTTTGTTTTTCAACCCTATGCCACAAACTACTCACCACTTGAAATGTAGCTACTGTACAAGCCTTTCTCACCTGAATTTTGCCCATGCCCTACTATAGATGATGACTTGTACAGAATAATGGTTAAAGTGTAATTTGTTAATCGGCTTTCTTCTTCCTCCCCTCCTCAACCCTGTCTAACTTTTGACCTCTCTAATGTTTTGAACTGCAGCTCCGTGATTTTGGCTTTAGCGTTCATGCAGTAAAATTTACCACGATTTTTCTTAAGAGCTTCAGGGAGAATTTGAGTAAAAGTCCTCAGTGTGGGTAGAAAGCCAAAAAAAAAAAGGAGGCATGGTCGATTTTATAATAATTTCTAGGGCCAGTGCACTATGGCTGTCTGCTTTTACCATTAAAGGGATATCGTTTTTAACCAATGCCATATTCTTATAATAATTTAGCGCAGATAGTGGAGGAAAACTTAAGCCCATTAGCAATGTTGGTGAAAGAATGAAATACAGAGAGATTGAGGTTAAGCCTCCAGTGTTAGCACTACCCAGTCCATGTGGTACTTGCTGCCTCTCAAATGACTGACAACACACAACACCTCTCAGTTGTGCAACTCTGCCAGCATCAGATGTGCTGCCCTTCTGCCCACCGCCCCCGCCCAACCCACACTTCTCTTTCACTCACCCACAACAATCTCATACTCTAATCCAAAGACTTTGGCTATATATTTCATTAAAAGCCTCTGGCAATTTCAAAAAGAGAGGGTAAAACATTTAAATACAATTAAAATCCCAGAGTAAAAGCATAGTGTTTTTTTTAAACATCTGGTCACTATACAGGAAGCAATACTGTTATGTTGGTCATGTTATCACCTACTATCCCTGCAGCTACTGATCTTGCTAACCTACTGATCAAGAACCACATAGTGGTAAGAATGTTGCTAACAATAGCTTTATTAATAGGCAGTCTACAGTCAGGTCTGCGTCACCTTGCTGCACATTTACAGTAGAGATCGACCTCTCAGCGTACTACAAACTTCACAAAATTATGCTCAATCAGAAACCCTCTCATTACTTTTCCTGTTTCTGTTGATCTCGTTTATACAGACTGTCCCCGCCATCCAGTGAAGCCTTAATTACTTCCATTTTTTAGGACCTCTTCCAACTTGGATAAGTTATGGCAAAACTGTTCAGGCTGGTTTCCACTCTCTCTCTCCTTGTACTCTCTCTGTAGTTTGTTGTTTCTCTGCTGCTCTCTCACGCTCGCTGTCTCTGCTCTCTTGTTGGGGCTCCCCGCAACATATTTCCCAGCTATGTTACTGTCCCAGACCTATATTTTTTTCTCTGCTGCACTCGGTTTGGGAATTATCCTCCTTTTTCTCCTTTTAGGCCTTTCTGCAGCCCCTTTTAACTTTTTTTTCTCTCCGCTCACTTTCACGCTCTTGATTTCTCTTGATTCAACAACACGTGCCACCAGTTTGGCTCCATGCCACTCAGTTAATTGCCATGTTTGCTCTTCCCTAATCTATTTGGGTGCTAGCTTTTCCAACACTAAAGACTGAGTACAGGCACAGGGCATTCAGATCAGCATTAAAAAGTAACAACTGGAACGACTGAATTGCACCGTTCCTGTTCCCTTTTAACACTGGTGCAAAAATAGAATCCTGTGTGCCTTCCATTATGTGAGCTTTTATTTTATTTGTTCGTGAATGTAAGTGTCACTGATAAGGCCAGCATTTATTGCCCATCCCTAATCTCACCGCTGCCTTGAACTGCTGCAGTCCATGTGGTGAAGATACTCCCACAGTGCTGTTCGGGAGCGAGTTCCAGGATTTTGACCCAGCGACGATGAAGGAACGGCGATATATTTCCAAGTCAGGATGGTGTGTGACTTGGAGGGGAACTTGGAGGTGTCACCATGCGCCTGCTGCCCTTGTCCTTCTAGGTGGTAGAGGTCATGGGTTTGGGAGGTGCTGTCGAAGAAGCCTTGGCGAGTTGCTGCAATGCGTTGTAGATGGTACATGCTGCAGCCACGGTGTGCCGGTGTTGGAAGGAGTGAATGTTTAAGGTGGTGGATGGATGCCAATCAAGCAGGCTCCTTTCTCCTGGATGATGTTGAGACTCTTGAGTGTTGTTGGAGCTGCACTCATCCAGGCTGAGATGGTAAATTTGTGGCAGGCATTTTGATAAGGGTTGGTTGGGGAGAGTATTGCAGCTCCTCTCACCTAATGTCAATGTGCTTGATGCTACCCTGGCTGATATTAGTTAATTTAGCAGAAGTCAGGGGTCAAACCGAGGACCTCCATGCTCTATATGGCAGTGGAATGCACTGGGTGATACGCCACACACTAAGCTAGCAATGCTGCAAAGCTTCTATCAATAACACTCTGGCTGCACAACCCAGGGTTTTGTTTTCCTTTTCCTCACCTTTGCAAAAGTGTTAAAGATGCATTTAAGGGGAAGGTGGATAAGTACATGAGGGAGAAAGTAATAGAAGGATCTGCTGACAGGGTTAGATGAATTAGGGTGGGAAGAGGCTCATGTGGAGCATAAACACCGGCATGGACCAGTCGGGCCGAATGGCCTCTTTCTGTGCTATACATTCTATGTAATTCTGCTCAGTGTTTCCCAGAGTTCCATGTTTCAGTGCACCCTCCTATTTTTTTTGTTCTGCGGCATAGAATCTGTTTTTTGAAAGCTGCCAAAGAAATGAAGTACAGGTACTCTTAAAAGTCATTCATCTCTATGGATTATAGGTTCCAAACAAACTTTGAACGTGTGATGCGCCTTGCGAAGATTTACTAGTTAAAAGTGCTATATAAATACAAGTTGTTGTTGACTAAAATTTAAGGACATGTATGATGTTGATATCCTATATAATTCTGTTACCCCCAATGCCACTTCAGAGTGAAACTGTGAACCTATAGAGTTACGTGACCGGTAAGAACACAAGAAATAGGAGCAGGAGTAGGCCATTTGGCCCCTCGAGCCTGTTCTGCCATTCAATAAGATCATGGCTGATCTGATCTTGGCCTCAACTCCACTTTCCCTGCCCGCTCCCCATAACCCTTGACTCGCTTATCTTTCAAATATCTGTCTGTCTCCACCTTAAATATATTCAAGACGCAGCCTCCACAACCCGCTGAGGTAGAGAATTCCAAAGATTCACGACCCTCTGAGAAGAAATTCCTCCTCATTTCCATTTTAAATGGGCGCCCCTTATTCTGAAACTATGCCCCCTAGTTCTAGATTCCCCCACGTGGGGAAACATCCTCTCTGCATCTACCCTGTCACGCCCCCTCAGAATCTTATACGTTTCAATATGATCACCTCTTAGTCTTCTAAACTCCAATAGAAAAAGCTTAGTCTAGTCCACTTGTGCAAATTTCAAAGAGGGATTCCGATTGGACTTCCTCCAAATGACCTTGGTGTAAGTTAGGAAACTATCTTTTAAAAATAAATTATCCTCTCCCCCAGATTGTTCCTGCCAATAACCTTTTGGCATACCACTGCACTCCTTCATCTGGGACAGAGATGGCCCTGCACCAGGGACTCGTATACAATCATGTCAGTGCTATTTTAGTGAAACAATTAAAGGCACAATAGGTGAAATAATGTATATCTTTTTGCTGATTTATACAATTCCCTTCCTCATTCTACTGGCTTTAAAGCACTCGAGCAAAACTTGCCCATAGAAAGTAGTTTCAGTGCCAGTCGAGTTTGGGATTCAGATTCTTGAGGGGCAATTTTAACCCTACCCACCCGTTGGAAACCTAATGGAACGCAGTTAAAGTCGGCCTGGTTAACGTCCAGCCTGGATCCTGTCATCTTCAATTCTAAGGCATATTTTACTTATTTTCCTTATGGGCCCAGGATTAGCAGGAAAGCAATACTCGGCCCCACAACAAAGGTTTAGACCTCTTCTCGGGCTCTCCCCTTCCCTCCTGCAAAACCCTCTCCCTGTGACTTAGTTGCTTGCCAGCGAGCTTCCCTTTGCGCCCTTGGCGGCCTCCTGCTGCGCTCATGCCTGGTGACCAGCTGTCGCTTCGTGCCCATTTTGGTGGGTTGCTGACCAGCGGCATGCAGATGGGTCCCAGAAGTTAACAGCGCCTGGGCCTCGGGGATGGCTTCCACTCACCTCGCCCATGTCGCCCGAATCCCACTCCAAATTACACTCGGGGCTCTGTTGTCTAAATGCGGGTTGAGTGGTTTACAGCTTAAGCCACTAAGCTTGTAACTCTTGTATGTCAGCAAACTTTTAAATTTGTTTCCAAACTGCAAAATAAATTTCCTTAAGATTCTTATAAATTACACGACATATTATTCTATAAATATCAAAATAGCCTTTCAAACTTCAATAAGTGTGGTTGTGGTGCTACATTTCAATGTTACGATTGTTTTCATTTTATTGAAACAATAATATGATTCTAAGAATAATGGATCGTAGAGAATAATTAACATGTAATTTAATCATAAATTCTATTATTGTCATAAACCATTCCACCTTTTCATTTGTGGTTTACGATGCAATCTAAATGTCCTAATTAAATTATTCAGACTTATTTCTCACTTCTAAATATTTGTAGTTCTACATATTCTGTGAGATGCCTCTTAAAGCATTTTACAGTTTCATTAGTATCGCATTATTCTACAAAGTAGTAAAGACACAACACAACGCATGATTCAACACACAGTGAATGCTCAACTTTAACGTGTTATATTACTGAGCAGTAACTGGGCGCTTCTCACAGGCGGTAAATAAAAGGCTCCTTCGTGTATCTCTTTGTCATGTACTTAGAGTGGCATTGACAGGAGTGTGTGGCTCAGTTGGTAGCATTCTCGCCTCTAAAGTCAGAAGGTTATGGGTTCAAGTCCCGCTCCAGAGACTTGAGCACAAAAATCTAAGCTGACACCTCAGTGCAGTACTGAGGGAGTGCTGCACTGTCAGAGGTGCTGTGTTTCGCATGAGATGTTAATCATCGAATCATAGAAATTTACAGCACGGGAGGAGGCCAATTCGGCCCATTGTGTCCACGCCGGCCGACCAAGAGCTATCCAGCCTAATCCCACTTTCCAGCTCTTGGTCAGTAGCCCTGTAGGTTACAGCACTTTAAGTGCACATCCAAGTATTGTTTAAATGTGGTGAGGCGTTCTGCCTCTACCACCCTTTAAGGCAGTGAGTTCCAGACCCCCACCACCCTCTGGGTAAAGAAATTTCCCTCATATCTCCTCTATACCTTCCCCTCATATTTCCTCTATACCTCCCCTTTACTTTAAATCTATGCCCCCTGGTTGTTGACCCCTCTGCCGAGGGAAACAGGTCCTTCCTATCCACTCTATCCAGGCCCCTTATAATTTTATACACCTCAATCAGGTCTCCCCTCAGCCTCCTCTGTTACATTTTTGTAAATCTCCTCTGCATCCTTTCCAGTGCAATCACATATTTCCTGTAATGTGGTGACCAGAACTGCACACAGTACTCCAGCTGCAGCCTAACCAGTGTTTCATACAGTTCAAGCATAACGTCTTTGCTCTTTTATTCCATACCTCGACTAATAAAGGCAAATATTCCATATGCCTTCTTAACCACCTTATCTACCTGGCCTGCTACCTTCAGGGATCTGACCTCCACTCCAAGGTCCCTTTGTTCCTCTACACTTTTCAGTGTCGTATCATTTAATTGGACAGACTTTAGCCTTTATTTTTGGCGGATTTCTCAGCGGTACAGCTATTTTTGGAAGAGAAACCGCCCGGCGAAAGTTTACCCCTTACTTTTTAAGTAGAACTGCTCACATTTCGAAAAGACCACCGGGGAGCAAACCGCTCACGTGCACCGCCGAGAAAAGCGCCAGGATCGAAGTTTGGCCTCAACGGAAGCCCATACAGATCGCCAAGGAAACCGCCTACGGGAAGCAGCCTGAAACAGGACGGTAGGTGAGTACCCTGAAAAGAAAGGTAAGTTAAAGGTTTAAAAAAAAAGTTTTAAATTCTAAAATGGCGTTGACATTTAAAACTATCTTGAGAATTTTTAAAACTTTTTTTTAAGGTGAAAAAATATTTTTTGAGTTTCCCCCTCTTCCTAGGCCCAACCACAGCCTCGGACTAAATTTTAAAGACTTACTGCCCATTCAGGTAAGAACCGTCCGTTTTCCCTAGTTTCAGCTTTAACCGCCGAGAGCCGCCGGGAACCTTGGTGCAAGATGCATTTTCTAGCCGGGCGGTATTTCTTACCTCATTAATGGAAATTTTTGCCGGCATTAATTGCAGAAGCTTAGCGGTCTTTTCTGGGCGGCAATCAGATGGTGATGGCTAGTCTAGCCCAATGTGTATTCACTTGCCCTGTTAGACCTCCGCAAATGCATTACCTCACACTTATCCGGATTGAATTCCATTTGCCACTGTTCTGCCCACCTGACCAGTACATTGATATCTTCCTGCAGTCCGCAGCTTTCTTCTTCATTATCAACCACACAGCCTATTTTAGTGTCAACTGCAAACTTCTTAATCATACCCCCAACATTCAAGTCCAACTCATTGATATATCTACTACAAAAAGCAAGGGACCCAGCACTGAGCCCTGCGGAACCCCACTGGACATAGCCTTCCAGTTACAAAAACACCCATCAACCATTACCCTTTGCTTCCTGCCTCTGAATTTTGGATCCAACTTGCCACTTTGCTCTGGATCCCATGGGATTTTACTTTTGTGACCGGTCTGCCATGTGGGACCAAGCTTTGCTAAAATCCATATACACTACATCATAAGCACTACCCTCATCGACCCTCCTGGTTACCTCCTCGAAAAATTCAATCAAGTTAGTCAGACTTGACCTTCTCTTAACAAATCCATCTACGTCTTTCCAAATGAAGATTTATCCTGTCCCTCAGGATTTTTTCCAATAATTTTCCCAGCACTGAGGTTAGGCAAAGGAGCGGGGTGATGCAGACACTGCTATTGGGGAGAATTTAGCAGCTTTGAAAGTAGATAAGACCCCAGGCCTGGATGAAATGTATCCCAGGCTGTCAAGTGAAGCAAAAGAAGAAATAGCAGAGGCTTTGACCATCATTTTCCAATCCTCTCTGGCTTCAGGTATGGTGCCCGAGGACTGGAGAACTGCTAATGTGGTACCTTTGTTTAAAAAGGGAGAAAGGGATAGACTGAGTAATTACAGGCCAGTCAGCCTAACCTCAGTGCTGGGAAAATTATTGAAAAAAATCTTCATTTAAAAAGACACGGATTAATCAAGGACAGTCAGCATGGATTTGATAAGTGAAGGTTGTGTCTGACTAACTTGATTGAATTTTTTGAGGAGGTAACAAGGAGGGTCGATGAGGGTAGTGCGTTTGATGTAGTGTATGTGGATTTTAGCAAGGCTTTTGATAAGGTCCAACATTGCAGACTGGTCACGAAAGTAAAAGCCCATGGGATCCAGGGCAAAGTAGGATCCAAGATTGGCTCAGAGGCGGAAGCAAAGTGAAATGGTTGATGGGTGTTTTTGTGACTGGAAGGCTGTTTCCAGTGGGGTTCTGCAGGGCTCAGTTCCTTGCTTTTTGTGGTTATATATATCAATGATCTAGGCTTGAATATAGGGGGTATGATAAAAAAAATTTGCAGTTGACACTAAAATCGGCTGTGTGATTGATAATGAAGAAGAAAGCTGTAGACTGCAGGAAGATATCAATGTACTGGTCAGGTGAGCAGAACAGTGGAAAATGGAAAAGTGTAGAGGAACAAAGGGATCTTGGAGTGCATATCTGCAGATCCCTGAAGGTAGCAGGCCAGGTAGATAAGTTGGTTAAGAAGGCATACGGAATGCTTACACAAGAAAAAGGGCAGGAGTAGACCATTTAGCCCCTCGAGCCTGCTCCGCCATTTAATAAGATCATGGCTGATGCTATCATGGACTCAGCTTTACCTCCTTTCCTGCTTAAATATATTCAATGACCCAGCCTCCACAGCTCTCTGGGGCAGAAAATTCCTTAGATTTACAACCCTCTTGAGAAGAAATTCCTCCTCATCTCAGTTTTGCCTTTATTAACCGAGGCATAGAATACAGAGCAAGGGGGGGAGGTTATGCTTGAACTGTATAAAACACTAGTTAGAACCCAGCTAGAGTACTGAATGCAGTTCTAGTCACCGCATTACAGGAAGGATGTGATCGTACTGGAGACGGTACAGAGGAGATTTCCGGGAGTGGAGAATCTTAGCTTTTAGGACAGATTGGATAGGCTGGGTTTGTTTTCCTTGCAACAGAGGAGGCTGAGGGGAGACCGATTGAGGTGTATAAAATTATGAGGGGCCTAGATATAGTGGATAAAAAGAGCCTATTTCCCTTAGCAGAGGGGTCAACAACCAGGAGGCATTAATTTAAAGTAATTGGTAGAATGTTTAGAGGGAATTTGAGGGAAAATTTCTTCACCCAGACAGTTGAGAGGGTCTGGAACTCACTGCCTGAAAGGGTAGTAGAGGCAGAAACCCTCATCACATTTAAAAAGTACTTGGATGTGCACTTGAAGTGCTGTACCCTGCATGGCTACGGACCTAGAGCTGGAAAGTGGGTTTAGGCTGGATAGCCTCTTGCTGGCCAGCACGGATACAATTGGCCGAAATGGCCTCCTTCCGTGCTGTAAATTGCTATGATTTGTGCACAGTCTATGCGCAATTTCAAATCTAAAAAATTACTGAACTAATTTTATTAAAAAAAAACTTAGAATTATATTTTTTTAATTACATCATTTTGCTGGTCCCCAACCCCCCCCCCCCCACCTGAAGGTCTATTATTGCTGAAATACTTTCATGAATGCTGGCAATCCAGCACTACCTCATCCGGGTTATGTGACTTTGCAGGGTATTGCAGGTGAGCCACCCAATGTCCATAACTACACACTAGGTCATCAGGTAACAATCAGGAGCAGAACCTGGCTGATGTCACCGAGCCGCTTCACTCCAGCCTAGGAGCACTTGGGCCAATTGCAACATCCCAACTGTTGCACCAGCTCAGATCAGTTAACTGAAACTGTTGCCTGCTGGTCAGTGTAACATTGGATGGTGAATTACATAGTTAGCCATCAGTGCAACTGAAAATAAGATTACATAATTACAGAGTGTCATGTATCTTACATTATTATATATAACTGTATCCTAACATGCTATACATAACTGTAATAAGATGTGACCTGTAACCACCAGCATACCTTACCACCAGGGGTGCACTTGCAAGAGACAGGTATATAAGGACAGGTCTCAGGCAAGTGCAGCATTCCAGAGCTGTGAAATAAAGGTGCAGGTCCAGAGTGACCTTGATTTCAATACATGCCTCGTGTGAATCTGTACTGAGGGGACAGGACTTTACAGTGGCGACGAGTTACGGGATTACAGAATCCACAGAATGGCGAACAACGGATCAGATGAAAAGTACAATGCAGGAGACAATTGGGAGGACTTTATAGAAAGGCTCCAGCAAAGCTTTGTAACCAAAGACTGGTTTGGCGACGATAAGGCAGACAAGAGAAGAGCCCATCTCTTGACCAGCTGTGGCTCGAAAACATACGCTTTAATGAAGGGTCTGTTGGCACCCGAGAAACCAAGCAAGCAAGTCGTTTGAAGAATTGAGCACACTGGTAAGAGACCATCTGAAGCCAGCGAGCAGCCTACACATGGCCAGACATAGGTTCTACAACTACAGACGCTGTGTGGGCCAGAGCATACCTGACTTCGTGGCGGAACTTCGGAGGTTAGCTAGTTTATGTGAGTTCTCCAATGAACTGAGGAGAGAAATGCTGAGAGACTTTTTCATTGAAGGAATAGGCCACGCAGGCATATTCCGAAAGATCATAGAGACCAAGAATCTGACCTTAGAGGCAGCAGCACTGGTTGCACAGACATTCTTGGTAGGGGAAGAAGAAACGAGGTTGATTTACAATGCCGGTACGACAACTAATTAAGTATCGGAACAAGAAGTTCACAGTACTAAACAAGCTGCTACCCCCACACACAGACAAAACCGGGAGAACAGGCTCTCGACAGCAGGCAGAAGCCATTAAGGGCCACAGGAACGGCCGTTCACACCTCATCAACCCACAATGCGAGCAATCAACTACAAACTGAG
Source organism: Pristiophorus japonicus (assembly GCF_044704955.1). Taxonomy (NCBI): domain Eukaryota; kingdom Metazoa; phylum Chordata; class Chondrichthyes; family Pristiophoridae; genus Pristiophorus; species Pristiophorus japonicus. The sequence continues at coordinate 522,812,224 of NC_091977.1, read as the reverse complement.
AGAAGCTCAAGAGAGATCAGCCAGACGCAGCTCATTCTTTGGGAACACTTTAAACAATAGAACAGGTCTGTGCTGGAGGTGTGGGGTAGGTACTCGTCAAGGGGATGTCGATTTCAGCAGGCTGTTTGCAGAAATTGTGAATATTTGGCCCGTATGTGCAAAAAAACGGCAGCTCGGCTGGTATACGAATCGGATGGGTCGGAAAGCGGACCAGAAGATGCTGGGGACAGTACCCGGGACACCGATGTACAGCGGGTCAACACGATTAATGGCCGCTGCTCCTACAACAGGACGCCTCCTATAATGATGAGGGTCCTACTCAACAGGATATCTGTCAACATGGAGCTGGATACGGGAGCAAGTCAATCTCTCATGGGCGCTCAACAATTTGAACAACTGTGGCCGCATAAAAGAGACAGACCAAAACTCACAAGGGTCGACACCACACTAAGGACCTATACCAAATAAATCGTACCAGTCTTAGGCAGCGCCATGCTCTCTGTCACACACAAAGGGACAGTGAACCAACTTCCCCTGTGGATTGTCCCCAGAGACCCCCCAGCACTGCTGGGGAGAAGCTGGCTGGCAAAACTAAACTGGAAATGGGATGATGTCCATGCCATGTCATTAGAGGAACGGACCTCCTGCTCAACAGTTATAAAGTGATTTGAACATCTCTTTCAGCCAGGTGTGGGCACTTTCAAAGGGGCCAAAGTCAAAATCTACATCTCACAGGATGCTAGACCGGTCCATCACAAGGCCAGAGCTGTACCCTATTTGATGAGGGAAAAGATTGAACACGAACTAGACAAGCTTCTGCGGGAAGGCATTATATCACCTGTGGAATTTAGCGACTGGGCAAGTCCCATCATCCCAGTCATGAAGCCTGATGGATCCGTATGAATCTGTGGGGACTACAAATCTACCATAAACAGAGTCTCCCTACAGGACCAGTACCCGCTGCCCAGAGCGGATTATTTGCCACATTGGCTGGAGGTAAACTTTTTTCAAAATTAGACCTCACATCTGCGTATATGACGCAAGAATTGACCGAGGAATCCAAGCTACTCACCACCATCAACACACATCGAGGCCTTTTCATGTACAATCGATGCCCATTCGGCATCAGGTCGGCAGCTGCCATATTCCAGCGCAACATGGAGAATCTGCTCAAGTCCATCCCAGGGTCCGTTGTATTTAAAGACGACATACTTATCACGGGCAGGGACACCGACTCCCATCTCTGTAATTTGGAGAAAGTACTAAACGGTTGGATCGGGTAGGCCTACGAGTCAAGAAATCCAAGTGCCTGTTTCTCGCACCCGAGGTTGAATTTTTGGGCAGAAGGATTGCCGCTGATGGAATCCGCCCAACAGAGTCCAAAACAGAAGCAATTCGCCTGCACCCAGGTCCTGGAATGTCTCAGAACTGCGCGCCTTTCTCGGGCTACTCAATTACTTTGCGAACTTTATGCAGAACTTAAGCACGCTGCTGGAGCCTCTCCATGTGCTACTCAGGAAGGGGTGCGATTGGTTTTGGGGGGATGCCCAGGAACGCGCCTTCAATAAGGCACGCAACCTTCTGTGTTCCAACAGTGTTTTGACTTTCTTTGACCCAGGTAAAAAGCTAGTTCTCACATGCGATGCGTCAGCGTATGGGGTCGGGTGAGTTTTGCAACATGTGAATAGTGCGGGCAAATTACAACCCATAGCTTATGCCTCCAGGTCACTTTCGCGGGCGGAGCGCGGGTACGGAGTGGTAGAGAAGGATACGCTCGCGTGCGTGTACGGTGTCAAAAAGATGCACCAATACCTTTTCGGGGCCAAGTTCGCGTTAGAAACCGACCACAAGCCCCTCACGTCCCTCCTATCCGAGAGCAAGGCAATAAACGCCAACGCCTCGGCGCGAATTCAATGGTGGGCACTCATGCTGGCGTCCTACGACTACACAATAAGGCACAGACCAGGCACAGACAACTGTGCCGACGCGCTCAGCAGGCTACCCCTGGCGACCACGGAAGGGTCTGACAAACAGGACTGTGAGATAGTCATGGCAATCAATGCCTTTGAGTCCACAGGTTCGCCCATGACGGCTCGCCAAATCAGAGCATGGATGGCCAGCGACCCCACGTTATTCTTAGTAAAAAGATGTGTCCTAACCGGTGACTGGGCAGAGGCTCGCGATGCCTGCCCTGAGGAATTAAAACCCTTTCACAGGCGCATGCATGAGCTATCACTACAAGCAGATGCCTGATGTGGGGCAGCCGAGTAGTCATGCCTCTGCGAGGCAGAGAGGCATTTGTCCGGGGGCTCCACCGCGAGCACCCGGGGATCGTTCTCATGAAGGCCATAGCCAGATCCCACGTCTGGTGGCCTGGTATTGACGCGGACTTGGAGCTCTGCGTCCGAAGGTGCACCATTTGTGCCCAACTCAGCAATACCCCCAGGGAGGCTCCCCTGAGGACCAGCCCTGGCCTACCAAACCGTGGTCGCAGATGCACGTAGACTATGCGGGCTCATTCATGGGCAAAATGTTCCTCGTAGTTGTAGATGCATTTTCAAAGTAGATCGAATGCACCATTTTAAACTCGAGCACAACCTCCACCACTGTGGAGAGCCTCGCAACCATGTTTGCAACGCATGGAATCCCTGACATATTGGTCAGTGACAATGGTCCGTGCTTCACCAGCGCAGAATTCCAAGACTTTATAATTGACAACGGCATAAATTACGTCAAGACGGCACCGTTCAAGCCGGCCTCCAACGGCCAGGCGGAGAGAGCAGTGCAAATCATTAAACAAGGCATTCTTAAAATCCAAGGTCCCACGCTGCAGGGTCGCCTGTTGTGACTGCTGCTGGCATACAGATCTCGTCCGCACTCACTGACTGGGATCCCCCCGCGCAACTGTTGATGAAAAGGACTTTAAAAACAAGGCTCTCATTAATCCTCCCAGACATGCACGAGATCGTTGAGGCAAAGCGCCATAAGCTGACTGAGTACCATGACAGAAATTCGATGGGGAGATGGAATGAGATAGGGGACAAAGTGTTTGTACTAAACTATGGCAGGGGTCCCAAATGGCTTGCAGGGACAGTAACGGGCAAGGAAGGAAACAGGCTAATGGTAGTACAAATGGACAATGGCCAAACCTGCCGGAGGCATGTAGACCAAGTCAAAAGCAGATTTACCAACAACAGTGCGGAACCAGAGGCAGACTACAATGTGGAACTCACACCACACTTGGTGGACAGACAGAGGAAAGGGCAATCCCAACAGACAGCCCAGGCGAGTCAACAACAATCACACGAATCGAAACAGACAGCCCAGGCGAGATACCAGCAACCACACCCAAAGAAAAACAGACACCAAGGCAAACAATTGAACCACAACTCAGACGCTCCACGCGAGAGCGTAGACCACCTGAGAGACTGAACCTATAAAGACAATAAGACCTTGGGGGAGGGTGATGTCATGTATCTTACATTATATATAACTGTATCCTAACATGCTATACATGACTGTAATAAGATATGACCTGTAACCACCAGGGAGACAGAGGGAAACAAAAAGGAGGCAAAAGCAAAAGACAGAAAGGAGATGAGGAATAGTGGAGGGCAGAGAAACCCAAGGCAAAGAACAAAAAGGGCCACTGTACAGCAAAATTCTAAAAGGACAAAGGGTGTTAAAAAAATCAAGCCTGAAGGCTTTGTGTCTTAATGCAAGGAGTATCCGCAATAAGGTGGATGAATTAACTGTGCAAATAGATGTTAACAAATATGATGTGATTGGGATTACGGAGACGTGGCTCCAGGATGATCAGGGCTGGGAACTCAACATCCAGGGGTATTCAACATTCAGGAAAGATAGAATAAAAGGAAAAGGAGGTGGGGTAGCATTGCTGGTTAAGGAGCAAATTAAGGCAATAGTTCGGAAGGACATTAGCTTGGATGATGTGGAATCTATATGGGTAGAGCTGCAGAATACCAAAGGGCAAAAAACGTTAGTGGGAGTTGTGTACAGACCTCCAAACAGTAGTAGTGATGTTGGGGAGGGCATCAAACATGAAATTAGGGGTGCGTGCAATAAAGGTACAGCAGTTATAATGGGTGACTTCAATATGCACATAGATTGGGTTAACCAAACTGGAAGCAATACGGTGGAGGAGGATTTCCTGGAGTGCATAAGGGATGGTTTTTTAGACCAATATGTCGAGGAACCAACTAGGGGGGAGGCCACCTTAGACTGAGTGTTGTGTAATGAGAGAGGATTAATTAGCAATCTCGTTGTGCGAGACCCCTTGGGGAAGAGTGACCATAATATGGTGGAATTCTGCATTAGGATGGAGAATGAAACAGTTAATTCAGAGACCATGGTCCAGAACTTAAAGAAGGGTAACTTTGAAGGTATGAGGCGTGAATTGGCTAGGATAGATTGGCGAATGATACTGAAGGGGTTGACTGTGGATGGGCAATGGCAGACATTTAGAGACCGCATGGATGAACTACAACAATTGTACATTCCTGTCTGGCGTAAAAATAAAAAAGGGAAGGTGGCTCAACCGTGGCTATCAAGGGAAATCAGGGATAGCATTAAAGCCAAGGAAGTGGCATACAAATTGGCCAGAAATAGCAGCGAACCCGGGGACTGGGAGAAATTTAGAACTCAGCAGAGGAGGACAAAGGGTTTGATTAAGGCAGGGAAAATGGAGTACAAGAAGAAGCTTGCAGGGAACATTAAGACGGATTGCAAAAGTTTCTATAGATATGTAAAGAGAAAAAGGTTAGTAAAGACAAACGTAGGTCCCCTGCAGTCAGAATCAGGGGAAGTCATAACGGGGAACAAAGAAATGGCAGACCAATTGAACAAGTACTTTGGTTCGGTATTCACTGAGGAATACACAAACAACCTTCCGGATATAAAAGGGGTCAGAGGGTCTAGTAAGGAGGAGGAACTGAGGGAAATCCTTATTAGTCGGGAAATTGTGTTGGGGAAATTGATGGGATTGAAGGCCGATAAATCCCCAGGGCCTGATGGACTGCATCCCAGAGTACTTAAGGAGGTAGCCTTGGAAATAGTGGATGCATTGACAGTCATTTTCCAACATTCCATTGACTCTGGATCAGTTCCTATGGAGTGGAGGGTAGCCAATGTAACCCCACTTTTTAAAAAAGGAGGGAGAGAGAAAACAGGGAATTATAGACCGGTCAGCCTGACATCGGTAGTGGGTAAAATGATGGAATCAATTATTAAGGATGTCATAGCAGTGCATTTGGAAAGAGGTAATATGATAGGTCCAAGTCAGCATGGATTTGTGAAAGGGAAATCATGCTTGACAAATCTTCTGGAATTTTTTGAGGATGTTTCCAGTAGAGTGGACAAGGGAGAACCAGTTGATGTGGTATATTTGGACTTTCAGAAGGCTTTCGACAAGGTCCCACACAAGAGATTAATGTGCAAAGTTAAAGCACATGGGATTGGGGGTAGTGTGCTGACATGGATTGAGAACTGGTTGTCAGACAGGAAGCAAAGAGTAGGAGTAAATGGGGACTTTTCAGAATGGCAGGCAGTGACTAGTGGGGTACTGCAAGGTTCTGTGCTGGGGCCCCAGCTGTTTACACTGTACATTAATGATTTAGACGAGGGGATTAAATGTAGTATCTCCAAATTTGCGGATGACACTAAGTTGGGTGGCAGTGTGAGCTGCGAGGAGGATGCTATGAGGCTGCAGAGCGACTTGGATAGGTTAGGTGAGTGGGCAAATGCATGGCAGATGAAGTATAATGTGGATAAATGTGAGGTTATCCACTTTGGTGGTAAAAACAGAGAGACAGACTATTATCTAAATGGTGACAGATTAGGAAAAGGGGAGGTGCAAAGAGACCTGGTTGTCATGGTACATCAGTCATTGAAGGTTGGCATGCAGGTACAGCAGGCGGTTAAGAAAGCAAATGGCATGTTGGCCTTCATAGCGAGGGGATTTGAGTACAGGGACAGGGAGGTGTTGCTACAATTGTACAGGGCCTTGGTGAGGCCACACCTGGAGTATTGTGTACAGTTTTGGTCTCCTAACCTGAGGAAGGACATTCTTGCTATTGAGGGAGTGCAGCGAAGGTTCACCAGACTGATTCCCGGGATGGCGGGACTGACCTATCAAGAAAGACTGGATCAACTGGGCTTGTATTCACTGGAGTTCAGAAGAATGAGAGGGGACCTCATGGAAACGTTTAAAATTCTGACGGGGTTAGATGCAAGAAGAATGTTCCCAATGTTGGGGAAGTCCAGAACCAGGGGACACAGTCTAAGGATAAGGGGGAAGCCATTTAGGACCGAGATGAGGAGGAATTTCTTCACCCAGAGAGTGGTGAACCTGTGGAATTCTCTGCCACAGAAAGTTGTTGAGGCCAATTCACTAAATATATTCAAAAAGGAGTTAGATGAAGTCCTTACTACTAGGGGAATCAAGGGGTATGGTGAGAAAGCAGGAATGGGGTACTGAAGTTGCATGTTCAGCCATGAACTCATTGAATGGCGGTGCAGGCTAGAAGGGCCGAATGGCCTACTCCTGCACCTATTTATGTTTCTATACCTTACCACCAGGGGTGCACTTGCAAGAGACAGGTATATAAGGACAGGTCTCAGGCAAGTGCAGCATTCCAGAGCTGTGACATAAAGGTGCAGGTCCAGAGTGACCTTGACTTCACTACATGCCTCATGTGAATCTGTACTGAGGGGACAGGACTTTACACATAGTATATATTTATCAGGGTACATTAGTGTAGTGCTACTGTTACTGGATTAGTAGTCCACACTACTTATCACGAGCAGCTACATATGTTGGACAACTAGCGCTAACCATTTGTCAGTACCATCCGAATCGATTACAAAGGCGCCGTTGATAACATGTCAAGCCCGCCAGCTATTCCAGCAATTCATAATAACAAAAGAAATAGGAGCTGGAGAAGGCAATTTGGCCCTTCGAGCTTGCTGCATTCGTCAACAAGCTCTATCTAACAACCTCCCGCACTATCTTCACATCCCTTAATTCCCCTAGTTCCCAAAAGTTTAGCAACCTCTTCTTGAATATACTCAACAACTGAGCATTCACAGCTCACTCGGATAGAGAATTCTAAAGATTCACAATCCTTTGAGTGAAGAGATTTCTCCTCATCTCAGTCGTAAATGGCCAACCCTTTATTTTGAGACTGTGACCCCATGTTCTAGATTCTCCAGCAAGGGGAAGCATCTTCTCAGCATTAACCTTGTCAAGCCCCTTAAGAATTTCAATTAGATCACCTCTCATTCTTCTAAACTCTAGGGAATATAGGCCTAGTCTACCCAATCTCTCCTCCTGGGGCAATTCGTTCATTCCAAGAACCAGCCTAGTAAATCTTAGTTGCACTCTCTCTAAGGTAAGTATGTTTTTCCTTTGGTAAGAAGACCAGAATTGTGCACAGTACTCAAAGTGTGGCCTCATCAATGTATAATTGTAGTAAGACTTCTTTACTCTTATATTCTATTTCCTTTGTAGCAAAAGCTAACATACTATTTGCTTTCCCGATTGCTTGCTGTACCTGCATGTTAACTTTCTGAGATTCATATACAAGGACACCCAGGTGCCTCTAAATGCAAATATTTCCCAGTCTCTCGCCATTCAAAAAATATTCTGCTGTTTTGATTTTCTTACCAAAGTGGATAACTTCACACTTCCTCACATTGCATTCCATTTGCCATATTCTTGCCCACTCAGTCAAGCTGTCTATATCTCTCTACAGCCTCTGCATCCTCCACACAGCTTACTTTCCTACCTAACTTTATATTATCAGCAAACCTGGATATGTTGCTCTCAGTCCCTTCATCTAAGTCATTAATATAGATTGTAAATAGCTGAGGCCCAAGCACTAATCCTTGCAGTACCCCGCTCGTTACAGCCTGCCAACCTGAAAAAGTCCCATTTATTCCTACTCTGTTATCTGTCCATTAACCAATCCTCAATCCATGCCGATATATTACCCCCAATTCTATGAGTCCTAATTTTGTGTAATAACATCTTGTGTGGCACCTTATCGAATGCTTTTTGAAAATCCAAATTCACTACATCCACTGGTTCCCCCATATCCATCCTACTAGTTACATCTTCAAAAAATCTCACAGATTTGTTAAACACTATTTCCCTTTCATAAAACCATGTTGACTCTGCCTAATCATATACGATTTTCTAAGTGCCCTGTTACTATGTTCCTAATAATAGATTTTAGCATTTTTCCTACTACAGATGTCAGGCTAACTGGCCTATAGTTCTCCGTCTTTTCTCTTCCTCAAATTCAATAAATTCTTAGCACCTTGTTATATTGGATCATTCTGTGTCTGTATCTTTTTTGAATCCATTCTGAAGTAGAATCCCACCCATGGCTCAGTTACCAGTAATTGCTGCAGAGATTTAAGAAATCCTGTCCCTGCTGCATTTTACCAACACACGAATCTTCAGTCGATAATTGGAAACATTGAAAAACCCTTGGTTTAAATCCTGGCAAAATAGCATCTGTTCATCCCTTTCCACATTAAATTTTGTTAGCAATCACCACGAGGACAGAATTGGAATCCAGTTAGCTATTTGTTTCCTTCTCTATTCCCATTCTCTATCGGTGTCGCTAAAAGACGAAATACCATCCAACGCTTATAGCAGGCTAATCGCATTAAGATCAATGCACCCGGTGTAAACGGTGGGTAAATGTAACTCGGAGAATGTGAGTTCAAATTCCGCTATGACAGTTTGAGGATTTGAATTTAGAATTTTTTAAATCTGGAAATAATGAAAGGTGGTATCTGTAAAAGTGAGAGTGGCGGATTGTTGCAAAAACCCAAAAGGTTCACTAATATCCTTTGGGGAAGGAAACTTGCTGTCTTTACCCAGACTAGCCTATATGTGACTCCAGTCAAACACCAGTGTGGTTGAATCTTAACTGCCCACTGAAGTGACCTAGCAAGCCACTCTGTATAATCAGCAACCGCTACATGCAACAGTTCAGGAAGAAGGCGCACCACCTTCTCAGATAGCATTGAAGGAGAGGTTTGATACTTGCATGTGGTTGAAGGGATATGGGGAGAAGAAGTAATTTGAGTAGAAGGAAGCTGGTGGAGAGTATAAACACTGGCATATACCAGTTGGGCCTAATTGTCTCTCTTTGTGCTGTAGGGTGCTATGTAAATTTCCCTGGTGAGCTGCTGAAAATGGTAACTAGTTCGACTGTATTTAGGAGTTACTTTTGGTATACAGTCTGATTTTATCATCAGTTACTGTCAAATTGAGTTTTTGCAATAAAATATTCTCATTTTAAACAAAGGTTTCATGTTATAAATGAATAATAAACAATTAATATGGATATTTGAGAAAATAGACTTTGGCATACTAAGTGCAAATTTAAGATGAATATATTTTATTTATCACTGTACAGTACATGATTATAAAGTATAGTTCCTAATTTTTGTTTATAAGAGTGACACTATGAGGCATTTGAGTCTAATTGTGTCATCAACTTTTCCGTCTTGGAGAACTCTCGAAACTACTTCTGTAAAAACATTAATTAGGAAATAGTTAATGAGGCCTATACTGGGTGTGTTAGGAAAGAGTAAGATTCAGGTTTTAGCGGAATTAGCGGTGTGCACCGCAAAATAATGTTTAAAGGTGGGGGGGGGGGGGGTGGAAATTAGGGTCATGCACCACAAAATAGGATTTAAATAGGGGAATTAGCGGCGTGTCCTCGAGATAGGATTTAAATTGGGATTTAAAGAGGGAATTAGGGGCACGCACCACAAAATAAGGATTTACATAACAAGAATTAAGAGCAGGAGTAGACCATTCGGCCCCTCGAGCCTGCTCCGCCATTCACTGAGATCATGGCTGATCTTCTACTTCAACCCCACTTTCCTGCACTATCCCCATATCCCTTGATTCCCTTAATATCCAAAAATCTATGGATCTCTGTCTTGAATATACTCAAAAATCTATGGATCCCTGTCTTGAATATACTCAAGGACTGAGCCTCCGCAGCCCTCTGGGGTAGAGATTTCCAAAGATTCACCACCCTCTGAGTGAAGAAGTTTCTTTTCATCTCAGTCCTAAATGGCCTGATTTAGGGGGAGAATTAGGGGTGCGCACCACAAAATAGTGATTTAAAGGGGGAATAAGGAGTGCACACTTTGATAAAGTACAACATCCTCACCGGCACCTGGGAATCCCTGGCCCAAGACCGCCCTAAGTGGAGAAAAAACATGTGGGAGGGCATTGAGCACTTTGAGTCTCGTCGCCGAGCACATGCATAAATCAAGCGCAGACAGCGGAAGGAGTAGGCTCCCTACCCACCCTTTCCTTCAACCACTGTCTGTCCCACCTGTGACAGAGACTGTAATTCCCGTATTGGACTGTACAGTCACCTGAGAAGTCACTGTTAGCGTGGAAGCAAATCTTCCTCAATTTTGGGGGACTGCCTAGGATGAAGGGGTGCACACCACAAAATAGGAATTTAAATCAGGGATTGGGGGTGCGCACCTGTAAATAGAGATTTGAATCGCTAGATTTTTGGATATTAAGGGAATCAAGGGATATGGGGATAGTGCAGGCAAGTGGAGTTGAGGACGATGATTTGCCATGATCTTAATTGTATAGCGGAGCAGGCTCAAGGGGCCGAATGACCTACTCCTGCTCCTATTTCTATTTCTTGTTTTTAATGGACATCATCTTCAATTCCTGTAGAGAAGTTGGGCCTCTTGAGCATCCCTGATTTTAATCGTTCAATCTTTGGGGCCTTCTGCTGCCTAGGCACCAAGCTCTGAAATTCTCTCTCTAAATCTCTCCACCTCTCTTTCCTCCTTAAGACACTCCTTAAAATCTACCTCTTTGACCAAATTTTTGGTCATCTACCCTCATTTCTCCTTACGTAGCTCGGTGTCAAATTTTGTTTTCGAACACTCCTGTGAAGTGCCTTTGGAAGTTTTACTATGCTAAAGGCGGGATCTCAATCCAAGTTGTCGTTGTTCACTTGCACTTCTTGTGGTTTAACCAAGACTCGTAGCTTACCGTTGTACAATTGTAAAAGTTGAACTCTTAACTTATCACTCCACAGTGCAGAAACACTTGTACTCTTTATAGATCTTTGATCATTTTTTACAGAATTTTATTTAAAATAAGTGCACCAAACATGGCTTTAAAAAAAATCATCTTGGTTATAAGTGTCAGTAAAATACAAGGATAGTGTTAAATCCAAGGAAGAGGCATATAAATTGCCCAGAAAAAGCAGCAAACCTGAGGACTGGGAGAATTTTGTAATACAGCAGAGGAGGACAAAGGGTTGAATTAGGAGGGGGAAAATAGAGTATGAGAGGAAGCTTGCTGGAAACATAAAAACTGACTGCAAAAGTTTCTATAGCTATGTGAAGAGAAAAAGATTAGTGAAAACAAACATAGGTCCCTTGCAGTCAGATTCAGGTGAATTTATAATGTGGAACAAAGAAATGGCAGACTAGCTAAACAAATACTTTGGTTCTGTCTTCACGAAGGAAGACACAAATAACTTTCCGGAAATACTGGGGTCTAGTGAGAAGGAGGAACTGAAGGAAATCCTTATTAGGCGGGAAATTGTGTTAGGAAAATTGATGGGATTGAAGGCCGATAAATCCTTGGGGCCTGATAGTCTGCATCCCAGAGTACTTAAGGAAGTAGCCCTCGAAATAGTGGATGCATTAGCGATCATTTTCCAACAGTCTATTGACTCTGGATTGGTTCTTATGGACTGGAGAGTAGCTAATGTAACACCACTTTTTAAGAAAGGACGGAGAGAGAAAACGGGTAATTATAGACCGGTTAGCCTGACCTCAGTAGTGGAGAAAATGTTGGAATCAATTATTAAAGATGAAATAACAGCACATTTGGAAAAAGTGACGGGATCGGTCCAAGTCCTTATGAAAGGGAAATCATGCTTGACAAATCTTCTAGAATTTTTCGAGGATGTAACTAGTAGAGTGGACAAGGGAGAACCAGTGGATGTGGTGTATTTGGACTTTCAAAATGTTTTTGACAAGGTCCCACACAAGAGATTGGTGTGCAAAATTAAAGCACATGCTATTGGGGGTAATGTACTGACGTGGATAGAGAACTGGTTGGCAGACAGGAAGCAGAGAGTCGGGATAAACGGGTCCTTTTCAGAATGGCAGGCAGGGCTCAGTGCTGGGACCCCAGCTATTTACAATATACATTAATGATTTAGATGAAGGAATTGAGTGTAATATCTCCAAGTTTGCAGATGACACTAAGCTGGGTGGTGGTGTGAGCTGTGAGGAGGACGCTAAGAAGCTGCAGGGTGACTTGGACAGGTTAGGTGAATGGGCAAACGCGTGGCAGATGCAGTATAATGTGGATAAATGTGATGTTATCCACTTTGGTGGCAAAAACACGAAGGCAGAATATTATCTGAATGGCGGCAGATTAGGAAAAGAAAAGGTGCAACGAGACCTGGGTGTCATGGTACCTCAGTCATTGAAAGTTGGCATGCAGGTACAGCAGGCAGTGAAGAAGGCAAATGGTATGTTGGCCTTCATAGATAAGCCTCACTTGGAATATTGTGTTCAGTTTTGGTCTCCTAATCTGAGGAGGGACGTTCTTGCTATTAAGGGAGTGCAGCGAAGGTTCACCAGACTGATTCCTGGGATGGCAGGACTGACATATGATGAGAGACTGGATCGACTAGGCCTGTATTCACTGGAGTTTAGAAGGATGAGAGGAGATCTCATAGAAACATATAAAATTCTGACATAACTGGACAAGTTAGATGCAGGAAGAATGTTCCCGATGTTGGGGAAGTCCAGAACTGCGGGACATAGTCTAAGGATAAGGGGCAATCCATTTAGGACTGAGATGAGGAGAAACTTCTTCACTCAGAGAGTTGTTAACCTGTGGAATTCCCTACCGCAGAGAGTTGCTGATGCCAGTTCATTGGATATATTCAAGAGGGAGTTAGATATGGCCCTTACGGCTCAAGGGATCAAGGGGTATGGAGAGAAAGCAGGAAAGGGATACTGAGGTAAATGATCAGCCCTGATCTTATTGAATGGTGGTGCAGGCTCGAAGGGCCGAATGGCCTATTTTCTATGTTTCTAAATCAGTCAATATCTTTGTATAATGATAACCAAGAAATTAAAAGATTACATGATACAAGGATGAGACGAAAAGCAACGTATGAGAAGGACACAAAAAATCTGCAAAAGGACATAGACAGGCTAAGTGAATGGGCAAAAATTTGGCAGATGGAGTATAATGTTGAAAAGTGTGATGTCATGCACTTTGGCAGAAAAAATCAAAGAGCAAGGTATTATTTAAATAGAGAAAGATTGCAAAGTACTGCAGTACAGCGGGACCTGGGGATACTTGTGCATGAAACACAAAAGGATAGTATGCAGGTACAACAAGTGATCAGGAAGGCCAATGGTATAGAAAAACATAGAAAATAGGTGCAGGAGTAGGCCATTCGGCCCTTCGAGCCTGCACCGCCTTTCAATGAGTTCATGGCTGAAAATGCAACTTCAGTACCCCATTCCTACTTTCTCACCATACCCCTTGATCCCCCTAGTAGTAAGGACTACATCTAACTCTTTTTTGAATATATTGAGTGAATTGGCCTCAACAACTTTCTGTGGTAGAGAATTCCACAGGTTCACCACTCTCTGGGTGAAGAAGTTTCTCCTCTTCTCGGTCCTAAATGGCTTACCCCTTATCCTTAGACTGTGTCCCCTGGTTCTGGACTTCCCCAACATTGGGAACATTCTTCCTGCATCTAACCTGTCTAAACCCATCAGAATTTTAAACGTTTCTATGAGATCCCCTCTCATTCTTCTGAACTCCAGTGAATACAAGCCCAGTTGATCCAGTCTTTCTTGATATGTCAGTCCCGCCATTCCAGGAATCAGTCTGGTGAACCTTCGCTGCACTCCCTCAATAGCAAGAATGTTCTTCCTCAAGTTAGGAGACCAAAACTGTACACAATACTCCAGGTGTGGCCTCACCAAGGCCTCGTACAACTGTAGTAACACCTCCCTGCCCCTGTACTCAAATTCCCTCACTATGAAGGCCAACATGCCATTTGCTTTCTTAACCGCCTGTTGTACTTGCATGCCAACCTTCAATGACTGATGTACCATGACACCCAGGTCTCGTTGCACCTCCCCTTTTCCTAATCTATCACCATTCAGATAATAGTCTGTCTCTCTGTTTTTACCACCAAAGTGGATAACCTCACATTTATCCACATTATACTTCACCTGCCATGCATTTTCCCACTCACCTAACCTATCCAAGTCACTCTGCAGCCTCATAGCAATCTCCTCGCAGCTCACACTGCCACCCAACTTAGTGTCATCCGCAAATTTGGAGATACTACATTTAATCCCCTCGTCTAAATCATTAATGTACAATTTAAACAGCTGGGGCCCCAGCACAGAACCTTGCGGTACCCGACTAGTCATGGCCTGCCATTCTGAAAAGTACCCATTTATTCCTACTCTTTGCTTCCTGTCTGACAACCAGTTCTCAATCTACGTCAGCACACTACCCCCAATCCCATGTGATTTAACTTTGCACATTAATCTCTTGTGTGGGACCTTGTCGAAAGCCTTCTGAAAGTCCAAATACACCACATCAACTGGTTCTCCCTTGTCCACTCTACTGGAAGCATCCTCAAAAAATTCCAGAAGATTTGTCAAGCATGATTTCCCTTTCACAAATCCATGCTGACTTGGACCTATCATGTCACCTCTTTCCAAATGCGCTGCTATGACATCCTTAGTAATTGATTCCATCATTTTACCCACTACTGATGTCAGGCTGACCGGTCTATAATTCCTTGTTTTCTCGCTCCCTCCTTTTTTAAAAAGTGGGGTTACATTGGCTACCCTCCACTCCATAGGAATTGATCCAGAGTCAATGGAATGTTGGAAAATGACTGTCAATGCATCCGCTATTTCCAAGGCCACCTCCTTAAGTACTCTGGGATGCAGTCCATCAGGCCCTGGGGATTTATCGGCCTTCAATCCCATCAATTTCCCCAACACAATTTCCCGACTAATAAGGATTTCCCTCAGTTCCTCCTCCTTACTAGACCCTCTGACCCCTTTTATATCCGGAAGGTTGTTTGTGTCCTCCTTAGTGAATACCGAACCAAAGTATTTGTTCAATTGGTCTGCCATTTCTTTGTTCCCCGTTATGACTTCCCCAGATTCTGACTGCAGGGGACCTACGTTTGTCTTTGCTAACCTTTTTCTCTTTACATATCTATGGAAACTTTTGCAGTCCGTCTTAATGTTCCCTGCAAGCTTTCTCTCGTACTCTATTTTCCCTGCCCTAAGCAAACCCTTTGTCCTCCTCTGCTGAGTTCTAAATTTCTCCCAGTCCCCGGGTTCGCTGCTATTTCTGGCCAATTTGTATGCCACTTCCTTGGCTTTAATACTATCCCTGATTTCCCTTGATAGCCACCCTCCCTTTTTTATTTTTACGCCAGACAGAGATGTACAATTGTTGTAGTTCATCCATGCGGTCTCTAAATGTCTGCCATTGCCCATCCACAGTCAACCCCTTCAGTATCATTCGCCAATCTATCCTAGCCAATTCACGCCTCATACCTTCAAAGTTACCCTTCTTTAAGTTCAGGACCATGGTCTCTGAATTAACTGTTTCATTCTCCATCCTAATGTAGAATTCCACCATATTATGGTCACTCTTTCCCAAGGGGCCTCGCACAACGAGATTGCTAATTAATCCTCTCTCATTACACAACACCCAGTCTAAGATGGCCTCCCCTTTGGTTGGTTCCTCGACATATTGATCTAGAAAACCATCCCTTATGCACTTCAGGATATTGGCCTTTATTGCAAAGGGGATGGAGTATAAAAGCAGGGAAGTCTTACTACAGCAATACAGCAGGTATTGGTGAGGCCACACCTGGAATACTGCGTGCAGTTTTGGTTTCCATATTTATGAAAGGATATACTTGCTTTGGAGGCAGTTCAGAGAAGGTTCACTAGGTTGATTCCGGGGATGAGGGGGTTGACTTATGAGGAAAGGTTGGGCCTCTACTCAATGGAATTCAGAAGAATGAGAGGTGATCTTATCGAAACGTATAAGATTATGAGGGGTCTTGACAAGGTGGATGCAGAGAGGATGTTTCCACTGATGGGGGAGACTAGAATTTAGAATAAGGGGCCGCCCATTTAAAACAGAGATGAGGAGAAATTTATTCTCTGAGGGTTGTAAATGTGTGGAATTTGCTATCTCAGAGAGCTGTGGAAGCTGGGACATTGAATAAATTTAAGACAGAAATAAACAGTTTCTTAAACAATGAGGAGATAAGGGGTTATGGGGAGCGGGCGGGGAAGTGGAGCTGAGCATGATCTTATTGAATGGCGGAGCAGGCTCGAGGAGATGTATGGCCTACTCCCGTTCCTATTTCTTATGTTATTATTAATTTTCTAACCATTTCTCCAGTCAACCCGACGACATACTGTGCCATTTTTCAAGGGTTTGTTCAGTTCAATGTAATTCTGTTAAAACCGTAATATTGGCCCTATATATTGTACACTTTGAGACAGTTATTTTCAATAGTCACATTTTTTGTATGTGAAAATTGTGTACATGAATTTTTTTTTATTGTTTGGCCTAATTTAGTTTTGTTACATTCCAATTCCAAATTTCACTTATAAAGAATGTATTGTTCAGAACACAGAAATATTGCTGTAATCTTTCTGTACAGCACAGAATTATTGCAGTACTTGGTATAGTTCTTATGGCTATTTTCATTTCATGCCCTTGGAGGATAGAGTATATATTTGCTTCTCAAAATGATGCTGGACCATTCCTGAACTATTGCTGGTGTAAATTTTTGTTCCAAAAGTTTACATCCAACTAATGAGCATTTTATTGGTAAAACTGAAGTAAAAATGTCCAAGAAATAGGGGCTTGCCTTAAATACAGTCTTTTGATTTATATTGTTGCAATGACCAGCCTAATTGAGGAAAGGGTTGACACTGGAATTTAAACGCAAACTTCAGTGTGTCTTTATTTTATAGGATGCGTCTATTTGTACTACCAAAATGGCTGCCTTGTCTGATTGTCTCTCAAATATAAATTGCTGATTGGTCCCCTTCGAGGATAAGCCACATCCTGAAGTACCTCTGTAATGTGTAATTGGAACCACCCTGCGCAAGTGTTGACTGACTTTCCAATTTGTAAATTGATCCATTTTGACTTCCGAAGCCACAGAGGTTAGATCTCCCAAAAAGCCACCAAGTTCCAGCTGAAGTCCCTTACCCCAGCGCAAGTGCATCCCTCCCCCAGTCAGTCCTTTACACCAGCGCAAGTGCTGCCCCCCCCCCCCCAACCCCCAGCCGAAGTCCCATACATCTCCCCCAATCGGTCCCTTACTGCGCAAGTGCTGCCTCCCCCAGCCGAAGTATCTTACAAACCCCTCCGCCCGGCCATAAATGGGGCATTGTGTGCGGATTGTTAACAGGTTTATTGGTTATGAAGTGAATAATGAGTCATGATTTCTGGATTTCAACCACTCCACAATGTCCCTTTTAACCAGTCTCTCTCTCTTCCCTCTCTCCCTCCCTCCCCACCAAGCTCTCTTTCTTCTCCCTCCCCCTCCCTCTCCCCCCCGGCTCTCTCTTCCCTCCCCCGCCGCCCAGGCTCTCTCTCCTTTTGGTCTGACAGATGTCAGTTAAGAATGGTGCTTTCCCTTTTAGTTTGAGTTATGTATTTTGTGTATCCAGGGTAGTTGCCACTACATTAACTGGCATTTAATTTGGTAACTGCCTTGTGTTTATTGAAGTATTCAAAATGTTCTAGTTATCGATGAACTATTATTCATCCTTGATTATCCACCACAATGGAGCTTGGGAGGAATATGGTGGCACCAGTAGCACATTTTAGGCCAGATTTCTTGATTCCAGCAGGTGGTGTTAGGAACATAGGAACAGGAGTAGGCCATTCATCCCCTCGAGTTGTTATCATTCGGTGCACAAGGTCCTTTAAGATGGCTGATACATTGCCTGTTGCAGCCATAGCCGGGGCAGAATAACGGAGATGGGTAGAAGAAAAAAATTGCTACCACCCCGAATCCCAGTGTTGTTCCAACAAACTCAAAATTTCTCATATCATCAAGAATGTAGATAATGAGAGCATGAATAATTGAAGTTGTATTGCACTGTTAACCTTTTTAAACTGCTGTGGTTTTATGGCAAAGTATTTAAAATAAATTTGTGTTTCCAATCTATTCATTCTTTTACATAGAAGAAATATTTCATGACCTAACAAATCCCTTTGGACAATTGCCATTTAATGTTTGACATTTTGTTTCCACGCTTTAGCGTTAAACCTTACTGCAGGAGGTTGATTTTGTTAATGCTTTTGATTCTCTGTTAACAAATTATAGACCTGTTAATCTAACATCTGTTGTGGGGAAGTTATTGGAATCTATAATAAAGGACATAATAACTGAGCACTTAGAGTAATTTGAATTGATTAGAGAGAGTCAACATGGATTTGTAAAGGATAGGTCCTGTCTAAAAAACTTAATTGAATTTTTTGAGGAAGTAACTGAAGTAGTAGACAGGGAAATGTCTATGGATGTAGTTTAGAACATAAGAAATAGGAGTAAGAGCAGGCCATTCGACCTCAAGCCTCCTCCACCATTCAATAAGATCATGGCTGATCTACCTCAACTCCATCTTCCTGCACTATCCCTATATCCCTTGATTCCTTATGACATAGGTGGAATTAGGAATGAGGTTCTGCTGAGAGAATTTGAAGAGCCTCAGGCGGAATTCTAAACATTCACAGCCCTCTGAGTGAAGAAATTTCTCTTCATCTCAGTCCTCAATCGCCGACCCCTTATCCTGAGATTGTAAGCCCTAGTTCTAGACTCCCCAGCCAGGGGAAACATCCTCCCAGCATCTACCCTGTCAAGCCCCTTAAGAATGTTATGTTTCAATGAGATCACCTCTTAATCTTCCAAACTCTAGGGAATATAGGCATGGTCTACTCAATCTCTCCTCATAGGTAATCCCAGGAATCAATCTAGTCATCCTTTACTGAATTCTAAAATCTTCCCAACTCCTCAGGTTTACTACTTTGTTTTGGCAACGTTATAAGCCACTTCCTTTAATATAATTCTACCTTTAACTTCTCTTGTTAGCCACAGTTGGACCGCTTTCTGCGTGGGAATTTTATTCCTTAAGGGAATGTATATTCGTTCTGAATTATTTCTTTAAATGTTTGCCATTGCTTATCTATCGTCATATCTTTAATCTAATTTCCCAATCTACCTTAGCCAACTCGCCTCTCATACCTACATAGTTTGCATTGTTCAGATTTAAGATCCTAGTTTGGGGTTAATGAAATCAGTCTCAAACTCCATATAAAATTCTATCATCTTATGGTCACTCTTCATTTGTGGTTCCTTTACTACAAGGCTATTAATTAACCTGGTCTCATTTCACAATACTACATCTAAAATAGCCTGTTCCCTGGTTGGTTCCTTGACATACTGATCTAGAAAACCATCTTGAATGCATTCCATGAACTCATTCTCTGCACTATTACTGCATATTTGGTTTGCCCAGTCTACATGAAGATTAGATAACTCTATTACCCTTGTTAACTGCACCTCTAATTTCCTGATTTATACTGTGCCCAACACGACAACGGCTTAGAGGACCTCTAAGCTACTCCCCACCAGTGGTTTCTGTCCCTAGTTCTTAGCTCCACCCAAAGTGATCCTATATCTCAATTTTCTGAGCTAAATCCTTTCTCTACTGTCTTTATCCCACCCTTTATTATCAGGGCTACCCCCCCCCCCCCCAAACTCCTTTTTCACTTTGCCTATATCTTCTAAAAGTCAAGTCGCTGGAATATTTAGTTCCCAACCTTTGTCACTCTCCAACCACGTCTCCATAATGGCTATTAGCTCAAACCCGTTTATTTCTAACTCTACTATTAATTCATTATTTTTGTTGTGAATACTTCGCACATTTAGATGTAGTGCATTTAGCTTGAACTATTTTCTATATTTTCCTGATGTCACCTTAGTCTCTAATGCCGTTACCTTTGTTAGGTTCTCTGTCCCTTCCTGACCCCCTCTGCTCATTTTTACCCAAATCGCTACTCTGCTCTACAGCCATGACATTTCTCTTACTGCTTTTCGATTTACCCTTTCCTGAATCCTCCCACCCCCTGCCCCCCCTTCATTAGTTTAAAACCCATGTACTGCCCGAGTTATTCAATTCTTCAGGACACTGGAGCCTGTGCCAATGGAACAGCTCCATCTTTCCCGAGAACTGGTGCCAGTGCCCCATGAATCAAAACCCCTGCCTCTCACAACACTCTTTTAACCTTCTAACCTGCTTGTCCCTATGCCTATTTGCACATGGCTTGGACAACAATCCAGAGATTATTATCTGTGAGGGTCTGTGTTTTAATTTGGACCCTAGCTCTTCAAATTCTCTCAGCAGAATCTCATTCCTAGTTCCACCTATGTCATTGGTTCCTATGTGGACCACGACAACTGCCCCCCGCACCCCACTCCCAGTTCTTCTTCAGTCGCGAGGCGATGTCCTTAACCCTGGCACCAGGCAAGCAATGCAACCTGCTGTCAAAGATTCCTTGGCGAGTTGCTGCAGTGCATCTTGTAGATGGTACACACTGCAGCCAAGGTGCGCCGATGGTGGAGGGAGTGAATGTTTAAGGTGGTGGATGGGGTGCCAATCAAGCGGGCTGCTTTGTCCTGGATGGTGTTGAGCTTCTTGAGTGTTGTTGGAACTGCACTCATACTGGCAAGTGGAGAGTATTCCATTACACTCGACTTGTGCCTTGTAGATGATAGAAAAGCTTTGGGGGGGTTGGGAGGTGAGACACTCGACGCAGAATACCTAGCCTCTGACCTGCTCTTGCAGCCTGTGGCTGGTCCAGTTAAATTTCTGGTCAATGGTGAACCCCCACCCCCGGGATGTTGATGGTGGACGATTCGACAATGATAATGACATTGCATGGCAAGGGGGGAGGGTGGTTAGACTCTATTGTTGGTGATGGTCATTGTCTGGCACTTGTGTTGCTTGCCACTTATCAGCCCAAGCCTGGATATTGGTGGGCATAGTAAGTAGTGTAGACGGGTGCATAAAATTACAAAGAGATATTGATAGATTAAGTGAGTGGGCAAAACTGTGGCAGATGGATTTCAATGTAGGGAAGTGAGATCATTTATTTTGAACCAAAAAAAGGATAGATGTGAGTATTTTTTAGAAATAGAGGTGCAATGAGATTCAGGGGTCCATGTACAAAGATCACTAAAATGTAGCAGTCAGATTCCAAAAATAATCAAAAATGCTAATAGAATGTTAGCCTTTATATTTGGAGTGCGGCATATAAAGGTGAGGAAGTTTTGTTCCAGCTATACAAAGCCCTGGTTAGACCACATCTGGAGTACAGTGTACCGCACCTTAGAAAATATATATTGGCCTTGTGCAGTGCAGTGCAAATTTACCAGAATGTTACCAGGGCTCCAAGGGTTAGATTATGAGGAGAGATTACATAAACTAGGTTTATATTCCCTGGAAATTAGAAGAGTAAGGGGTGATTTACATAATAAGAACATAAGAACGTAAGAATTAGGAACAGGAGTAAGCCATCTAGCCCCTCGAGTCTGCTCCGCCATTCAGCAAGATCATGGCTGATCTGGTGGACTCAGCTCCACTTATCCGCCCGCTCCCCATAACCCTTAATTCCCTTATTGGTTAAAAATCTATCTATCTGTGACTTGAAAACATTCAATGAGCTAGCCTCAACTGCTTCCTTGGGCAGAGAATTCCAGATTCACAACCCTCTGGGAGAAGAAATTCCTTCTCAACTCGGTTTTAAATTGGCTCCCCCATATTTTGAGGCTGTGCCCCCTAGTTCCAACCAGTGGAAACAACCTCTCTGCCTCTATCTTGTCTATCCCTTTCATTATTTTAAATGTTTCTATAAGATCACCCCGCATCCTTCTGAACTCCAACGAGTAAAGACCCAGTCTTCTCAATCTATCATCATAAGGTAACCCCCTCATCTCCGGAATCAGCCTAGTGAATCGTCTCTGTATCCCCTCCAAAGCTAGTATATCCTTCCTTAAGTAAGGTGACCAAAACTGCACGCAGTACTCCAGGTGCGGCCTCACCAATACCCTGTACAGTTGCAGCAGGACCTCCCTGCTTTTGTACTCCATCCCTCTCGCAATGAAGGCCAACATTCCATTCCTGATTACCTGCTGCACCTACAAACTAATTTTTTGGGATAAGAGTTTCATGCACAATGACCCCCAGGTCCCTCTGCACCGCAGCATGTTGTAATTTCTCCCCATTCAAATAATATTCCCTTTTACTGTTTTTTTTCCCAAGGTGGATGACCTCACATTTTCCGACATTGTATTCCATCAGCCAAACCTTAGCCCACTCGCTTAACCTATCTAAATCTCTTTGCAGCCTCTCTGTGTCCGCTACACAACCTGCTTTCCCACTAATCTTTGTGTCATCTGCAAATTTTGTTGCACTACACTCTGTCCCCTCTTCCAGGTCTTCTATGTATATTGTAAACAGTTGTGGTCCCAGCACCGATCCATGTGGCACACCACTAACCACCAATTTCCAACCGGAAAAGGACCCATTTATCCCGACTCTCTGCTTTCTGTTCGCCAGCCAATTCTCTATCCATGCTAATACATTTACTCTGACTCCGCGTACCTTTATCTTCTGCAGTAACCTTTTGTGTGGCACCTTATCGAATGCCTTTTGGAAATCTAAATACACCACATCCATCGGTACACCTCTATCCACCATGCTCGTTATATCCTCAAAGAATTTCAGTAAATTAGTTACACATGATTTCCCCTTCATGAATCCATGTTGCGTCTGCTTGATTGCACTATTCCTATCTAGATGCCCCGCTATTTCTTCCTTAATGATAGTTTCAAGCATTTTCCCCGCTACAGATGTTAAACTAACCGGCCTATAGTTACCTGCCTTTTGTCTACCCCCTTTTTTAAACAGAGGTGTTACATTAGCTGCTTTCCAATCCGATGGTACCTCCCCAGAGTCCAGAGAATTTTGGTAATTATAACGAATGCATCTGCTATAACTTCCGCTATCTCTTTTAATACCCTGGGATGCATTTCATCAGGACCAGGGGACTTGTCTACCTTGAGTCCCATTAGCCTGTCCAGCACTACCCCCCTAATGATAGTGATTGTCTCAAGGTCCTCCCTTCCCACATTCCCGTGACCAGCAATTTTTGGCATGGTTTTTGTGTCTTCTACTGTGAAGACCGAAGCAAAATAATTGTTTAAGGTCTCAGCCATTTCCACATTTCCCATTATTAAATCCCCCTTCTCATCTTTTAAGGGACCAACATTTACTTGAGTCACTCTTCTCCGTTTTATATATCGGTAAAAGCTTTTACTATCTATTTTTATGTTTTGCGCAAGTTTACTTTCGTAATCTATCTTTCCTTTCTTTATTGCTTTCTTAGTCATTCTTTGCTGTCGTTTAAAATTTTCCCAATCTTCTAGTTTCCCACTAACCTTGGCCACCTTATTGGTTTTTAATTTGATACTCTCCTTTATTTCCTTGGTTATCCACGGCTGGTTATCCCTTCTCTTACCGCCCTTCTTTTTCACTGGAATATATTTTTGTTTTGATTGAGGATTTTGGATTTTGAAAGAAATTGATTGGATAGATGTAATATCTCCAAGTGTGCATATAACACTAAGCTGGGTGGCGGTGTAAGCTGCGAGGAGGATGCTCGGAGGCTGCAGGATGACTTGGACAACTTAAGTGATTGGGAAAATGCATGGCAGATGCAGTATAATGTGGATAAGTGTGAGGTTACCCACTTTGGTGGCAAAAACAGGAAGGCAGATAATTATCTCAATGGTGACAGATTAGTAAAAGGGGAGGTGCAACGAGACCTGAGTGTCATGGTACATCAGTCATTCAAAGTAGGCATGCAGGTACAGCAGACGGTGAAGAAATCAAATGGCATGCTGGCCTTCATAGCGAGGGGATTTGAGTATAGGAGCAGGGAGGTCTTACTGCAGCTGTACAGGGCCTTGGTGAGACCACACCTTTAGTATTGTGTGCAGTTTTGGTCTCCTAATCTGAGGACGGGCATTCTTGCTATAGAGGGAGTGCAGCGAAGGTTCACCAGACAGATTCCCGGGATGGCAGGACTGACATATGAAGAAAGACTGGATCAACTAGGCTTATATTCACTGGAATTTAGATGAATGAGAGGGGATCTCATAGAAACATATAAAATTCTGACGGGACTGGACAGGTTAGATGCAGGAAGAATGTTCCCGATGTTGGGGAAGTCCAGAACCAGGGGTCACAGTCTAAGGATAAGGGGTATGCCATTTAGGACCGAGATGAGGAGAAACTTCTTTACTCAGAGAATTGTGAACCTGTGGAATTCTCTACCACAGAAAGTTGTTGAGGCCAGTTTGTTCGATATATTCAAAAGGGAGTTAGATGTGGCTCTTACGGCTAAAGGGATCAAGGGGTATGGAGAGAAAGCAGGAATGGGGTACTGAAGTTGCATGATCAACCATGATCATATTAAATGGTGGTGCAGGCTCGAAGGGCCAAATAGCCTACTCCTGCACCTACTTTCTATGTTTCTAGATAGAGAGTTTTTTCCCACTGGTGGTGGAGTCTCAGATAAGGGGACATAACCTTAAAATCAGAGTAGGCCATTCAAGAGATAAATTAGGAAGCACTTCTTCATGCAAAGGGTGGTAAAGTGTGGAACTCTCTTCCATAAAAAGCAGTAGAGGCGAGCTCAATTAATAATTTTAAGTCGGAGATCGATCAATTTTTACTAGCCAAGTGTATTAAAGATATTTGGAACCAAGGCGGGTGGATGGAGTTAGGATACAGATCCATCATGATCTCATTAAATGGTGGAACAGGTTTGAGGGGCTGAATGGCCTATGAATTACCAAAACTTGGAGCCCTGGTAACATTTTGGTGAATTTGTGCTGCGCTCCATCCAAGGTCAGTGTATCTTTTCTAAGGTGTAGTGGCCAGAACTGGTACACCGTACTCCAGATGTGGTCTAATCAGGGGTTTGTTGTTAAACCTGGAAATATAACATGGAAGTTGTGCTTAAAAATAACTGATAAAATGCTGTGTGTGTACCTCTGTTTAAAAAAAAATGAGAATACTGTTTGTTTTGTTTCACCTCTAATGTAAATGGGATAATATGGTGCATATATATTAATGACATTTAAACAATTTCATTTTCGAAAAGCACACAAGGACTTGGTGCTAAAATGCCATGACCACCTGTATTGGTCTAATGATGCCGACTGACCCATGATGGCCTATATAGGGGATGAAATTTGATGAACCTTTAAATCCATATCCAAAACATAAAAAGAAAATGGTTTGAGATTTTTTTTTTAAATTGGCACAGTCAAAGTTGATCTGTTAACTTTTAAATGAAAACTCGGGCAGTTACAACCTCCCTACATAATTATAACAGGAAAAGTAAATTCAATCCAGGAGTTAGTTATGTTCTAATTAGCTAAACAAGAGACACTGGTGTATTAAACACTATCCTATCAACAGGCAATGATCTATGGGATGTGGGCCTCACTGGCAAGGCCAGCATTTATTACCCAGCCCTAATTGCCCTTGAGAAGATGGTGGTGAGCCACCTTCTTAAATCGCTGCAGTCCGTGTGGTGAGGGTACTCCCAGCGCTGTTTGGGAGGGAGTTCCAGCGACGATGAAGGAACGGCCGATATATTTCCAAGTCAGGATGGTGTGTGACTTGGAGGGGAACTTGGAGATGGTGGTGTTCCCATGCACCTGCTGTCCTTGTCCTTCAAGGTGGTAGAGGTCACGGGTTTGGAAGGTGATGCTGAAGAAGCCTTGGCAAGTTGCTGCAGTACATTCATTACATCATCCCGTTTACCAACTACAACTGGTATTGGACTAACTTGTTTAATGTTAGAGTTGAGTGTATTGGTTATAACCAAATATAATGCTAGTTATACTGCTTTTTGTTTTGTACATGTTGTTTTGGTGAACTGTTAATCAGCAGTGTACTATTTATTTAACGATTGCTTCTTTTCAATAGGAAGGGTGCCTGTGCCCATCAGATAGCACAGTATCTCGTCACGGTGCTTCAGAGGTATGGTCCAACTATATGTTCCAGAACATAAAGTTGTATTTCAATACTATGAAACAGTTCTTTATATTGTCTGAAATGTGCAAACCATTAGAAAATGGAAGGGTAGTGATGCTGTTTAAATATGATCATACAAAATATACCAGCAAAGGTGGGCTGACCACCTGTTCCCCAATCCAAACCTAGATGTACAAACCTCAACCTGTTTGTACTTAAATGAATGGCTCCTTCCATTTTCAATGTTTGCAAGCACGGCATTTTCTGCCCAATTCTCATTTATTATTGCTACGATTGCTAAATGGCCCGGGGTGGGGGGGGTTAGGTAATTCGAAGTCCTACATCTCAGTGGTTCTCACGCTGGTGTCCGCAGACCCCTGGGGGCCCATAGAGACTTTCCAGGGGGTCCACAAAATAATGTGATGCTATTCGTTGCTCGAACTTCTCCTGATTCAATTGAATGGGATTATCTTGGACATTAATGTGGGCAAGTTGAAACCGCTACTGGGTCGAATCGAGCTGAAATCCCGTTACCACGGCAGCACCGACTTAGGTGCCGGAAAGTTCTGGAAAGGTTGGGTGGTTGAGAAAGCGGGGCTGTTGGAGTCCCGGGGTCCGTCAAGTTGCCCGGCTGTTGTTTTTTGGGGGGAGTTAAGCGGAGAGTCCAGGTTCACGAGTCACTGGCTACGGACAGGATACGGGCTGGCAATGCGAGGACTTGCTCCTGATCCGCTGGGAACGCCCTGACCACAAAAAGAGCAAGTTTGTTTGATGTGGATGTCAGTGGACGGGTGTGAAGCAGACGATTCCAATCACTCGAGCAGCTGTATATTTGGGAGGTTTCTTTTTCGTCTCGAGTTCTTTTTAATTTCACTTTTTTAGCTCTTTCGCATTGAATTACAATTGAGGCTTTTGCTCATTTCAAATTATATTTAAAGAAAGGTTTGTAATTAAAATTCGTAAATGAGCAGCAGTTTTTAGACGTTACTTAAAATTAGATGCGCTTATTTGTACTGCAAAAATGGCCCCCATGCTCCACCCTTTGTCTATGATTGTTCCCCCTGGAGAATAAGCCATACCCTGAAGTTTCATGAACGTGTAACTGGAACCGCCAATCCCAAGGTCTCACTGACTTTGCAAATTGTAACTCGATCCACTTTGACTTCCTGAAGCGACAGAGGACAGAGCTCCCCAGAAGACAGCAAGGGCCAGCCAAGTACATCCCTGCCCCAGCCAAAGTGCCTTACCAAAGTGCAAGTGCATGCCTCACATAGCCAAAGTGCCTTACCCCAGTCCAAGTGCATGCCTCCCCCAGCCAAAGTGCCATACCCCCAGCGCAAGTGCACCCCCCCCCTCCCCATAGATGGGGCATTGTGTACAGGTTGTTAACAGGTTTATTGGGAATGAAGTGAATAGTGACTTCTGGATATCATCCAATCCACCCGTGTCTCTCTACCCCCACCCATGTCTCTCCCCCCCCCACCCCAGTCTCTCTCTCCCCCCCCTCCCAGCCTCTCTCTCCCCCCCTCCCAGCCTCTCTCTCTCCCCCCTCCCAGCCTCTCTCTCTCTCCCCTCCCAGCCTCTCTCTCTCCCCTCCCAACCTCTCTCTTTCTCCCCTCCCAGCCTCTCTCTTTCTCCTCTCCCAGCCTCTCTCTCTCCCCCCTCCCAGCCTCTCTCTCTCCCCTTGCCTCTCTCTCTCTCTCTCCCCTCCCAGCCTCTCTCTCTCCCCCTCCCAGCCTCTCTCTCTCCCCTTGCCTCTCTCTCTCCCCCCTCCCAGCCTCTCTCTCTCCCCCCTCCCAGCCTCTCTCTCTCCCCTTGCCTCTCTCTCCCCCCTCCCAACCTCTCTCTCTCTTCCCCCTCAGCCTCTCTCTCTCCCCCCCAGCCTCTCTCTCTCTCCCTCCCAGCATCTCTTCCACCCCCTCGGCCCCCTGCCGCTTCTCTGCCGGCCGCTGCTCTCGGCCCCCCGCCCGCCGAGATCAGGTCAGCAATCGCAAGCCTCAGGTCCTGCTTCTCGGCACCATGTGGAGGGAATGATTCGGGGCCGGGGGTGGGTGGAGCTTGACAGACGCGGTGTGGGGGTGGGGGACTTGACAAACGTAAGTCTGTCAAAAAAAAATGCAGTACAAATAGTTACATTGTTAAAATTAATAACAAATAGGAAAGTGAACAGCAGGTACAGGTTTAAATAAATTGAGGGAGTGCAGCGAAGGTTCACCAGACTGATTCCCGGGATGGCGGGACTGACCTATCAAGAAAGACTGGATCAACTGGGCTTGTATTCACTGGAGTTCAGAAGAATGAGAGGGGACCTCATAGAAACATATAAAATTCTGACGGGGTTAGACAGGTTAGATGCAGGAAGAATGTTCCCAATGTTGGGGAAGTCCAGAACCAGGGGTCACAGTCTAAGGATAAGGGGTAAGCCATTTAGGACCGAGATGCGGAGGAACTTCTTCACCCAGAGAGTGGTGAACCTGTGGAATTCTCTACCACAGAAAGTTGTTGAGGCCAATTCACTAAATATATTCAAAAAGGAGTTAGATGAGGTCCTTACTGCTAGGGGGATCAAGGGGTATGGCGAGAAAGCAGGAATGGGGTACTGAAGTTGAATGTTCAGCCATGAACTCATTGAATGGCGGTGCAGGCTAGAAGGGCCGAATGGCCTACTCCTGCACCTATTTTCTATGTTTCTATGTTTCTATCACACCTCGGATAGATTCTGCAGTGAGAAGCGGGCACACCCATCTCACTAGTATCTGTAAGTAAATAGCTGTTTTCCTAAAAGCGTTATTAAAACTCTCTTTACATGCAACACCTTCATATTATGAGTATTATATAGTTAATATTTAGATGGAAGGTCCGTGATTACTAATCCAATTGAAAAGGGGTCCTTCAACCAAAAAGGTTTGAGAACCACTGCTTCATCTTATCCAGTATCCATGCCTCACTGATGTCAAATTCCTCTGGTATACTGGATGTACAAAAAAAATAGAAAGCAAGCTAATATTACCCTCTTTAATGAACAATTCTACAATATTTCAAAACTTTTATCTTCAGCTTCACTGCTACTTTCATCTTTTCTAATTTTAACTACCTTTTTATTCTGGTACTGGAAAAATGTTTCAAATATTATGCTATATCTCATCTCTTGGCCTCTTTCAAAACACCATAATCTATTTTAACCTTCTTTAAGATTATTCTACTCCTCCCAGTGTTCCCCATTACATGTTTCCCTTTTGGGGTTGTGTCGGTTGCTTTTTCCTTCTTATTCCCATTTCTATTGCTCATTTTATCCATTTGAGGAGCTGCTTGATTAGCTTACACATTTTCCTTGGGGAACTACTTATCTTTTATATTCAATGTTAGTTTTAAAAGTGTTCAGCGTTTTTCTACTGGTATCTTTTAAAGTATGTAACAGTTAGTTTATTTTAGTTCATCCTCACTGCTTTAAAGATTGTCTGTTTTAAAATTGCCCCTGCTCTTACTGCAGGATCGTCTTTAACTTTGGGTGCTGTGATGTTACAGATATTGATCTGGGACTAGTATCTGTTTAGTGCAGGGTGGAACTGGCAAATCCAAATTGCACTGCTGGCTGCAGCGCCTGGCTTTTAATGTTAGGAGAGTACTCGCTGATACCAGCTACACCTGGTGAGAACCCCAAAAATAATCGAATTCAGATGGCCAATTTGACTCCCAAATTATAGGGTCACTTTTGTATTGACTCACTTTTAAATACAAATGCCGTTATCACAATGGTGTTAGTCTAACTGGTGGTCTTAAACATACTATAGTCACTAGTACACATAGACTTAATATTCATTCTTATAAAGATCAAAGATACATTAGAATGTAAACTTCCATTACAAAGTTACATTCCTGAGGTCTGCCTTTTAAAATGTTTATTTTTATGTCATTTAAAATTACAGTAATCACTTTTTATCTTAGTACAAATATAATCCTAAGATGCTTCCTTTTTTTTGCTTTCAGTTGATGTATACTCCAAGATCAAGGGACAGATTTTCAGCCCCATCGTTCATGCAGAGGGAACGCTTTAGCCGCTTCCAACCCACGTACCCCTACATGCAACATGAGATCGACCTTCCTCCCACCATTTCTCTGTCAGACGGAGAGGAACCTCCTCCATATCAGGGGCTGTGCACATTGCAACTTCGAGATCCAGAACAGCAAATGGAGCTCAACCGTGAGTCCGTCAGGGCTCCGCCCAACAGAACCATCTTCGATAGTGACTTGATCGATGTCTCCATGTACAATGGAGGACCGCGCCCACCAAGCAGCAATTCGGGCATAAGTGCAACCAATGGGAGGATGGAAGGACCACCGCCCACTTACAGCGAGGTCATGGGTCACTACCCAGGGTCAGCTTTTTTCCATCACCAGCACAACACGCCTCCTTCAACACACGGGGGCAGTGGACAGCATTTTCAGCAGAACAGTGAAGACAGTACAATTGTCCCATTCAGAGGAAAGGACTCGCACACAGGAAAAATAGTTTGACTGGCTCTGTGGCTGCTTGAACTGAAACTGGTGTGGCATCACTGGGCTGCACTCCTGTGGCACAAGATGTTATTTAGTGCAAATTGGTACAGTTTAGTAAAAACCAAACACAAAGTTCTGTTTGTTTTCTTTGAGGGAGTGCATGATATGTTGATTCTAACAATATAACTTCCACTTTGGCAAACTAGCAGCGTTTGGCAAACCGTTTTTTATCTGGATTATTTAATTTTAAAGATACTTAACACAGAAATTCTGCTGTTGGCTTGTAGATTTTTTTGTAGCAACTGAATTGCCTGAGATGGAAGCTTAAGGTGTTTACTGATAACTACGTTTTTGGCCAGTTTTGTAATATTTTCCCAAAAAAATTGAAATTCCTTTTGAGTGCCAAGACAAAAAGGTGGAAGAGAAAATGCAATGATTTAACTTGTTTGTGAAAAATTGAAATGTTGCACTATTTTCTTGTTTGAGAAAAGGGGAATTGCTTTAAGGGGAAATTTAATCTATCTTTGTTGTCTTCACGCCTGTGGAACTGAGTAGAATTTCTAAGGATGCGGGGGACTAGCGTTTTCAGTGCACGAAGGTTGAAAAGAATTCTGGTTCCAGCCTAATGCCTATTTACACAGGAAATAGAAAATACAGGGACACAAAACGTTAACTGTCATTGCAATAACTATTAGGAACACCAATATGATGAGAATTTCCATCTTGAAGTCCACTGGGCGGATGGTAGTTTAAAGCTCAATGACTCCAAGTCTATATGTTTAGAATATTTTCAATTGCTCAAAGATATCAGCATATTAGCACATGCTTAACCTTAGTCTCCCAATACATTGTAATTAGTTCAAAGGCGTTACATGAAGTGGAGTATGTAAGGCATCACAATAAGGTCTTCATTCTCGAGTAACAGTTTCGACAATTGCAAATGTGCAGTAACTCTTTGTTTTATTGTACTGTCTGCAGAAAGAACTTGACTGTTTAGACTTAGAAAGCTTATGTTCAATTCCCGAAGTGAAACGTAGATTATAGATTAGTTCTAGTTCTGTCTTGATATGCAGTGACTAAGGCTCACGTTACATTTACACATGGATCTATCGATAGCTTTTTTTCTTAAAATACAACTTAATGTAAAATAGTTCTAAACAAGTCGTCATACGTTTAAGCTGTTTACTGCCTGTTGCTTTTGTAAATTTTCAAATGTTTACCCCACACATTTTGGTCAAAAATCTGAGGTTCAGCATGTGCAAGATACTTCAACAAAAGCAAAAGTCCTTCCATATGAATTTTGACTAACGTTTTCAATGTGTTCATTTATTTGTTTCTGTGTATTTATAGAAATTAGAATGAAATATTGCCAGGGATAGGCACTGAGTCTCCAAGAGTGACCTAAAAGTACAGTCTGTGCTGACTGCATTCCTCATTACAAACCGTTAACTTGTGTTTCATTCCTTGTGTTTCCAAGCTACTTTTTGAAGTGACCTGTAAACCGAATACACAGTCGACTTTCCTTGGCCCTCCGCAGTTATAGTTAAAAATGCAAAAAATGCAAAATCGGCTGCGGTTTACCAAATTTCTGCATTATTTGTCACCTCTGAGGTTTTGCCTTTGTGTACTTTTACAGCCCGTGGAAAACATACAATGAAACTTTTCACGCTAAAAACATTTTTGAGGCTGTTCTGTTTTAAGAAAATGAAGAAAGAATATTCATGTGACTAAGTCCCGAGATACATGGCAGTGAGCAACATGCATTCAACAGGTAATGCTTGTATATTTCACTACTGTGGGGCTACAGATTATTATCTGATACATGACATTGCAGTGAGAGCGGGAAGATATTAATCTTGGGTTGTATAGTGGTAAAAATGAGCACTGTTTAAATAATAACGCACCAGTTCTTTTTACAAATGACTAAAATATTTTTTTCCCTGCTTCATTGTGGTAATAAAAATGGGCAGAAATAATTAGCAGGTGGTGGTCAAAAGTCTGGAAAAGTCGTGTAGTTCCATTATCATAACTTACAGCTCATGCAGAATATGATGTAACATTATCAGTTATTTGGCACAGCCATCTTACATGGCAGCTCACGAGTAGCAAAGTTGAGAGTGAATTATTTTGAGTATTTTCTTAATAATGAAGTGCAGTTTTGCACCAATAAACATTGTGTTTTGTTCGTATCACGATTGTAAAATGTTTTGTCCCTTCCCGTGACACCACGGCTGCCTCCTTTTTACTCCCGTGCAGGAGCTATAATGTGGGAAGCACAGGTTTAGAGTTCTCCACACACAGTGCAGTGTTGTGCTTTGAAAAAGGGCCTTAAATGGACCCAAATGTCAGTACTAATGATGGTCATTGTGCAGTGAGCACCATCATAATGGGCTAAACATGCATTAGACATGCAGTTGTCATGGTATATCCAATCTCTTGTCATTTTTTAGTGAATTCTCTATTAGTAACAAAAAGGGGAAGCTTTACAGATGACTTAAATGTTGTGGCAGTTTTTCAATCAATAAAAGAGCATTAATGTGAGACTCGCTATAACTGAAGTAGATAGCTGCTGTGGATTTGAATGGAGAATGGTTAAAACTGAGCAGCAAGTCATCCAACTAACTTGTCCACTGTTTCCTAGACTTGCCTTTTTGTGTCCTTTTTAATGTTTATACCACAGGTACTATTGATTAATAATGTATCTTCTTCAGAGAGCACATTCTTCGTAGACTAATGTGAACATTTATAATTCACCGGTCAAACATGTTAGATAAGAGAAGTTGACAGACAAATTTTGCAATGTTTAGATTAGCTTTAGGTCTGTTTTCTCAAGGGCTATGAAGGATCCTTTTAGAATCTTGCCTCCTACCTTAGCCTTTTCCCATCGCATATAGCCTCAAGCTAGGAATGGCGCGAGGTAGGAACTAACCCTCAGACAATATGTACCTTTTTAGACATGCTAGAATAAAAGAAACACCTTAACACTTAATGAATCTTCGCTGTTGCAGATGTATGTTTTTCAAAACCAGGCAATATTGCACTTTTGCTAATTTAAAAAAAAATGTTTCATAAATGACCTTTCCTTATGCCTTGCTAGTATGCTGTATGATTCTTGAATGGAAGATAAACAAGATTCTTGAATGGAAGATAAACAAATCTTAGTCACTATGTTTCTTTGATTCTGAAGCGTTCCTTTTTTTTGTGTGGTAAGGTGTATGATTTCCGAAGACTGCCAGAGCTAACTTGTTCAGTGGTGCTGCTGCTGCTGCTCCTACCGCTGCTGCTTCTATTGCTGCTATTGCTTTCGATAATTTGTATGTCGGCTTATAATAATCATATGGTATGTCATAAGACAGTTGGTGCGTGAAGAAGCCTCTTTATGCTTTCTGTGTCAGCTGTGGTAGAAACTGATCTATATATATTTTTGAGGAGGTTTGCATGTTACTAGTCTGTGAGCAGATAAGGTGCCTCATTTTCAGGTTTGAGCAGATATAGGAATCCCCTTGCACTCTGAGCTCCCACCTTTGTTGTGCCTCACTTAAATATGGTGCTTCTTTTGTTGTCTGTCTCTTTTATGTTTATTTGTAAGGTGCTGTATATAACTTGAATATATTATGCACATATCCTACCCAATGGGTAGAAAAAAAGACATTGTTAATAATGTATGATAATGTATAAATGACATAAATTTTAACACAGTGGCATAGATGAATGCCTACCATGTGCTTTGTCCTTTTTGTAAACAAAAGTTTGCAAAGTAATACATAAAGAAAAAAAATCTACTTACTTTATTTTCCTAAAAATGATTATCCTGTAATGCTACGGTAAAAAGCTGAAAATGCCGAGTTTGACGATTGCCTCCTTGTTTGAGGGTTGTTGGTCGGTTTGTATGTAACAGAATTCTCAGTTGTAAATGTAACTTTGCAGTGAAGAAGACTTGCTCAGTCAGCATTTAAAAATGCAACAGAATATTCACAATTTCTTTTGCCTGTCATTCAGCTGTTACCCAGTTGGACCAGTATTAGTTTAAAGAAAGGAAGACCTGCATTTATAAAGTCTGTCTTTTTTTCTTTATTAGTATAATTCTTTAAAAAAGTTTAATATGTAGCTTTGGTTACTCTGAGGGGGAAAAAAAATGAAGATCCTACAGATTTTTCAAAAATATAAAAACATTTAGGAAAAAAGCAACTTGTCCAAAATAATAAAAATAATTGGAATTAGATAAATTCTCAAAACTACTTCAACATTACCAATCAGGTCCTTCACTTTCTGACCCATTAAAAAAAAACAATATAGAACAATGCCTATGTTCTGAGACATGCAGTTTGGAGGGAGGGGGGAACAGAAATGACAAGTGTCAAGTTGGCGGGACGTCGGGCCACCTGCTGCCGACCATGAGCATCCAAATCCCCGCAAAGGGGGCATTTTCATTTCTTCATCGGGACTTCCGAGGAACACTGCACAACACAACACAGTAACAATGACATCCTCTGTTCAAGCCAGAGTCAAAACACCAACATGATCACGATAGGGAATTTAAAAGTTAATTGAGTAAATTATTTGTATTCAGTTTTGGCTCAGTCCTAGCCAACCTCAAAGTGATGAGGTTAGGGTTGGGGGGGATAAATCATGACTCCTCCCGATCCCTAATTGGCTCTAGGGGAGGGGGCAAACAGCACTGACCCATCCAAAGGAGTAACCTAGTATGTAATTTTGGTAATTCACAACGTTGCCACTTAAAATTTGAAGCAAATTGCAGTTGGGAGCATATACAATTTAAAAGGATGATCTCAAATATAGGAATTTTAATTTGCTGCTGTTAAGCAATTTATAATAATTGACACTAGAATCCCTGCCATCTCCGTTAATGATAACATGAATAAAATCATACTAAATATAGTTAGCTTATCTGGTGTCATAATAAACTGCAAATACAGTTTCTCTCAGATCTGTTAGCATTTTTTAAATTTATAAGTATCTTGTAGACAATATAAAACAAGTTTTCATTTAGAGGGTTTTTTAACATAGCGATGCTGCACACATCAGGATCTACAAATACAGATGCCAGCTTTCTAGCTGCTAGTTTTTTTGCCAGGCTTTATTCCTGCTTTGTTGCGTCAGCCACAGGACATTTAACTGTAGCTTTCAAACCATCATATGCCCATATTTTGTTAACTTTAGTTACCAAAACAAATGATTGTGTACAGCAATATCAGAAATAGTTGATGTTCCTTGCGTTTAAAGTTCTGTTATCACAAGATGATGCTGGCAGAAATGTTAACTGTACAATGTGACTGTTGTACAATTAATAGACATCCATGTGACCTGTAATCGCAAAATTTGCTTTTATGGAATTTTTTAACACCGTATTTGCTTATTTCCATGATAACACTGTTATCTACAAAAAATTGAAACTGTTGTGTATTTGCCTCTTTTAATTAAGCAATGGTGATGTCATAGTTTATAGACCCATGGTCTGGTATTGCAATACTTTACAGAAGATGTTGCTAAGTGCTGTTGTAGTCAAAAATATTTTATGCTTGTACTTGGCTGTGGTCAGACCATAGCGAAAATCATTAAAAAAATTGAAATAAACACTGGCTTCCTCCTTTTCATTATTTTGGTATTGTTTTCAAATGAAGTTCAAAAGCATTAATCTACCTCTTGATCTGTCCTAATATCATGTGGCTCGGTGTCAAATTTTGTTTGGGACATTTTATTACCTTAAAGGTGCCATATAACTACTTATATTTATATAGCACCTTTAACGTAATAAAAACATCCAAGGTGCTTCACAGGAATGTTATAAAAAAAAAACTATTTGACAATGAGCCATAAGGAGATGTTAGGGTAGATGACCAAAAGCTTGGTCGAAGAGGTAGGTTTTAAGGAGCGTCTTGATGGAGAAGAGCAGATTTAAGGAGAGAATTCAAAATTAGGACATTGGCAGCTGAAGGCACAACCGCCAATGGTGGAGCATTTAAAATCTGGGATCTTCAAAAAGTCAGAATAGGCAGAGAGCAGAGGCCTAGGGGGATTGTAGGGCTGGAGATTAGAGATGAGGAGGGGGCAAGGTCATGGTAGGATTTGGAAACAAGGATGAGAATTTTAAAATTGAGGCTTTGCTTAATTGGGAGCCAATGTAGGTCAGCAAGCACAGGGGAGATGGGTGAGCGGGATGTGGTGTGAGTTAGGACACAGGAAGCAGAGTTTTGGATAACTAAGTTTATGGAGGGTAGAACTAGGGAGACTGATCAGGAATGCATTGGAATAGTCAAGCCTGTAAGTGATAAAGGCATAGATGAGGGTTTCAGTAGAAGTTGAGGTAAGGGCAGAGACGGGCCATATTACAAAGGACAGTCTTAGTGATAGAACATATATGAGAGAGGAAGCTCATTCCTGATCAAATATGACACCAAGGTTTCAAACTAACTTGTCAGCCTTAGACAGTTGCCGGGGAGAGACATTGAATCAGTGGAAAGGGAATGGAGTTCGTAGCATGAACCGAAGGTAATGGCTTTGGTCTTCCTGATATTTAATTGGAGGAAATTTCTACTCATCCAAGGCTGGATGTCGGACAAGCAGTCATATAATATAGAGACAGTGGAGGACTGGTCGGGCTGGGTATAGAAACATAGAAAATAGGTGCAGGAGTAGGCCATTCGGCCCTTCGAACCTGCACCACCGTTCAATATGATCATGGCTAATCATTTTTGAAACTTTAGTATCCCATTCCTGCTTTCTCTCCATACCCTTGATCCCTTTAACCGTAAGGGCCACATCTAACTCCCTTTTGAATATATCTAACGAACTGGCCTCAACAACTTTCTGTGGTAGAGATTTTCACAGGTTCACAATTCTCTGAGTAAAGAAGTTTCTCATCTCGGTCCTAAATGGCTTACCCCTTACCCTTAGATTGTGACCCCTGGTTCTGGACTTCCCCAACATCAAGAACATTCTTCCTGCATCTAACCTGTCCAATCCCATCATAATTTTATCTGTTTCTATGAGATCCCCTCTCATTCTTCTAAATTCCAGTGAATATAAGCCTAGTCGATCCAGTCTTTCTTCATATGTCAGTCCTGCCATCCCGAGAATCAGTCTGGTAAACCTTCGCTGCACTCCCTCAATAGCAATAATGTCCTTCCTCAGATTAGGAGACCAAAACTGTAAACAATATTCAAGGTGTGGCCTCAACAAGGCCCTGTACAACTGCAGTAAGACCTCCATGCTGCTATACTCAAATCCTCTCGCTGTGAAGGCCAACATGCCATTTGCCTTCTTCACCGTCTGTTGTACCTGCATGACAACTTTCAATGACTGATGTACCATGACACCCAGGTCTCGTTGCACCTCCTCTTTTCCTAATCTGTCACCATTCAGATAATATTCTGCCTTCCTGTTTTTGCCACCAAAGTGGATAACCTGACATTTATCTACATTATACTGCATCTGCCATGCATTTGCCCATTCACCAAACCTACCCAAGTCACTCTGCAGCCTCTTAGCATCCTCCTCACAGCTCACTGCCGCCCAGCTTAGTGTCATCTGCAAACTTGGAGATATTACATTCAATTCCTTTGTCTAAATCATTAATGTATATTGTAAACCGCTAGGGTCCCAGCACTGAACCTTGTGGTACCCCACTAGTCACTGCCTGCCATTCTGAAAAGGACCTGTTTATTCCTACACTTTGCTTCCTGTCTGCCAACCAGTTCTCTATCCACGTCAATACATTACCCCCAATACCATGTCCTTTAATTTTGCACACCAATCTCTTGTGTGGGACCTTGTCAAAGGCCTTTTGAAAGTCTAAATACACCACGTCCACTGGTTCTTCCTTGTCCACTCTACTAGTTACATCCTCAAAAAATTCTAGA
Source organism: Pristiophorus japonicus (assembly GCF_044704955.1). Lineage (NCBI taxonomy): Eukaryota > Metazoa > Chordata > Chondrichthyes > Pristiophoridae > Pristiophorus > Pristiophorus japonicus. The sequence goes on along the minus strand of NC_091977.1, from coordinate 522,773,591 downwards.
AGATTTGTCAAGCATGATTTCCCTTTCTTAAATCCATGCTGACTTGGACCGATCCTGTCACTGCTTTTCAAATGCGCTGCTATTACATCTTTAATCATTGATTCCAGTATTTTCTCCACTACCGATGTCGGGCTAACCAGTCTATAATTCCTTGTTTTCTCTCTCCCTCCTTTTTTAAAAAGTGGGGTTACATTAGCTACCCTCCAATCCATAGGAACTGATCCAGAGTCTATAGAATGTTGGAAAATGACCACCAATGCATCCACTATTTCTAGGGCCATTTCCTCAAGTACTCTGGGATGCAGATTATCAGGCCCTGGGGATTTATCAGCCTTCAGTCCCATCAATTTCCCCAACACAATTTCCTGACTAATAAGGATTTCCTTCAGTTCCTCCTTTTGGCTAGACCCTTGTTCCCCTAGTTTTTCCGGAAGGTTATTTGTGTCTTCCTTAGTGAAGACAGAACCAAAGTATTTGTTCAATTGGTCTGCCATTTCTTTGTTCCCCATTATAAATTGACCTGATTTTGACTACATTTGTCATCACTAATCTTTTTCTCTTCACATATCTATAGAAGCTTTTGCAGTCAGTTTTATGTTCCCTGCAAGCTTACTCTCATACCCTATTTCCCCCTCCTAATTAAACCTTTTGTCCTCCTCTGCTGAATTCTAAATTTCTCCCAGTCCTCAGGTTTGCTGCTTTTTCTGGCCAATTTATATGCCTCTTCATTGGATTTAACACTATCCCGAATTTCCCTTGTTAGCCACGGTTGAGCCACCTTCCCCGTTTTACTTTTACGCCAGACAGGGATGTACAATTGTTGAAGTTCATCCATGTGATCTTTAAATGTCTGCCATTGCCTATCCACCATCAACCCTTTAAGTATCATTCGCCAGTCTATCCTAGCCAATTCACGTCTCATAACATCGAAGTTACGTTTCTTTAAGTTCAGGACTCTAGTCTCTGAATTAACTGTGTCACTCTCCATCTTAATAAAGAATTCTACCATATTATGGTCACTCTTCCCCAAGGGGCCTCGCACAACAAGATTGTTAGTTAATCCTCTCTCGTTAAACATCACCCAGTCTTGGATGGCCAGCTCTCTAGTTGGTTCCTCGACGTATTGTAGAAACATAGAAAATAGGTGCAGGAGTAGGCCATTCGGCCCTTCTAGCCTGCACCGCCATTCAATGAGTTCATGGCTGAACATGCAACTTCAGTACCCCATTCCTGCTTTCTCGCCATACCCCTTGATCCCCCTAGTAGTAAGGACTTCATCTAACTCCTTTTTGAATATATTTAGTGAATTGGCCTCAACAACTTTCTGTGGTAGAGAATTCCATAGGTTCACCACTCTCTGGGTGAAGAAGTTCCTCCTCATCTCGGTCCTAAATGGCTTACCCCTTATCCTTAGACTGTGTCCCCTGGTTCTGGACTTCCCCCAACATTGGGAACATTCTTCCTGCATCTAACCTGTCTAAACCCATCAGAATTTTAAACGTTTCTATGAGGTCCCCTCTCATTCTTCTGAACTCCAGTGAATACAAGCCCAGTTGATCCAGTCTTTCTTGATAGGTCAGTCCCGCCATCCCGGGAATCAGTCTGGTGAACCTTCGCTGCACTCCCTCAATAGCAAGAATGTCCTTCCTCAGGTTAGGAGACCAAAACTGTACACAATACTCCAGGTGTGGCCTCACCAAGGCCCTGTACAACTGTAGCAACACCTCCCTGCCCCTGAACTCAAATCCCCTCGCTATGAAGGCCAACATGCCATTTGCTTTCTTAACCGCCTGTTGTACCTGCATGCCAACCTTCAATGACTAATGTACCATGACACCCAGGTCTCGTTGCACTTCCCCTTTTCCTAATCTGTCACCATTCAGATAATAGTCTGTCTCTCTGTTTTTACCACCAAAGTGGATAACCTCACATTTATCCACATTATACTTCATCTGCCATGCATTTGCCCACTCACCTAACTTATCCAAGTCGCTCTGCAGCCTCATAGCATCCTCCTCGCAGCTCACACTGCCATCCAACTTAGTGTCATCTGCAAATTTGGAGATGCTACATTTAATCCACTAGTCACTGCCTGCCATTCTGAAAAGTCCCCATTTATTCCTACTCTTTGCTTCCTGTCTGACAACCAGTTCTCAATCCATGTCAGCACACTACCCCCAATCCCATGTGCTTTAACTTTGCACATTAATCTCTTGTGTGGGACCTTGTCGAAAGCCTTCTGAAAGTCCAAATACACCACATCAACTGGTTCTCCCTTGTCCACTCTACTGGAAACATCCTCAAAAAATTCCGGAAGATTTGTCAAGCATGATTTCCCTTTCACAAATTCATGCTGATTGGACCTATCATGTCACCTCTTTCCGAATGCGCTGCTATGACATCCTTAATAATTGATTCCATCATTTTACCCACTACTGAGGTCAGGCTGACCAGTCTATAATTCCCTGTTTTCTCGCTTCCTCCTTTTTTAAAAAGTGGGGTTATTTTGGCTACCCTCCACTCCATAGGAACTGATCCAGTCTATGGAATGTTGGAAAATGACTGTCAATGCAATCTGCTATTTCCAAGGCCACCTCCTTAAGTACTCTGGGATGCAGTCCATCAGGCCCTGGGGATTTATCGGCCTTCAATCCCATCAATTTCCCCAACACAATTTCCCGACTAATAAGGATTTCCCTCAGTTCCTCCTCCTTACTAGACCCTCTGACACCTTTTATATCCGGAAGGTTGTTTGTGTCCTCCTTAGTGAATACCGAACCAAAGTACTTGTTCAATTGGTCCGCCATTTCTTTGTTCCCCGTTATGACTTCCCCTGATTCTGACTGCAGGGAACCTACGTTTGTCTTTACTAACCTTTTTCTCTTTACATACCTATCAAAACTTTTGCAATCTGCCTTAATGTTCCCTGCAAGCTTCTTCTCGTACTCTATTTTCCCTGCCCTAATCAAACCCTTTGTCCTCCTCTGCTGAGTTCTAAATTTCACCCAGTCCCTGGGTTCGCTGCTATTTCTGGCCAATTTGTATGCCACTTCCTTGGCTTTAATACTATCCCTGATTTCCCTTAATAGCCACGGTTGAGCCACCTTCCCTTTTTTATTTTTACGCCAGACAGGAATGTACAATTGTTGTAGTTCATCCATGCGGTCTCTAAATGTCTGCCATTGCCCATCCACAGTCAACCCCTTAAGTATCATTCGCCAATCTATCCTAGCCAATTCACGTCTCATACCTTCAAAGTTAGCCTTCTTTAAGTTCTGGACCATGGTCTCTGAATTAACTGTTTCATTTTCCATCCTAATGCAGAATTCCACCATATTATGGTCACTCTTCCCCAAGGGGCCTCGCACAACGAGATTGCTAATTAATCTTCTCTCATAACACAACACCCAGTCTAAGATGGCCTCCCCCCTAGTTGGTTCCTCGACATATTGGTCTAGAAAACCATCCCTTATGCACTCCAGGAATCCTCCTCCACCGTATTGCTTCCAGTTTGGTTAGCCCAATCTATGTGCATATTAAAGTCACCTATTATAACTGCTGCACCTTTATTGCATGCACCCCTAATTTCCTGTTTGATGCCCTACCCAACATCACTACTACTGTTTGGAGGTCTGTACACAACTCCCACTAACGTTTTTTGCCCTTTGGTGTTCTGCAGCTCTACCCATATAGATTCCACATCATCCAAGCTAATGTCCTTCCTAACTCTTGCATTAATCTCCTCCTTAACCAGCAATGCTACCCCACCTCCTTTTCCTTTTATTCGATCCTTCCTGAATGTTGAATACCCCTGGATGTTGAGTTCCCAGCCCTGATCATCCTGGAGCCACGTCTCTGTAATCCCAATCACATCATATTTGTTCACATCTATTTGCACAGTTAATTCATCCACCTTATTACAGATATTCCTTGCATTAAGACACAAAGCCTTCAGGCTTGTTTTTTTTAACACCCTTTGTCCTTTAGAATTTTGCTATACAGTGGCCCTTTTTGTTCTTTGCCTTGGGTTTCTCTGCCCTCCACTTTTCCTCATCTCCTTTCTGTCTTTTGCTTTTGTCTCCTTTTTGTTTCCCTCTGTCTCCCTGCATTGGTTCCCATCCCCCTGCCATATTAGTTTAACTCCTCCCCAACAGCACTAGCAAACACTCCCCCTAGGACATTGGTTCCGGTCCTGCCCAGGTGCAGACCGTCCGGTTTGTACTGGTCCCACCTCCCCCAGAACCGGTTCCAATGCCTCAGGAATTTGAATCCCTCCCTGCTGCACCACTGCTCAAGCCACGTATTCATCTGCGCTATCCTGCGATTCCTACTCTGACTAGCACATGGCACTGGTAGCAATCCCGAGATTACTACTTTTGAGGTCCTACTTTTTAATTTAGCTCCTAGCTCCTTAAATTCGTTTCGTAGGACCTCATCCCGTTTTTTACCTATGTCGTTGGTACCAATGTGCACCACGACAACTGGCTGTTCTCCCTCCCTTTTTAGAATGTCCTGCACCCGCTCCGAGACATTCTTGACCTTTGCACCAGGGAGGCAACATACCATCCTGGAGTCTCGGTTGCAGCCGCAGAAACGCATATCTATTCCCCTTACAATTGAATCCCCCATCACTATCGCTCTCCCACTCTTTTTCCTGCCCTCCTGTGCAACAGAGCCAGCCACGGTGCCATGAACTTGGCTGCTGCTGCCCTGATGAGTCATCCCCCTCAACAGTACCCAAAGCAGTGTATCTGTTTTGCAGGGGGATGACCACAGGGGACCCCTGCACTACCTTCCTTGCACTGCTCTTCCTGCTGGTCTTCCATTCCCTATCTGGCTGTGGACCCTTTCCCTGCGGTACGACCAACTCGCTACACGTGATACTCACGTCATTCTCAGCATCGTGGATGCTCCAGAGTGAATCCACCCTCAGCTCCAACTCCGCAACGCGGTCCGTCAGGTGCTGGAGGCGGATACACTTCCCGCACACGTTGTCCTCAGGGACACCGGAAGTGTCCGAGTTCCCACATGGTACAGGAGGAGCATAACACGTGACCGAGCTGTCCTGCCATGACTTAACCCTTAGATAAGCAACAATAATGCTAAAGTTTACTCACTGTTATAGAAGAGAAAAAAGAAAACTACTCACCAATCACTTACCCCCTTGGCTGTGACGTCACCTTTCTGTTTCTTTCTACTTCTTTTTTGCCTTCTCCCTGTAGCTGTACAAGCCACGCCTCTCCACGCACCTCCTCGACGCTGGGCCCCGGACTTCCTGCTGTGCCTTTTATAGGCCTCACCAACGAACTCCCGACGCTGTTCCTGACTGCCGCCGACGCTGCTAGAAAACCATTCCTTATACACTCCAGGAAATCCTCCACTGTGTTGCTACCAGTTTGGTTAGCCCAATCTATATGCTGATTAAAGTCACCCATGATAACTGCTGTACCTTTATTGCATGCATCCCTAATTTCCTGCCATCCCCAACCTCACTACTACCGTTTAGTGGCCTGTACACAACTCCTACTAGCATTTTCTGCCCTTTGGTGTTCTGCAGCTCTACCCATACAGATTCCACATCATCCATGCTAATGTCCTTCCTTACTATTGCATTAATCTCCTCTTTAACCAGCAACGCTACCTCACCTCCTTTTCCTTTCTGTCTAGCCTTCCTGAATATTGAATACCGCTGGATGGTCACCCTGGAGCCATGTCTCCGTAATCCCAATTACATCATATCCGTTAACAGCTATCTGCGCAGTTAATTCACCCACCTCATTACAAATGCTCCGCGCATTGAGATACAGAGCCTTCAGGTTTGTTTTTTTAACACTCTTTGTCCTTTTAGAATTATGTTGTAATGTGGCCCTTTTTGATTTTTGCCCTTGATTTCTCTGCCTGCCACTTTTCCTTATCTCCTTTCTACCTTTTGCTTCTGCCCCCATTTTACTTCCCTCTGTTTCCCTGCATAGATTCCCATCCCCCTGCCAACAGCACTAGCAAACACTCCCCCTAGGACAGGTGCAGACCGTCCGGTTTATACTGGTCCTACCTCCCCCAGAACCCAGAACCGGTATCATCAGCATACATGTGACAACTTACATTGCCGAGAGGCAGTGTGGATGAGAAATATGAGTGGGCCAAGGATTGATCCTTGGGGGACACCACAGGTGACAGTGCGGGATCAGGCAAAGAAGCTATTGTAGGTGACTATGGTTATGACTGGAGCGATAGGAATTAAACCAGGTAAGTGCAGTCCCATCCAGTTGAGAGGCGTTGGAGCAGAATTTTGTGGTCAACCATATCAATAAAGGTTATTGCAGGAAATGGCATTTTAATGTTTTAACTTGGGTACAGGTAGATAGGATTTAATAGAATAGTTTGATTTAAGTTGTATAAATGGTGATAGAGTAGTGACTGCTATTCCGCACATAAATCTTCCTCGAGCAACAATCTTGTTTTCTTCAAATAACTTTATTTTGCTAAAGGTGAGGTATGTCACTCGTGGAGAATGAAATTTGAAGTTTTGCACCTTCCCCAGGTCAGGCGTAGCACAATCAAATGTGAAATAAACATTCACTAACCCAGCAGAGCCTTCAACTTCAGAAAAGCATACCCACCAATGTCACATCTAGTACTGAAGTGGGATTTCCCATTGGTGCTGAATGGAGTTACGAATCTGTGCCCGTAAGGAAGTAAATTGCAGTTTTCCAAATTTATTTAATCCAGAACCTTGCGTCAGCAGAATGCAGATTTCATCCTGTAACTTTGTTTAATTCAAACCTGGATCCCCAGGATACTGCGCCACACAGTTATCCTTTGGCTTTCTTTTGTAAATTAAAATTGATTCAAATAGTTTCCTTTTAAAATTTTGTTCTTGATGTGGGTGACAGGGAAGTCTATTTATTGCCAATCCCTTGTTGCACTGAAGATGGTGGGCCTTCTCCCAATTGTGTTGCTACTGTGTGTCAGGATATTGGCTCAGCCATGAAGGAATGTCAATATACACCCAAGTCAGGCTGGTGTGAGACTTTAAAATGAATGATAAATCGGACACTTTTATTTAAAAAATTTCAGGGCTACGGGGAAAGCGACCAGCTGAAGTGCTCTTGCAGCGAGTGAGCATGGACTCGTGGGCCAAATGGCCTCCTACTGGTCTGTAACCATACTATGATTTTTATTTGGCAAAAATTGAAGAAAGAAATGGGTCAATAAACTTCTGAGCCACATAACTTGCTCAACTGAATTTATTCAAACCAAATCTCAGATCTTTATCTGTGAAAACAATTAACACAAATTCAGGTGAGCCATTGACCCATTTGATTCATTTTATACTAAAATCCTGGTCACAGCATTCCATCATAGATGTAATCTAAAGACTTTGCAAAGTTAGAGCGATCAGGACCCAATTCTTAACAAGAATTAATTTTTAGAATGCAGAAATGTTGTAATAAGTCACTCGTCATTCTTTCCAGGACAGCACAGCCAGCTGTAGAATCCCTTTAGTCTGTTCCAACACACCCTAGCTCCAATATCAGCAAAACATTTAGGGGCTGAAGTTGCCCTCTGACTGAAAGGGAGTGTACTCATCAATCTTGAAGATTTTTCTCCGCCCCAATCCCTGGGGCAGAGAGTAAAGTGAAATTCAGCTCTTTGACTTTTTATTTTTCGCTCAGATTCATCAGCGTTGCGCTGATGACGTCAAGGCAACACGGATATGCTGCCCTAACGCGTCACCACCTTCCTCCCCTTTAGTGAGTTAAAGGGACGATCACTGCTGGAAAACAAATGGAGCGCAATTTCATAAATGTCGGTGACTCCACGCAAGACTAGGCGGTGGTCCTACGGCATTTAAAGGGGCAATTAGAATTGTATATCTTCCTTCCAAATGCTACCTAACTGGTTTCTGGGGGAGGAACGTCCCATTTCCAAGAGCCTTCGAGTCGAACAAGAAGTTAGAAATGGGTGGCGGGTGGGCTTTTCGAAGAGACCTCTGCCGCTAAGGAGCAATCTCCAGCCTCGAGTATCTGACTAGAAATGGACAGAGACAGACTGCCAGAGCACTGAACAGTTTGATCACGACTTCTCTGACTTGCATTAAACATTCTATTGGCTTTGCTGGGTGGAGCATGGCAAGTGTCAACGCTAAAGTTCTTAGGTGCAGCTCAACTTCAGCCATTGCTATTTGAACAGCAATTGTATCTATGTTAACTGCCTCAGTGGCTTATGTTGAAACCTGGAGAAAGTTATAAACAGCAATTTATAAACACAAAGCAAAATGTCAAGAGTACAGAAAATGTTTTACTTTTAAAAGTAGCAATTTTCTCAAACCCTGAGCATGTGGTTCAAGTGAGACTTTAGATGGCCGATAAATGCCAGCTAGAGACAATTAAAAAAACATTTACACAATGTACATAGCACTAATTCTCAAAGTACTTCTGAAAACGACAGTTCCTTTCTTACAAAGCCACATTTTACACATTTCATTCGCTGCATATTTAAAGTACATCAATCCCTCATTTTAAACATACCATGTATTTCTGTTCACATACCTAGTGATAGTAAATACTTTATAATCGATAAGACAGCAAGGTTTCTGCAGCAAAATGGGTAGTAGATACAGTACATAATTTAGATCTTCGGAGTACTGAAGCTTTTAAGCGTATTGCCATGAAGTCAATGAGTCACTGTAACAAGCAGTGCGAAAGTGTAAACATAGTTTCAACCCATTTAAGGTCACATTACAGTCTGGATTTTTAGATTAGAAGAGAGCTGGTGGAATGCCACTGCCAAACAGCAATCTCCAAGAACTTGGGATCTTCCACTGTGCCTGGGTCACGGTTTGCTGATCATTCTGAAGGGAAGCATTTCAATCAATCAATCAAACAGATCAACCCCATTCAATTGCAGCATCCTGTGTCAATACTGTGCTGTAGCCAGAAAGTTACATAACCCGTGTAGTACGAGTCTTCCTTGAAACATTTTAAACTCCATATGCCAATAAAATACTGGTGTCAGCTCACAAACAAATCGAGGGTCATTGCCTCGAAGTGATTCACAGCCTGCTCAGTCAGTCAGAGGTTATTTCCCAACTCTAGTCTAACCAAGGCTTCACTCTAAGCTGTGCCCTTGGATCAGAGGATCCTGAAACACCAGCAGCACTAAATCACTTCCCAGTAAATGGCAGGATAGCCAAGTGGCGGCACTGGACCAGTACAGAAGCTATATTTGCCATGCTGGCCTTAAACACCCCACCATATCCAATTTGCTACATGCTATTCAGTAATAGATTTACCCAATCTTCCCAAAAGGAAAAAAAGTTTCTCAGATCGATGAAATTCTACATCAAAAGATGGAGGATAAGGAGTTTGAAGCTCAGCTTTGGTACAAACAAGATACAGCTGTGGTTCAGCCTGAATGAACATCCAAAGAGGGATAAGCTCAAGGAGAGGGTTTGGTGTCAGTTAAATAAGCTGGCTCAACTGAAGGAAGTTTTAAATTTTTTGCAACTTAAAATGGAAAGATATATTGGCTTTGAAGAGGTTACAGCGCAGATTCACCAGAATATACCAGGGATTAAAGGGTTGAACTCGAGAGAAAAGGTTGCATAAAATTGGCTTATCCTTCCTTGAAGTTAGAAGGCCGAGGGCAACCTGGACCTTAGTAAAATGGTGGGATCTCCTTAACCAAAGAGTCAAGGATTGAGAAAGAAACAGGAACGACAGAGATGGGTGAATTAGAGCCAAATTAGGTACAGAAAGAGAAATAATGAGGGGGAAAGAAAGATTGGATTGAGAGAGAGAAAACGAAAGTATGATTTTTAAAAAGTCTCCAAGAATAATTTACCAGAGACTGCTCAAAAGCTGGAATAACAGTTTAAATTGTTCCCTTTCTGGGCCAGAGAAGCTTGATTGGCATTTCATCAACAGTTAAAAGGTTACTTACGCTCTTAATTATGAGCCCCAATTTACTGCGACGAGTTTAATGGGCAATTAATGTACAAATCCAGAAAGTTCTTAAAAATAACGGAGACAGAGGACAAGATGCCGTTTGTGCAAAGCTAACAGCGGAGCGGCGTAAATCGAGCAAGTTCTGGAGATTTGCAACTCACGGCACATCTCTTAATCCCCCAAGCTTGCTGTCTGATTTGCGCATTAATAACGGCGTGTGTCGTGAAGTCACCATTACTTCTCCAGGAAGATTTGGCTCATTTTCGTTAAAATACACAGCTGCACCAGTTTGATATCCCTGATAAAGAATGGATTTATTTTAATCAAATATTCCACTACTCCAAAAATAAGAGAAACCACCTGTACCACAGTCACTAGCTAATGTTCAAGCAATCTCAGGGATCACTTTGAACAGTTTACAGTTCAGCAGAAAGGCATCACTTACTGTTTTTTCTATTAACTGAATCCACTCATTCAGGAAGGTGAGAAGGTTGAATGCATCAGGGATATTATCCCCTTCGGAACAGAAAATCAGGAGCACTGCCAATGGAATTCCTTCAGTGCAACTACACACAAACAAAATAAGCAAGACAGTTAGCCCACAAACAGGTGCAGAAATATTTCCTTTACTATAAAACTCTGAATTTCTTAGTGCTATCTATCCAGTCCTTTAGGTCTTCACTGTTGCCGTATTCAGCAAGCGTTGACCAGAGACTGCTCAAATGCGCTAGTATTTTGTGTGTCGAGTTGAGCCAGATTTTAAATTCCCGCAGGTAGTTTTGTTAAAGTGCTCCCTCTGGTGACCCAGCTGAGCACTGCTGAAACTCAACTCAGCTGAGCACAACCTATCCTTGGCATAGGTTTGAACCAGGTCTTATTGTTGGGAATTCTGACACTTGTGGAGCCAACAGGCAGCCCCCAAATGTACACATCACATAACCTGGTCAGCCAGTGAATGAAGGCACATACCCTCACAAACGAGATTTAATCTGGGCTGTCTCTGAACAAAGGGAGTGGAATAGAAGTTTTCCTAGTCTTTCATTGGAACCCACCTGTTTTACTGTTAAGGTTATAAGAACATAAGAATTAGGAACAGGAGTAGGCCATCTAGCCCCTCAGATAAGCTGGTCATATCTCTTCCAACAGCATTCATGTGGTTTTTTTTCCTAACCTTAGTTTGGTGAGAATTGCCTGTCTGAGATTAAGCTGTGGTTGAGCCAAAGTTTCCTACAATTCATCAAGACGATCACTGCCATTGTTTTCATTCACACCAAAAATCCTTTTCCTTCCCCTCCACCCTCTTCCCAGGCTGCTCAATTAAGCCGAGCCACACTCACTGCACACACCCTCGCACTGTGCAATCCAAAACGAAGCTTCAGACCCTGTTACTGTATCCACTGCCAATATTACTTACTTCCAAAATGTCACATGGCTTCTCTCCATCTTGTGTGGGCTCAGTGGGCAACACTCTCGCCTCTGAGTCAGAAGGTTGTGGGTTCAAGTCCCACTCCAGAGATTTGAGCACAGAAATCTAAGCTGACAGTGCAGTGCTGAGTGAGTGCTGCACTATCGGAGGTGCTGCCTTTTGGATGAGATGTTAAACTGAAGCCCCGACCACTCCCTCAGAGGGACGTAAAAGATCCCATGGCACTATTTTGAAGAAGAGCAGGGGAGTTATCCCCAGTGTCCTGGGCCAATATTTATCCCTCAATCAACATCACTCAAGGAGATTATATATCACATTGCTGCTTGTGTGCAAATTGGCTGCCGAGTTTCCCACAACAGTGACCGCACATCACGAAAGACGCTATATAAATGCAAGTCTTTCTTTTTTGACCTTACTGGAAACACATCTCGCTCACCCCTAGACTTCTGAAATGCCCACCTTGGCAGCTTCACACCCTCCATAAATTTCAAATCATCTAACCCTGCACGGAACCCCACACCCATCCTCGATTGTTTGTATTGGCTCCTCATCTCGGTCTATAAATCTATCCACCTTCTTGCACATCTACTTAACCTTCTGCAGGACCTATGTCCTCCAGCCCTCTGACTCTGGTGTCCTGGGCATCACTCTCTCTCCCCTTCCTTCACCCTCTTGTTCTATCTTTGCAAGAGAACCTTCAGTTGCCTTGGCCCTAATTCTTTGGAAAATCTTCACCAAATCCCTTTATTCACTACTTTCCTTCCCTGCGTTTGAGAGCCTTCTGAAGAGGCATCGATTCATCGAAGCTTTTGGTCACCTTTCCCAATCCTCCTGGAAAGGCATCCATTTCTTCAAAAGGTCCTTTTCTACATTAAAAATACTATAGTAGGCTGAGTATTTTGCAGAGAGTGACTCATCTCCTGACTTCCCAAAGTCTTTCCACCATCTACAAAGCACAAATCAGGAGTGTGATGGAACACTCTCCAATTGCCTGGTTGAGTGCAGTGCCAACAACACAAGATACTCGACACCATCCAGGACAAAGCAGCCCGCTTGATTAGCACCCCACCCATCACCAGCATGCATCGTCTAGTGTGTACTATCTACAAGGTACACTGCAGCAACTTGCCAAGGCTTCTTCGACACAACCCCGCAGCCCCCCCAAACCCATGACTTCCATCACCTAGAAGGACAAAGGTAGCAGGCGCATGGGAACACCACCTCCAAGTTCCCTTGCAAGTCATGTACCATCCTGACTTGGAAATATGTTGCAGTTCCTTTATCGGCGCTGGGTCAAAATCCTGGAACTCCTTCCCAAACAGCACTGTGGGAGAACCTTCACCGCACGGACTGCAGCGGTTCAAGAAGGAGGCTCACCACCTCCTTCTCAAGGGCAATTAGGGATGGGCAATAAATGCTGGCCTTGCCAGCGATGCCCACATCCCAGGAATGAATAAAAATATATAAATCCGGCACTGTTGTTGAGAATATCTTGGGCAGCCAGAATATGCTGTAGATTCCTGAGTGTACATCACCCTTGAATGCAAGTTAATGTGCAGTGCATTCCAGGGCTTGCAATTCAGTAGCTGAAGCTTTGCAAATCAAAACCCAAGTAGCAGGTTGTACCAGCTTGAGTTGCTTCAGTCTTGAACATGTTGTGGGGTAAACCAAAGCCATCAGCCAGCATGTTTGGAATTGAATCTCAGTTAAATTCCATCCCTCCAGTTGCAATGGTGCAGGTTATCAAGAGATCTCCGTCATACTTATGCCACACTGCACCCTGCAGTTACACAGCGAAACATCATCCTCACTCTGTGAGCACCACAGACATATCAAATCTCCTACCTGTCATTGTAGAGCGATTTTGTGATGCCCCCTCCTGGTATGTAGATCTCTTGTTCCTCCTCACTAATCCCAGGGAAGGCCGCTACCCTTTCCAGTTCTTTCCATTCGAGGGTCTGGAACTTGTCTCCCGAAATGGTCTGAAGAGCAGGCGTTGCCAAATAGCGTAATGGAGTGCTGGGAAGATGGAACGCAGTTTCTAAAGTGTTTGATTGCACTGGTAGAATTTTAAGTTTCATGCTGACTTTCCTTTAATAAAATTAAGAAGCATGCACCTGTTCTTGCTCCAACACCTTTATAAAACACAAGAACAGTTAAATGTAACCCCCTAGTCTATCACCTTCCACTACTTGTCCACTGGGAACTATGTCCACTTCTAACCTTTCCAGACATAGAAAATAGGTGCAGGAGTAGGCCATTCGGTCCTTCGAGCCTGCACTGCCATTCAATATGATCATGCAACTTCAGTACCCCATTCCTGCTTTCTCTCCATACCCCTTGATCCCTTTAGCCGTAAGGGTCACATCTAACTCCCTTTTGAATATATCTAACGAACTGGCCTCAACAACTTTCTGTGGTAGAGAATTCCACAGATTCACAACTCTCTGGATGAAGAAGTTTCTCCTCATCTCGGTCCTCTTGTCCCTCGACTGTGACCCCTGGTTCTGGACTCCCCAACATCAGTAACATTCTTTCTGCATCTCACCTGTCCAATCCCGTCAGAACGTTCTCCAGCTAAAAACTTTCCGCCCTTAATTTGTGTGGCAATCCGAAATTCTACACACATCAGTTTTGGTCTCCTAACTTGAGGAAGGACATTCTTGCTATTGAGGGAGTGCAGCGAAGGTTCACCAGACTGATTCCCAGGATGGCGGGACTGACATATCAAGAAAGACTGGATCAACTGGGCTTGTATTCACTGGAGTACAGAAGAATGAGAGGGGATCTCATAGAAACATTTAAAATTCTGACGGGTTTAGACAGGTTAGATGCAGGAAGAATGTTCCCAATGTTGGGGAAGTCCAGAACCAGGGGTCACAGTCTAAGGATAAGGGGTAAGCCATTTAGGACCGAGATGAGGAGAAACTTCTTCACCCAGAGAGTGGTGAACCTGTGGAATTCTCTACCACAGAAAGTTGTTGAGGCCAATTCACTAAATATATTCAAAAAGGAGTTAGATGTAGTCCTTACTACTAGGGGGATCAAGAGGTATGGCGAGAAAGCAGGAATGGGGTACTGAAGTTGCATGTTCAGCCATGAACTCATTGAATGGCGGTGCAGGCTCGAAGGGCCGAATGGCCTACTCATGCACCAATTTTCTATGTTTCTATCAGATTTATGAATAAATTAATATGCAACGATTCGTGCAAAGGCAGGCAAATTAATAGTAAGTGAAATGTATCCAGAAAAAAAAAAGAGATCCTCACAGGATTTCCAGACACGCAAAAAGTTATTAGGTTCTTAGTTATCACAACACTGTCTAAAATCTACACCAAATAATCCTAAACAGCCTTGTAAATATGGATAACATTTAACTAAACTAACAGCAGTACAAGAACGCCGGAACTGGCAGACACTTGTTAATTGTTTAACTTGTTCTTACAGGCTTGTTCTTTTGGGCTAGAAATTGGCCAGCCTTGCACCCGTTTTTTTCCGGCGATATTTCGCCTTTTTTGACAGAAAAAGGTGTTCACTTAAAGTGACCAAAGTGGTGCGCCGGCGGTTTTGAAATACCGCTGAAAAGCGGACCGCCGTCGTGCAAGATGGAAAAAAGCGATACAGGCACAGCATCAAGAATTCGGAAGTTTCAGGAACGAGGCCGCTCAGGATTGTGTACTTCCGGACTTCAGAACGTCTTCCCGTCATCCCGAGTCCAGAAACGCCTGGGACAAGGTAGGTAGGGGAGGGGTCGAGTGGGGGCCGGCCCGAGGTTGGCGGGGGAGAGGTCGGCGACAGCCCGAGGCCCACCCGTATTCTGGGTGAAAAAAAACACCCGAGAAAAGCCTGCGTTACAGCCCCAGAAACAGTGGTAAGTATGAAGCAAAAAAGGCAAGTTAAAGTTTTTACTTTTTAATTCTTTTTCAGCGATTCGCTAGATAAGTGTCTTGTGATTTTTTATTTTTGCATTTTGTGTGTGTTTTCCCCTCTCCCAGGGCCTGTCCTTTTAGCGGTAATCAGCCTCGAACTAAAATTGGCGAGGGCCACGGTTTCCACCGCGAATCCTCGTGCATGCCGATTTTTACCATCAGGCATATTTTTTGGGGCCAATTTTAGGCCTTTAAAAAATAGTGGCAATTTAACTATTTTTGGCGAAAATGCTGAAAAAAATACCATCGTCAAAAGACGAATTTATAGCCCTATATCTGTAACTACAACGCAGGCCACTACACCCCTCAGGATAAGGGGTCAGTAATTTAAGAATGAGATGTGGAAGAATTTCTTCACTCAGAGGATTGTGAATCTTTGTAATTTTCTACCCCAGAGGTCTGTGGCTGTTGAGTCGTTGAGTATATTCAAGGCTGAGATCGATAGATTTTTGGAGTCAAGAGGAATCAAGGGATATGAGAATCAGGCGGGAAAGTAGAGCTGAGGTAGAAAATCAGCCATGATCTTGAATGGCGGAGCAGGCTCCCAATTCTTATGTTATGTAACAGTAAAATGGGACCACAAATTAGTACAAAGGCTGAAAGCTCACACATCATTATACAAACTCCTAGTATATTAGTATTAGTATATATAGGAATTATAGACCAGTTAGCCTGACATCGGTAGTGGGGAAAATGTTGGAATCAATTATTAAAGATGAAATAGCAGTGCATTCGGAAAGCAGTGACAGGATCGGTCCAAGTCAGCATGGATTTATGAAAGGGAAATCATGCTTGACAAATCTTCTAGAATTTTTTGAGGATATAACTCGTACAGTGGACAAGGGAGAACCAGTGGATGTGGTGTATTTGGACTTTCAAAAGACTTTTGACAAGACCCCACACAAGAGATTAGTGTGCAAAATTAAAGCACATGGTATTGGGGGTAATGTATTAACATGGATAGAGAACTGGTTGGCAGACAGGAAGCAAAGAGTAGGAATAAACGGGTCCTTTTCAGAATGGCAGACAGTGACTAGTGGGGTACCGCAAGGTTCAGTGCTGGGATCCCAGCTATTTACAATATACATCAATAATTTAGACAAAAGAATTGAATGTAATATCGCCAAGTTTGCAGATGACACTAAGCTGGGTGGCGGTGTGAGCTGTGAGGAGGATACTAAGAGGCTGCAGGATGACTTGGACAGATTAGGGGAGTGGGCAAATGCATGGAAGATGCAGTATAATGTATTTCTATTTTTGCCACCCACTTTGGTGGCAAAAATAGGAAGGCAGAATATTATCTGAATGGTGACAGCTTAGGAAAAGGGGAGGTGCAATGAGACCTGAGTGTCATGGTACATCAGTCATTGTAAGTTGGCATGCAGGTGGTGAAGAAGGCAAATAGCATGTTGGCCTTCATAGCGAGAGGATTAGAGTATAGGACACTGCAGTTGTACAGGGGCTTGGTGAGGCCACACCTTGAATATTGTGTACAGTTTTGGTCTCCTAATCTGAGGAAGGACATTCTTGCCATTGAGGGAGTGCAGCGAAGGTTCACCAGACTGATTCCCGGGATGGCAGGACTGACATATGAAGAAAGATTGGATCGACTAGGCTTATATTCACTGGAATTTAGATGAGAGGGGATCTCATAGAAACATATAAAATTCTGATGGGATTGGACAGGTTAGATGCAGGAAGAATGTTCCCAATGTTGGGAAAGTCCAGAACCAGGGGTCACAGTCTAAGGATAAGGGGTAAGCCATTTAGGACCGAGATGAGGCGAAACCTCTTCACTCAGAGAATTGTGAACCTGTGGAATTCTCTACCACAGAAAGTTGTTGAGGTCAGTTCGTTATATATATTCAAAAGGGAGTTAGATGTGGCTCTTACGGCTAAAGGGATCAAGGGGTATGGAGAGAAAGCAGGAATGGGGTACTGAAGTTGCATGATCAGTCATGATCATATTGAATGGTGGTGCAGACTCGAAGGGCCGAATGGCCTACTCGTGCACCTATTCTCTATGTTTCTATATTTCTATGAAAACTTGATTTTTTTTGCTGGAAATCACAGATGGAATGCTAAGTTTGTGACGCGAGAGATCGTTTTGACATTTTGTATGTTGGCGCTGTATACATTTCTATCCTGCTCGTGAGAAACTTGTTCAAAAAAAACGGATTAGAAATGAGGCAAAAATTGTTGTCCTCTCCTGAAGATGCTGACTCTTACCGAGACGCAGTTCCACAAGTGGCACCAGCCCTCGGTACCTCACCCCAAGTGGCTAGTCTTTTACATGAGAGCTTTGGCAAGTGTCAGAGGTGATTCAACCATGGGACTATCACAACTGATCCCGATCTGCCTAGCTGTAGTCAGTTAAATAACCAACAGGAGCTGGATCTCCCCGCTTCACAGTCCAGACAGTCCTTGCTGAGACCAGCTGACACAGAATAGCTAGGATCAGACCTGGTCTTCTTACCTCAGTAATGTACCATTCACCCACTGAACATTTGAAACCTAATTTTATCATTTTTAAAGTTAAAACTTATGTTGCTGCTGACCCTACCCAACAAGCTGCCGGTCGACACGGTGGTGGGCGTGGCTGCTGGACAAGACCACGACTCTGCTGAATTCACTCTCTTTAATCCAAGAAAGGAGCTGCTGTCGGAATGAGCGGTGTTTACCCTATAAGAAGCGAATAAAACTCTGGTTATTACATAGAATTTACAGCATTTACACAAACAGGCCATTCGGCCCAACTGATCCATGCGGTGTTTATGCTCCACACAAGCCTCCTCCCACCCTACTTCATCGCACCACGTCAGCATATCGTTCTATTCCTTTCTCCCTCATGTACTAAATGCATCTACACTATTCCTTGTGGTAGCATTTTCCACATTCTAACCACTGGGTAAAGAAGTTTTAGTGAGTTTAACATCCTGCTTAATTAAGTTAAAATAAAACAGATGGCAATTAGGATGTCAAATGGAACTATTTCTACCCCAAAAGCTAATAGGTCACAAGACAGGTTTGGATGAACAAAAGCCCATTCAATCTCATCTTTCCAAAAGAACAACCCTACCATTTCTCCAATGAAACCCTTCGCTGTTTCTTAACGGAGGCCAACGTCCTGACTTCAAAACAAATGGGCTTCCTGTTTCTAAAACATTACTGCGTTCTGAAATGGAAATGACTTAATGCGCTGTCTTTCCATTTAAGGACAGGAGACGCGTTGTGACTATGACCACCTGGTCTTTCACACGAGAGCAAACTGCATTCAACATCTGAATGTACTTCATCAGAACAATTACCACCACCTTGCTCTAAAACACATTATGCATTTGATGTGCTGAATGGCAGATCATAATAATCCATTTTTATTTGAAAGCAAGTCTTTTCCAGTTTAAAGACTGAATGCCAAATTCCAAAGCTGAGAATGGTCAGACAGTGAAGCGAACAGGGCAGCGCAGTATACATAAACCCCAAGGCACCCCAGTTACCTAGCAGATTGCCTATGGTGTTGTTCACAGGTAGTCTGGGGCTTTAAACATGCCTATGATGTATAGCTGTGTTTAACCTGCACTGCATCTTTAAAGGCTACTGGACAAGTAACAAATTGAAATGTTTGCAGATCGTTTAAAAGTTAATTGTAAATCTCCGACTCCTGCTCTTAGGGATCAGAAAACAACATTGGGAAATTGAGAGATTGGGAAATGTTGCTGTTCAGAGGGACCTGGGTGTCCTTGTGCACAAATCACTGAAAGTTAACATGCAGGTACAGCAAGCAATTAAGAAAGCAAATAGCCTTTATTACAAGAGGATTTGAGTATGAGAGTAAAGATGTCTTACTGCAATTATATAGGTGAGACCACACCTGGAGTACTGTGCACAGTTTTGGTCTCCTTACCTAAGGAAGGATATAATTGCCATAGAGGGATTGCAATGAAGGTTCACCAGACTGATTCCTGGGATGGAAGGATTGTCTTATGAGGAGAGATTGAGTAGATTAGGCCTATATTCTCTAGAGTTTAGAAGAATGAGGTGTGATCTAATTGAAACACACACAATTCTTACAGGGCTTGACAGGATAGATGCAGGGAGGATGTTTCCCCTGGCTGGAGTCTAGAATCAGGGGTCAGTCTCAGAATAAAGGGTCGGCCATTTAGGACTGAGATGAGGAGAAATTTCTTCGCTCAGAGTGGTGAATGTTTGAAATTCTCTATCCCAGAGGGCTGTGGAGGCTCAATCGTTGAGTATGTTCAATACAGAGATCGATAGATTTTTGAATATTAAGGGCATCAAGAGATATCAAGAGCAGGAAAGTGGAGTTGAGGTAGAAGATCAGCCATGATCTTATTGAATGGCGGAGCAGGTTCCTGCTCCTATTTCTTATAAAATAGAACAAGGAATGACTTGTTTGTCTTATCTTGTCTCGGTTTTGTTGGCATATGCAGTCTAGCTGTACTCTGCCAACTTTGGCCAGGACACAAGAGATAACACCACTGCTCTACTTCAAAATAGTTCCATGGTCCACCCAAGAGAGCAGACGGGGCCTCGGTTTAACGCTCTCTCGGCTGAGTCAGAAGGCTGTGGGCTCATGTTCCATTCCAGAGACTTGAGCACAAAATTGTAGGCTGACACTCCGGTGCTGTGCTGAGGGAGTGCTGCACTGTCATTAGTGCCAACTTTCCAAAAAAATTCCATTCCAGTACTAAAACAGTTCAAAGGCCTCAGAAGTCCAAATTGCTTAATCAACCACGATTAGTTACAATGGTGTCATCCAAGTCTCATGTACTTGCTGAATACCTTGATACAATTCAGTACATGCTAAAACAAAATCTCTTTATGGAAACTAATTTTCAGTCCCAGACATCTCATCTCCCATTTTGATATTTGGTGAGGGCAAACAGCTTCATTTAAATTCCCACTGCTTTAAAACACCATTAAACAAAGACAGAAATCTCCTTATTTTGTTGCAGTGAATACCTGAACAATTGGGGAACGAATCTGCAGGACTGCCAACTTCTGCTCTGCCGATGCATAAACTGTAAACAGAGAGAAAATCAGCACATGAAACACAAGAGGCCACCAAACTATCACATTGAAGCTTTTGCAGTTATAGGAACCAGTTTATTTATAATATACCACATCCTCAAGAAGAAAGACTTCCATTCCAGTCGGGAAAATGAGCAACATCAGGGACTATTCTTTTGCAATTAGAACAATGAACCATTTTCTGGCTGGATGTAATTATAATAACTACATAATAACTAATTAAAATGGCTGCCTTTGGAAGCCATACAAAAAGGTCTGTACGTGAGGGGTCTGCTCCACCAGCCTGTCCTCGCCACACAGCACTGCCCCCCAGTCATCAAGATCCACGGTGTGGCCCTGGACAACGTGGACGACTTCCCATACATTGGGAGCCTCTTATCAACAAGAGCAGGCATTGACGACACGATTCAACATTGCCTCCAGTGCGTCAGTGCAGCCTTCGGCCGCCTGAGGAAAAGAGTGTTTGAAGACCAGACCCTCAAAACTGCCACCAAGCTCATGGTCTACAGGGCTGTAGTAATACCCGCCCTCCTGTATGGCTCAGAGACATGGACCATGTACAGTAGACACCTCAAATCGCTGAAGAAATACCACTAATTATGTCTCCGCAAGATCTTACAAATCCCCTGGAAGGACAGATGCACCAACATTAGTGTCCTCGACCAGGCCAACATCCCCAGCATTGAAGCACTGACCACACTTGATCAGCTCCGCTGGGCAGGCCACATAGTTTGCATGCCAGACACAAGACTCCCAACGCAAGCGCTCTACTCGGAACTCCTTCACGGCAAACGAGCCAAAGGTGGGCAGCGGAAACATTACAAGGACACCCTCAAAGCCTTCCTGTTAAAGTGCAACATCTCCACTGACATCTGGAAGTCCCTGGCCAAAGACCGTCCTCAGTCGAGGAAGTGCATCCAGGAGGGCTCTGAGCACCTCGAGTCTCAATGCCAAGAGCATGCAGAAATCAAGCGCATTTCCCCCCCCGCCCTTTAATAACCTGGAGGTCACGATTGACCAGAAACGTAACTGGACCAGCCACGTAAATACTGTGGCAACAAGAGCAGGTCAGAGGCTGGGTATTCTGCGGCGAGTGTCTCACCTTCTGACTCCCAAAAGCCTTTCCACCATCTACAAGGCACAAGTCAGGAGCGTGATGGAATACTTTTCACTTGCCTGGATGAGTGCAGCTTGAACACTGAAGAAGCTCGGCACCATAACAGGACAAAGCAGCCTGCTTGAGTGGCACCCCATCCACCACATTAAACATTCATTCTCTCCACCACCGGTGTACCATATACAAGATGCACTGCAGCAACTCGCCACAGCTTCTTGGGCAGCACCTCTCAAACCTGCGACCTCTACCACCAAGAAGGACTAGGGATGCAGGTACACGGAAACGCCATCACCTGCAAGTTCCCCTCCAAGTTACACATCGGCAAACCAGTGTGCCAAGGGATCGTTTACGTCCACCTGAGGGAGCAGACAGGGCCTCGGATTAACGTCTCATCAGAAGATGGCACCTCCGACAGTACAGCACCCCCTCAGTATTTTAAGAAAAGGTAAAGGATATTGAGCTCTTTTTTGATAGAATCGACCTACCACCTAACTATATTCCTTAATGCTCTCTCGCAACACATCCAATTGCCTCTCGTTCTCCTTAATGCAAAAAGCTACTCACCCTCAGAGCTGATGCACATTTCTGCTGAATTCTCTGAAGTTGTTGCATATGGATTGTTTCCCACCACCGGAAGCAGGCAATCACTGTGGAAATAACCAACCCGTGGCAAACTGAGTGTAGAGATGATCAGATCCACTGTTAGCTGACCAACGTTACCCACAGACACAACTGGCTGTAACATCAAAAAGATCAGTTAATTGAAAATTATATCAAATTACACTTATGCTGCATTGTGCCTCATAACTAAACAGATCCACGGTATAATCGAGGAAATAAAGTTCACCGAGTTCCTAACATTAGAATTATTTTATCCCTCCCCCACCACTCACAGGGCACACCATTGCCACAGAACTCACGAGCTTGTAAAAGAATGCAAAGACAGCAGCAATCAGGCCTTAGACTTACCGACTTATTGGCCACATATCTGGATACAAAACATCCTATCTTCATGTGGTGCACAATGCTTTTCTCCTCTCATTTCCATCCACCAGTCATACACTTGATATTGGGAATATACTTTGCAGGAATATCACTAGTGTCATCCCTCTACCCTATCCCATTTTTTTCTTCTCCTTACCCACCCGTTTTCAATTGCCATCACGCAAGCTTCAGCAGCCAAAATGGTGCAATAATTTAGGCTGCAAAGTAAGGCTCTCTTATACTTTCCCCAGGATGGGGCCGCACGGGCAATTTCAGGTTTTCCGCTGCATGAGAATTTATTTTTGGGGAGGTTAGGCGAAGAGAGAGTGAGCATTAATTATAAAGTGGAACTGGAGGAGGAAGTATATAGACAATGTATGACTGACAGTGAGAGCAGTATGCCGAGCGTAACTGAAGGGAGCCCTTCAGGTATCCAAGATAATTATAGTTAGATTACAGGGGTGGCGTGATCTGGAATTAGGGGAATATTTTGTTCTTGGTCAATGCACTTTGTTCTGCGTGGCGTGTTTCTTTCAACACGTGGTCCCTTTAGATTTCTGCGCAGTATTCACAATGTAAAAGATTGTAAGAGGCGCACAGCTTAGAGGGGACATTGTTTACAGCATTTTAGGCAGAATCTAGGCCAAAATTCAAGATTAGGTTGGATAAGCGGATGACAGAAATTGAGTTTTAGGGATTTGGGGAGAGGGTGGATAAATGTAAGAACCGTTTGTTCATGTGGAGGGTCAATACCAACAGAACTAGTTGGGCCAAAAGGCAAGTTTCCGTATTGTAGCTTCTATGTAGTTTTCTTCAAAAAACCTACCACCAGATTTCCAACCTCCCATTCCTCTCCAAAGTTCTTGAACATCATTTCACTTCCCAAATCCTTTCCCATCTTTCCTGCAACTCTATATTTGCACCACTCCAATCAGGTTTCCACTCCTGCCACAGTACTAAAACAACATTTAACAAAGTCACAAATGACATCCTATGCATCAGTGGCCGTGGTGCACTAGCCCTCCTCACCCTTCTCAATCAGTCTGCACCCATTGACATGATTGACCATTCTATTGCCCAGCTGGATGGGACTGCTCTCGCCCGGTGCCATTCTTATCTATCCAGTCGTAGCCAGCAAACCTCATACAATGAATGGCTTCTCTTACCGCTCGCGCAACATTACCTCCAGAGTTTCTCAAGGATCTATCCTTGGCCCCCTCTTATTATGCATATATATGTTGCCCTTCAGATAGAAGAGAATGCAAAAGTAAAATATTGCAGATGCTGGAAATCTTAAACAAATACAGAAAACACTGAAACAATCAGCAAAGTCAGACAGATCCTGACAGGGTGTTTTAGGTATGGACTCTTCCTCATACAGAGGAGACCATCATACCAAAAGGCTGGACTGCAGTGAAGCCCAACACCATCTGTGAAAGGTCAGTACTTCAGCCACATTTTATATAGAATTACATTAACAGCACAGAAGGATGCCATTTGGCCCCATAGGCCTATGAAAAAGAAAAGACTTGCATTTATATAGCGCTTTTCACAATCTCAGGTCATCCCAAAGCGCTTTAGTCAATGAAGTACTTTTTGAAGTGCAGTCACTGTTGTAATGTAGAAAATGCAGCAATCAATTTGCACATAGCAAGATCCCATAAATAGCAATGTGATAATGACCAGATAATCTGTTTTAGAGATGTGGATTGAGGGATAAATATTGGCCAGGACACCAGGGATAACTTCCCTGCTCTCTTTGAAATAGTGGCCATGAGATCTTTTACATCCACTGAGCAAAGGCTGACAATGTGCCAGTGTTTGTGTTCCACAGGAGGCACCTCCCACACCCCCTTCTTCATCTCAGCCCATCAGCAGAACCTGGAGTACTGTGTACAGTTTTGGTCTCCTTATCTAAGGAAGGATATACTTGCCTGGGAGGCAACAAAGGTTCACCAGACTGATTCCTGGGATGAGGGGGCTGTCTTATGATGATTATAGAAACATAGAAAATAGGTGCAGGAGTAGGCCATTCGGCCCTTCTAGCCTGCACCGCTATTCAATGAGTTCATGGCTGAACATGCAACTTCAGTACCCCATTCCTGCTTTCTCACCATACCCCTTGATCCCCCTAGTAGTAAGGACTAATCTAACTCTTTTTTGAATATATTTAGTGAATTGGCCTCAACAACTTTCTGTGGTAGAGAATTCCACAGGTTCACCACTCTCTGGGTGAAAAAGTTCCTTCTCATCTCGGTCCTAAATGGCTTACCCCTTATCCTTAGACTGTGACCCCTGGTTCTGGTCTTCCCCAACATTGGGAACATTCTTCTTGCATCTAACCTGTCTAAACCCATCAGAATTTTAAACGTTTCTATGAGGTCCCCTCTCATTCTTCTGAACTCCAGTGAATACAAGCCCAGTTGATCCAGTCTTTCTTGATAGGTCAGTCCCGCCATCCCAGGAATCAGTCTGGTGAACCTTCGCTGCACTCCCTCAATAGCAAGAATGTCCTTCCTCAGGTTAGGAGACCAAAACTGTACACAATACTCCAGGTGTGGCCTCACCAATGCCCTGTACAACTGTAGCAACACCTCCCTGCCCTTGTACTCAAATCCCCTCGCTATGAAGGCCAACATGCCATTTGCTTTCTTAACCGCCTGCTGTACCTGCATGCCAACCTTCAATGACTGATGTACCATAACACCCAGGTCTCGTTGCACCTCCCCTTTTCCTAATCTGTCACCATTCAGATAATAGTCTGTCTCTCTGTTTTTACCACCAAAGTGGATAACCTCACATTTATCCACATTATACTTCATCTGCCATGCATTTGCTCACTCAACCTATCCAAGTCGCTCTGCAGCCTCACAGCATCCTCCTCACAGCTCACACTGCCACCTAACTTAGTGTCATCCGCAAATTTGGAGATACTACATTTAATCCCCTCGTCTAAATCATTAATGTACAGTGTAAACAGCTGGGGCCCCAGCACAGAACCTTGCGGTACCCCACTAGTCACCGCCTGCCATTCTGAAAAGTACCCATTTACTCCTACACTTTGCTTCCTGTCTGACAACCAGTTCTCAATCCATGTCAGCACACTACCCCCAATCCCATGTGCTTTAACTTTGCACATTAATCTCTTGTGTGGGACCTTGTCGAAAGCCTTCTGAAAATCCAAATATACCACATCAACTGCTTCTCCCTTGTCCACTCTACTGGAAACATCATCAAAAAATTCTAGAAGATTTGTCAAGCATGATTTCCCTTTCACAAATCCATGTTGACTTGGACCTATCATGTCACCTCTTTCCAAATGCGCTGCTATGACATCCTTAATAATTGATTCCATCATCTTACCCACTACCGATGTCAGGCTTACCGGTCTATAATTCTGTTTTCTCTCTCCCTCCTTTTTTTAAAAAGTGGGGTTACATTGGCTGCCCTCCACTCGATAGGAACTGATCCAGAGTCAATAGAATGTTGGAAAATGACTGTCAATGCATCCGCTATTTCCAAGGCCACCTCCTTAAGTACTCTGGGATGCAGTCCATCAGGCCCTGGGGATTTATCGGCCTTCAATCCCATTAATTTCCCCAACACAATTTCCCGACTAATAAGGATTTCCCTCAGTTCCTCCTCTTTACTAGACCCTCTGACCCTTCTTATATCCGGAAGGTTGTGTGGAATGGGCCTATACTCACTGGAGTTTAGAAGAATGAGGTGATCTCATTGAAACATACAAGATTCTGAAGGAGATTTACAGGGTAGCTGCTGAGAGGTTGTTTCCCCTGGTTGGAGAATCTAGAACTAGGGGGCACAGGCTCAGGATAAGGGGTAGGGTATTTAAGACTGAGATGAGGAGGAATTTCTTCACTCAAAGGGTTGTGAATCTTTCGAATTCTCTACCTCAGAGGGCTGTGGATGCTGAGTCTCTGAATATATTTTTGGAGTCTAGGGGAATCAAGAGTTATGGGGAGTGGGCAGGGAAGTGGAGAGGCCAAGATCAGATCAGCCATGATCTTACTGAATGATGGAGCAGGCTCGAGGTGCTGTACTGCCTACTCCTGCTCCTATTTCTTATGTTATTGACTGAACGCACATTGTTGGAGGAAATAAAATTATGGACCGGCATGGTCCCTATGGGCCGAATGGCCTTCCCTTGTTGTCGTAATGACTAATTATTAGCATCCTCAACTAGGCCAACATCCCCAGCATTGAAGCACTGATCACACTTGATCAGCTCTGTTGGGCAGGCCAAATCGTTCGCATGCCAGATACGAGACTCCCAAAGCAAGCGCCCTACTCGGAATTCCGTCACGGCAGACAAGCCAAAGATGGGCAGAGGAAAAGTTTCAAGGACACCCTCAAAGCCTCCCTGATAAAGTGCAACATCCCCACTGACACCTGGGAGTCCCTGGCCAAAGACCGCCCCAAGCGGAGGAAGTGCATCCGGGAGGGCGCTGAGCACCTCGAGTCTCGTCGCCGAGAGCATGCAGAAACCAGGCGCAGGCAGCGGAAAGAGCGTGCGGCAAACCAGTCCCACCCACCCTTACCCTCAACGACTGTCTGTCCCACCTGTGACAGAGACTGTAATTCCCTAATTGAACTGTTCAGTCACCTAAGAACTCATTTTTAAATTGGAAGCAAGTCTTCCTCGATTCCGAGGGACTGTCTGTGATGATGATGATGAATTATTGAGACTTCCAGCAAGAGAGCTGGATAATTCACAGGTTTAAAGGCCGGCTGTTGAGTAAATCGCACTTTATGGAAAGCACCCACTGGAAAAGCTTTACGTGTTTTTCTCTCTCAGATCTGACGAAGGGCCGCCGGCCTGAACCGTAAACTCTGGCTCTCTCTGTCTGTCTGTCTGTCTGTCCACAGACGCGGCCCGAGCCGCTGAGTGCTTTCTGTCTCTGTGTCAGATTTCCAGCCGCCGGCAGTGAGGGTTTTTTTTTAATTTGCTTTTCGGACCGTCCGTCCTTTGGATGCGATTGCCTACCATGATGAGGGTGTAGCCGCCGAGGTTCCCACAGGCCGGCCCAGTGGCGATAAACACGCTCGCCATGCCCAGGCCCGAGACGCCGCCGCTCCGCACCAACCGTCACTGTCGCTTCCTAATGACGCACACGCCGATTCGGGGGTCCTTCCGTTCCGACCGGCGCATCACACAAAGGGCGCCAGTGCGATCATTTTAAAAAAATTATTTAGAAGCAGCTAGCTGCAGCTGTTTCTTTCAAATCCGACTGAACAATCCCGGTTTTTGGGGAATGCTATTTGGGGATTTAAAAAAAAAATGTCCAGGCGGTTGAAGCGGGCACGCGGGCGGGTTGGGAAATTCCCGCTCGGTTTTTCCGCCAAAGTTTCAAACGCTCGAGCTGCTGTGGGTTGTTTGGGGGGGGGGGCGGGGGGCGGAGCTTCGTGGATGTAGGGGCGGGGCTTGCTGGCCGCTGGGAGGAGAGACGAGGATTGGTTGCCGTTGGGAGGAGGGACGGTACTGATTGGCCGTTGGGAGAAGGGACGGTGCTGATTGGCCGTTGGAAGGAGCGGCGGTGTTGATTGGCAATTGGGAGTAGAGGCTGTGATTGGTTGCCGTTGTGAGAGAGGGTGGTGCTGATTGGCCGTTGGGCGATGGGGCGGTGCTGATTGGTCGTTGTGAGGGAGGGGATGGTGCTGATTAGGGAGAGGAGGTCGATGCAGGCGGTGCTGCTGCTGTGTGTGGACTGTGTTCGGTGAAAATATCCGGTTAAATATTCCTCCCGCAAACATCATGTCGCTGCCGCCGGACAAGGCTTCCGAGCTCAAGCAAATCATTCACAACCAGCTGGCCCAGGTGAGGCGCCCCTCCGTTCCCACACCGGCCCGGCCTGGCCGCGCTGTGCTCAGTCGCCGTGCACAACTTACATTATCCTCGGCTTCTAATCCTTCTCATCAATTAGTATTAAATCATCCATTCGGAACACTTAAACCCTTAACCCATAGCGCCCCTTAAAAGGGGCATAAACATTGAATTCCAAATTATAATAAAACTTAATATTCAAAACTTTTCAAATTATATTTTATATCCGTCATCATCATAGGCAGTCCCTCGGAATCGAGGAAGACTTGCTTCCATAGAAACATAGAAAAATAGGTGCAGGAGTAGGCTATTCGGCCTTTCGAGCCTGCACCACCGTTCAATAAGATCATGGCCGATCATTCCTTCAGTACCCCTTTCCTGCTTTCTCTCCATACCCCTTAATCCCCTTAACCGTTACAGCTATATCTAACTCCCTCTTGAATATATCCAGTGAACTGGCATCAACAACTCTCTGCGGCAGGGAATTCCACAGGTTAACAACTCTGAGTGTAGAAGTCTCTTCTCCTCATCTCAGTCCTAAATGGCCTACCCCTTATCCTAAGACTATGTCCCCTGGTTCTGGACTTCCCCAACATCGGGAACATTCTTCCTGCATCTAACCTGTCCAGTCCCGTCAGAATCTTCTATGTTTCTATGAGATTCCCTCTCATCCTTCTGAACTCCAGTGAATAAAGGCCCAATTGATCCAGTCTCTCCTCCTATGACAGCCCAGCCATCCCTGGAATCAGTCTGGTGAACCTTTGCTGCACTCCCTCAATAGCAAGAACGTCCTTCCTCAGATTAGGAGACCAAAACTCAACACAATATTCCAGGTAAGGCCTCACTATGCCCTGTACAACTGCAGTAAGACCTCCCTGCTTCTATATTCAAATCCCCTAGCTATGAAGGCCAACATACCATTTGCCTTCTTCACTGCCTGCTGTACCTGCGTGCCCACTTTCAGTGACTGATGAACCATGACACCCAGGTCTCGTTGCACCTCCCCTTTTCCTAGTCTGCTGCCATTCAAATAATATTCTGCCTTTGTGTTTTTGCCCCCAAAATGGATAACCTCACATTTATCCATATTATATTGCATCTACCATGCATTTGCCCACTCAGCTAACCTGTCCAAGTCACCCTGCAGCCTCTTAGCGTCCTCCTCACAGCTCACACCGCCACCCAGTCAGGATAAACGGCTGCTTTTCAGAATGGCAGGCAGTGACTAGTGGAGTGCCGCAGGGCTCAGTGCTGGGACTCCAGCTCTTCACAATATACATTAACGATTTGGATGAAGGAATAGAGTGTAATATCTCCAAGTTCCATTCTTGAAATGAGTCCTTAGGTGGCTGAACAGTCCAATATGAGAGCCACAGTCCCTGTCACAGGTGGGACAGATAGTCGTTGAGGAAAGGGGTGGGTATGACAGGTTTGCCGCACGCTCTTTCCGCTGCGCTTGTTTTTTGCATGCTCTCGGCGATAAGACTCGAGGTGCTCAGCGCCCTCCCGGATGCACTTCCTCCACTCAGAGCGGCCTTGGGCCAGGGACTCCCAGGTGTCAGTGGGGATGTTGCACTTTATCAGGGAGGCTTTGAGGGTGTCCCTGTAATGTTTCTTCTGCCCACCTTTGGCTCGTTTGCCATGAAGGAGTTCCGAGTAGAGCACTTGCTTTGGGAGTCTTGTGTCTGGCATGCAGACAATGTGGCCTGCCCAACGGAGTTGATCAAGTGTGGTCAGTGCTTCGATGTTGGCCTGGTCGAGGACGCTAATATTGGTGTGTCTGTCCTCCCAGGTGATTTGTAGGATCTTGCGGAGACATCGTTGGTAGTATTTCTCCAGCGACTTGAAGTGTCTATTGTACATGGTCCATGTCTCTGAGCCAGTGGGTAGCACTCTAAGTCAACAGGTTTTGGGTTCAAGTCCCATTCCAGAGACTTGAGCATAAAAAAAATCTAGGCTGACACTCCATTGCAGCGCTGAGGGAGTGCTGCGTTGTCAGAGGTGCAGTCTTTTGGATGAGATGTTAAACTCGAGGTTCTGTCTGCCCTCTCAAGTGGATGTAAAAGATCCCATGGTACTATTTTGAAGAAGAGTAGGGAAGTTATCCCAGTGCCCTGGCCAATATTTATCCCTCAATCCACTCGGGTCATTATCACATTGCTGTTTGTGGGAGCTTGCTGTGTGCAAATTGGCTGCTGCATTTCCTACATTACAAAATGTGTCAAAAGTACTTAATTGTTTTGATGAGGCAATAGAGAGAGTTGATGAGGGCAATGCAGACTTACAAAATACATTTGATAAAGAGCCACATAATACGCTGGCCAGCAAAGTTGAAGCCTGTGGAATAAAAGGGACAGTGGCAGCATGAATATGAAATTAGCTAAGTGACAGGAAACAGAGAGTAGTAGTGAACAGTTGTTTTTTGAACTGGAGGAAGGTTTTATTTGGTACACTGCTTTTCTTGATATATATTAATGACTGGGACTTGGGTGTACAGGGCACAATTTCAAAATTTGCAGATGTCACAAAACTTGGAAGTAGAGTGAGCAGTGAGGAGGATAATGACAGACTTCAAGAAGACCTGGACAGGCTGGTGGAATGAGCGGACACATGGCAGATGAAATTTAACACAGAAAAATGTGAAGTGATGCATTTTGGCAGGAAGAATGAGTAGAGGCAATATAAAGTAAAGGGTACAATTCTAAAGTGGGTGTATGAACAGGGAGACCCGGGGGTATATGTGCACAAATCATTGAAGGTGGCAGGGCAGGTTGAGAAAGTGGTTAATAAAAGCATACGGGATCCTGGGCTTCATGAATAGAATACAAAAGCAAGGAAGTTATGATGAACCTGTATAAAACACTGGTTCGCCTTCAACCCGAGTACTGCGTCCAATTCTGGGTACCTCACTTTAGGATGGATGTGAAGGCCTTAGAGAGGATGCAGAAAAGATTTACGAGAATGTTTCCAGGGATGAGGGACTTCAGTTACGTGGACTGCAGAAGCTGGGGTTTTTCTCCTTGGAGCAGAGAAGGTTGAGTGGAGATTGGTAGAGAAGCTCAATATCATGAGGGGTTCAGACCGAAGCGATAGAGAGAAACTGTTCCCATTGGTGGAAGGGTCGAGAACCAGAGGAGACAGATTTAAGGTGATTGTCAAAAGAACCAAAGGTATCATGAAAAACCTTTTTACGCAGCAAGTGGAATGCACTGCCAGAGAGAGCGGTGGAGGCAGACTGAATCATAAGAATTAGGAGCAGGAGTAGGCCATTCAGCCCCTCAAGCTTGTGGCTTTCAAAAGGGAATTGGATAATTACTTGAAGGAAAAAAAATTGCAGAGCTTCGGGGAAAGGGCGGGGGAGTGGGAATTGCAGACGTGCTCTTGCAGAGAGCCGGCACGGGCTTGATGGGCCGAATGGCCTCCTGTGCTGTAACCTGTCTGTATCTTTAGGCTATAAAGTGTTTTGGGACGCCCAAGGTCAGAAAGTTTCTGTACAGATGCAAATCTTTTTAAACTTTGTTCCCTGTACCCACTGTGCACTCCTGTCCTTCGCGGTGCTCACTGGTCTCGGTAGCCCTCGAGTGTACCGGCAGACGCTGCGTGCTCCCTCTCCAGGGTCGCCCAGGCGCGGACGAAGAGAGGCAAGCAGCCGGAGCAAACGCCCCCATCGACCCTGTTTTACCTGGCCTGGTAATGCCAACCGTGGCCAGGCCCAGGAGCAGACCCACGAGGAGGTCATCCAGTCTGTCCACTCCTCTCCACACTGGGTTGCCAAAGATCAGGAGCGTGGGGCTGAAGTGTAGCCAGAAATGGAGGAGCAGTCCCCTTCAAATAATGGAATAGGGGCTGCAATCTTTCGCTCTCTGTGTAAACTTAAAACACGGACTCATCCAGGCCCCAAAAATTGTCCCGAGGTTCTTGTCACTAGCATCTTATCTCACCAAAGCTGCAGGCTTGGAACTGTTTTTAATTACTTGTAACCTTGGTGGAGTGCCAGCCGTGGCTCAGTTAATGTCTTCGCAAGATCCTACAAATCCCCTCGGAGTACAGGCGCACCAACGTCAGTGTCCTCATCCAGGCTAACATCCCCAGCATTAAAGCACTGACCACACTCGGTCAGCTCCGCTGGGCAGGCCACATAGTTCGCATGCCAGACACGAGACTCCCAAAGCAAGTGCTCTATTCGGAGCTCCTTCACGGCAAACGAGCCAAAGGTGGTCAGTGGAAACGCTGGAGGGACACCCTCAAGGCCTCCCTGATAAAGTGCGACATCCCCACTGACACCTGGGAGTCCCTGGCCCAAGACTGCCTCGGTGGAGGAAGCGCATCCAAGAGGTCACTGAGCACCTCGAGTCTCATCGCCGAGAGCATGCAGAAATCAAGAGCAGGCAGCGGAAAGAGAGTGCGGCAAACCAGTCCCACCCTCCCCTTCCCTCAACGGCTATCTGTTCCACCTGTGACAGAGTCTGTGGCTCTCGTATTGGACTGTTCAGCCACCAAAGAACTCACTTCAGGAGTGGAAGTAAGTCTTCCTCAATTCCGAGGGACTGCCTATGATGATGACGATGAGTGGGTTACACTCCTGCTTTTGAGCCAGAAGGTTGTGAGTTCAAGTCCTACTCCAGAGATTTGAGCACATAATACCAAGGGAACTGCACTGGCGGATAAGTCATTTTTCGGATGAGACGTTAAACCGAGGCCGTGTCTGCTCTCTCAAGTGGATGTAAAAGATTCCCATAGCACTCTTTCGAAGAGGAGCAGAGGAGTTATCCCTGGTGTCTCGGCCAATATTTATCCCTCAATCAACATCGGCATGGACTAATTTGGGCCGAATGGCCTGTTTCTGTGCTATATATCCTATCTAATCACAAAAACTGATTATCTGGCCGTTGTCGCGTTGCTGTGTGTGGGAGCTTGCTGTGCATTTTATATTAAATTTTGATGAAAGAAAGAACTTGCATTTATATTGTGTCTTTCATAACTGCAGAAAGTCCTGAAGTGCTTCACAGCCAATGAAATACCTTCTAAGTGTATTCACTGTTGTGATGTAGGAGACTGCAGCAACCAATTCGCCCACAGCAAGGTCCCACAAACAGCAATCGAGTAAATGACCAGTTAATACGGTTTTTAGTGAGATTGGTTGAGGGATAAATATTGGCCTGAACTTCCCTCATTCAAAAGTTGCTATGGGCTCTTTTTACAGCCACCTCAGTTGAATATCTCATCAGAAAGACGGCACCTCCAACAGTGCAGCACTCCCTCAGTACTGGAGTGTCAGCCTAGATTATGTGCTCAAGTCTCTGGAGTGGAACTTGAATTTACGACTTTGTGACTCGGAGGTGAGGGGTGAAATGGAACTCGAAAATCTTGATGGAAATTCAGAAATCCGTAACCAGACTTTTAAATCTAACTTAGACTGATTGGCCAAAAGCCACTTTTTCTGTGTAAAATAGTGCGAAAGACTAAAGATCTGAGTTTAAGATATGTAAGAAACCAATAATATACGTTTCATGATAAAAGAAGGATGATCGCGAAGTACAAAGTTTTCTTTTTCAGTAATGCATTTTAGTATTTTCTTCATTCTTTTCCCTTCTGTGACCCTCCTGTATTGGTTGCCTCCTCTACGAAGAGAATGAGCTGGAGAGCTCCCTTGATCTTACTGCTGCAGCACTTGCGATGCTGTTAGGAAGTGCGTGAGAATAATGAAGGGATGTGGGACCTGGAGTAAGGGAGGGTAAAGCACCTGTCTTCTAGATGCCTTCCCACAACAATATCCTTGAGATTCGGAAAACTTGCTGTAAAGGAATTGAGGGCTGTAGCTACATTTTGCTGGAACAGGTTATGTATTAGAGGTCTGATGTAACATGCAGTCTAGAAGTACTCCCTTCGAACTTTCCTCTTTCGAACAAATTTGTAAATACGTATACAGATTAATGCACAGAGGAAAATATTGGCACTCGTCTTTCTAATACAAGTCCCTTTTTTGAAGTTGAGTGCTATTGTTTTTTGGTTTCCATGTACTTTCACACACACTGTGAATTTTGTCTTTCAGCATCAGGTTAATTTAAGATCAGGTTTAAATATTCAAGATTAAGAAACAGATCAGGAATCTACAGACATGCGGGTAATTGTTAAATCACTTGTGCAATCCGAGGGAATTGTGGAAGCATCTGAAATTTAAGTAGAGAAGGATTTTAAGTTTTAGATAATAGTAGTTATATTGGCTACACATGCCACAAATATAAGAACATAAGAAATAGGAGCAGGAGTCGGCCATTTGGCCCCTCGAGCCTGCTCTGCCATTTAATAAGATTATGGCTGATCAAATCATGGACTCCGCTCCACTTCCCTGCCCGCTCTCTCGAACCCTTTACTCCCTTATGGCTCAAAAATCTGTCTAATATATATATATAATATATCCCACACATGTGGTATATCTGAGTAAAGGTGTTCATTTTAGCCAGGGTACTGAGATAAGTTGTAAATAGTTTTTGAATAAGAGCTTTGAAGGAAATAACGTGTGTATTTTTCTTCTGTTTAAACCTGTGAAGCAAATTTGCAACTTGCCAATGTTAATAACTTGCTGAACGTTTTTTGACCAGATGAATATCCACGGAAAGGTCCGAGAAATCTTGGCAGAGTCGGTCCGGGAAGAACTCGGTTCACAAGGTTTATCTGAGGCTGACCTCATAAAAGCATTACAACGGCGTGGCATTATCGACGATGTCATGAAGGAACTCAGTTTTTTAACTGTAAGTATTTTATTGAAATGAACAACATATTTCCTAAAAGCTCCCCAATGTTAAAATCAGGGCATCAAAAACTCATTTACAAAAAAAATCATTTGTTTCTATTGCATGTCATTACTGTATAGGGCTGATTTAAAAAATAGAAAGGGTCTTGGACTCCATTAGTTACACTTTTGTCACCCTCCCCCCCCCCCCCCTATTTTAGCACAACAACAATATTATAATCCTCACGATGAGGTGTAATCGCTATTCATATATCCCCTTTGATTAACGAGCTGGAAAATCGCCTCTTGACTGGACAGAATAACTCTTGGGGATGCAATTGTGCCACAAATGGTTAAACTCAGGTACTCCCATGTCCGTAGATTCCTGATCTATTAATTGTGTTCACCCCTAGATCACGCATGCACACACATTGTACATGACCATGTGGAATTGGATCGACCTACAAGTTAGTCCAAGGTTGAGACCCCTGTTAAAACAAATGGCCGCGCTCAGGAGTGGGAGCAGACAGATGGTTCTTCTCCATCAGTGATGTCACTAGAAAGCCCCAACGAGACTGCTCTTTCCCTCTTTAAAGAGGCTGTGCTATAAGGACATTAACTAAGCTTTCGTATTGGGCCCTTGGATATGTTGTGAAATATAGAAGTCGTTTGTGTGCTTACTATTGTGTATGTAGGCACTGTGTTAATGACTCCACGAGGCAGGGGTATAGCACTTGAACTGTACAGACTGTAGTCCTTTATTGCAGCTCCTAGAGTGAGGACACCCAGAGGTGAGCTCCCTTTTATACTGGGTTACCTGTGGTGTGCAGATGACCCTTAGGTCTCCAGCAGCAGCACCCTCTAGTGTACAGGTCAGGTATATACAGGGTAAAGGTACATTCAGGTCTAGTGTTACAGTACATCATTGGCGTGCATACATAACACTTACTGTTAATGAGCCTCAGATGTGTTTTATCTCCGCGTTTAATAATAAATCTGAGGCTTGTTCTTCAACCAGTGATGTGTCCAGATTGATGAGAAACTATTGATGGCATTGTTGTCTTAGTTTAAAGAATGTAGACTGCTAACTTCCATTGATGCCTGGTCATGGCCAGTCAGATCATTTGTTTTAATTATAAACTACAGCCCTATCTCCAACCTTTTCTCTGCAAAGTCCTTGAGCATGCAGTGCCCCCCACCCCCCCCCCCCCCCCACTTCCCACACACTTCTGAGCTCACTGTTTGAACCTCTCTAGTCAAGTAGCTGCCTCCCTCCCAGCAGCAATACAACCCTAATCAAAGTCACGAACGATCCATCCTCCATTTCTCGGCTCTACTGGTAACACGATTAATCACACCATTCTCTTCCAATGCCTTTCCTCTCCAGCTAGTGGGACTGCCCTCATCTGGTTCCACTCTTGCATATCCAAGTATAGCCAGAGTACCTCTAATCAATGGATTCTATTCCCACCCCTGTACAGTTACCTTGCGAGTCCCCAAGGATGAGACCCTCCTCTTCCTCAGCCACACACTGCCCCTTGTCAACATCATCCGCAGTCGTGCAGTCAGCTCAATCCTCAACTGCCTATGTAGTATCACATTCTACTCTACGTAAACTAGAGATGATCCAAAACTCGGCTGCCCGTGTCCTAACTTGCAGCAAGTCCCGCTCACCCATCACCCCTGTGCTCGCTGACTGACATTGGCTTCCGGTTAAGCAACACCTCGATTTCAGAATTCTCATCCTTATTTTCAAAACACTCCATGGTCTCGTCCCTCCCTATCTCTGTAATCTCTTCCAGCCCCACAACTCCCCAAGATGTCTGCACTCCTCTAATTCTGCCCTCTTGAGCATCCCTGATTCTAATTGCTCAACCATTGGTGGCCGTGCCTTCTAGACCCCAAGCTCTGGAACTCTCTGTCTAAACCTCCCCGCCTCTCTACCTCTCTTTCCTCCTTCAAGGCACTCCTTAAAACCTACCTCTTTGGCCAAACTTTTGGTCACCTGCACTAATTTCTACTTGTGCGGCTATGTTAAAGGTGCTATATAAATACAAATTGTTGTTGCCGCCTCCATGCTGTCACTACTTGTCCAATATCTAGTCTTGGAATGAACCTTCAGCTAAACATTGAGAAAACAGAATCATCTTCTTCAGCCTTTTCCACAGGCTCCAGACCTTGGCCACCATCTCTATCCCCCTCCCTTGTACAGGTGAGGCCTCACTAAGGCCCTGTACACCTCAGTAAGACCTCCCTGCTCCTATACTCAAATTCCCTAGCTATGAAGGCCAACATACCATTTGCCTTCTTCACCGCCTGAAGTACCTGCATGCCAACTTTCAATGACTGATGCATAATGACACCCAAGTCTCGTTGCACCTCCCCTTTTCCTAATCTGCCGCCATTCAGATAATATTCTGCCTTCGTGTTTTTGCCACCAAAGTGGATAACCTCACAATTATTCACATTATACTGTATCTGCCATGCGTTTGCCCACTCACCTAACCTGTCCAAGTCACCCTGCAGCCTCTTAGCGTCCTCCTCACAGCTCACACTGCCACCCAGCTTAGTGTCATCTGCAAACTTGGAGATATTACACTCAATTCCTTCATCTAAATCATTAATGTATATTGTAAATAGTTGGGGTCCCAGCACTGAGCCCTATGGCACCTCACTAGTCACTGCCTGTCATTCTGAAAAGGACCCGTTTATCCCGACTCTGCTTCCTGTCTGCCAACCAGTTCTCTATCCACATCAGTACATTACCCCCAATACCATGTGCTTTAATTTTGCACACCAATCTCTTGTGTGGGATCTTGTCAAAACCCTTTTGAAAGTCCAAATACACCACATCCCTTGTCCACTCTACCAGTTACATCCTCAAAAAATTCTAGAAGATTTGTCAAGCATGATATCCCTTTCATAAATCCATGCTGACTTGGATCGATCCTGTCACTGCTTTCCAAATGCGCTGCTATTTTATCTTTAATAGTTGATTCTAACATTTTCCCCACTACTGATGTCAGGCTAACCGGTCTATAATTACCCGTTTTCTCTCTCCCTCCTTTCTTAAAAAGTGGTGTTACATTAGCTACCCTCCTGTTGATAGGAACTAATCCAGAGTCGATAGACTGTTGTAAAATGATCAGCAATGCATCCACTATTTCTCGGGCGACTTCCTTGAGTACTCTGGGATGCAGACTATCAGGCCCGGGGATTTATCGGCCTTTAATCCCAACAATTTTCCTAACACAATTTCCCGCCTAATAAGGATTTCCTTCAGTTCCTCTTTCTCACTAGACCCTCGGTCCCCTAGTATTTCCAGAAGGTTATTTGTGTCTTCCTTCGTGAAGACAGAACCAAAGAATTTGTTTAACTGGTCTGCCATTTCTTTGTTCCCCATTATAAATTCACCTGAATCTGACTGCAAGGAACCTACATTTGTCTTCACTAATCTTTTTCTCTTCACATAACTATAGAAGCTTTTGCAGTAAGTTTTATGTTCCCAGCAAGCTTCCTCACATACTCTATTTTCCCCCTCCTAATTAAACTCTTTGTCCTCCTCTGCTGGATTACATAATTCTCCCAGTCCTCAGGTTTGCTGCTTTTTCTGGCCAATTTATATGCCTCTTCCTTGGATTTAACACTATCCTTAATTTCCCTTGTTAGCCACGGTTGAGACACCTTCCCCGTTTTATTTTTACTCCAGACAGGGATGTACAATTGTTGAAGTTCATCCATGTGATCTTTAAATATTTTCCATTGCCTATCCACCGTCAACCCTTTAATTATCATTTGCCAGTCTATTCTAGCCAATTCACGTCTCATACCATCGAAGTTACCTTTCCTTAAGTTCAGGACCCTAGTCTCTGAATTAACTGTGTCACTCTCCATCTTAATAAAGAATTCTAACATATTATGTTCACTCTTCTCCAAGGGGCCT
This sequence comes from Pristiophorus japonicus, assembly GCF_044704955.1. Taxonomy (NCBI): domain Eukaryota; kingdom Metazoa; phylum Chordata; class Chondrichthyes; family Pristiophoridae; genus Pristiophorus; species Pristiophorus japonicus. The sequence goes on along the minus strand of NC_091977.1, from coordinate 522,734,615 downwards.
CGCACAACAAGATTGCTAATTAGTCCTTTCTCATTACACATCACCCAGTCTAGGATGGCGAGCCCTCTAGTTGGTTCCTCGATATATTGGTCAAGAAAACCATCCCTAATACACTCCAGGAAATCCTCCTCCTCCACATTGCTACCAGTTTGGTTAGCCCAATCAATATGTAGATTAAAGTCAGCCATGATAATTGCTGTACCTTTATTGCACGCATCCCTAATTTCTTGTTTGATGCTGTCCCCAACCTCACTACTACTGTTTGGTGGTCTGTACACAACTCCCACTAGCGTTTTCTGCCCTTTGGTATTCCGTAGCTCCACCCATAACGATTCCACATCATCCAAGCTAATGTCCTTCCTTAGTATTGCGTTAATTTCCTCTTTAACCAGCAATGCCACCCCACCTCCTTTTCCTTTCTGTCTATCCTTCCTGAATGCTGAATACCCTAGATGTTTAGTTCCCAGCCTTGGTCACCCTGGAGCCATGTCTCCGTGATGCCAATTACATCATATCTGTTAACTGCTATCTGCGCAGTTAATTCGTGCACCATATTACGAATACACTTCGCATTGAGGCACAGAGCCTTCAGGCTTGTCTTTTTAACACACTTTGCCTCTTTAGAATTTTGCTGTAATGTGGCCCTTTTTACCTTTTGCCTTGGGTTTCTCTGCCCTCCACTTTTACTTTTCTTCTTTCTTTATTTTGCTTCTGCCCCCATTCTATTTCCCTCTGCATAGGTTTCCATCCACCTGCCATAGAAACATAGTCATAGAAACATAGAAAATAGGTGCAGGAGTAGGCCATTCGGCCCTTCGTGCCTGCACCACCATTCAATAAGATCATGGCTGATCATTCCCTCAGTACCCCTTTCCTGCTTTCTCTCCATACCCCTTGATCCCCTTAGCCGTAAGGGCCATATCTAACTCCCTCTTGAATATATCCAATGAACTGGCATCAACAACTCTCTGCGGTAGGGAATTCCACAGGTTAACAACTCTCTGAGTGAAGAAGTTTCTCCTCATCTCAGTCCTAAATGGCCTACCCCTGATCCTAAGACTGTGTCCCCTGGTTCTGGACTTCCCCAACATTGGGAACATTCTACCCGCATCTAACCTGCCCCGCCCCATCAGAATCTTATATGTTTCTATGAGATCCCCTCTCATCCTTCTAAACTCCAATGTATAAAGGTCCAGTTGATCCAGTCTCTCCTCATATGTCAGTCTTGCCATCCCGGGAATCAGTCTGGTGAACCTTCGCTGCCCAACCTCAATAGCAAGAACGTCCTTCCTCAGATTAGGAGACCAAAACTGAATGCAGTATTCCAGGTGAGGCCTCACCAAGGCCCTGTACAACTGCAGTAAGACCTCCCTGCTTCTATACTCAAATCCCCTAGCTAAGAAGGCCAACATACATATAAATATATAAATATCGCTGAATTTCTTTGTTCGGCAGAGAGTAGTGCCTGAAGTAACCCAGAGCTTTCTCCCCGCCGGCGTAATAAAGACCGTCTTGATGTTTGAAACCGACCCAGAGTGACGAGTGATTCTTCCAGGATTTCGCTCGCGCTAACAGGTTGAATTTCAAATTCAGTTGGAGGGTGAGAAAGTTGGTTCTTAAACCAGGGTCCTAAGCTTAAATAAAGGAGACTATAAAGGTATGAGGGCAGAGTTGGCTAAAGTGGACTGGAAAAATAGACTAAAGAATGGGACGGTTGATGAGCAGTGGCAGACATTTAAGGAGATGCTCTCCACTCTCTCTCCTATGACAGTTGGAACTGGTGCTCTCCACTCTCCCGTTGGTGTAGGAGGGAGGGCTTTAGTTTCCTGAACAATTGGGACCGCTTCTGGGGTAGGTGGGACCTGTACAAGTCGGACAGGTTACACCTCAACAGAGACGGGACCAATGTTCTCGCGGGTGGTTTTGATAGTACGGTTGGGAGGGCTTTAAACTAGCTTGGCAGGGGGATGGGAACCCAGGAGAGGGCTCTGAGCTAGTTAGGATGGGTGAGAGCTCAGATCAACAGAACCCCAAGAAAGAATTAAAAGGCAGGAGGCAACAGAGCAGAGTAGCACTGGGGTAAGTGTAAACCACAAGGTGATAGGAAGGGACAATATGTATGAATATAAAGGGGCTGCAGGAGGGGTCAAAACTAAAAATCATGGTTTAAAAACTAGTATTAAAACACCTTACCTAAACGCACGCAGCATTCGAAACAAAGTAAATGAGTTGACGGCACAAATCATTACAAATGGGTATGATTTGGTGGCCATTACTGAAACGTGGTTGCAGGGTGGCCAAGACTGGGAATTAAGCATACAGGGGTATCTGGCAATTTGGAAAGATAGACAAGAGGGGAAGGGAGGTGGGGTAGCTCTGTTAATGAAGGATGATATCAGGGCAGTTGTGAGAGACGATATTGGCTCTAATGAATCATTGTGGGTGGAGATTAGAGATAGTAAGGGGAAAAAGTCACTGGTGGGCGTAGTTTATAGGCCCCCAAATAATAACTTCACGGAGGGGCGGACAATAATCAGGGGAATAATGGAGGCATGTGAAAAAGGACCGGCAGTAATCATGGGGGATTTTAACCTACATATCGATTGGTCAAATCAAATCGCACGGGGTAGCCTTGAGGAGGAATTCATAGAATGCATACGGGATTGTTTCTTAGAACAGTATGTTACAGAACCTACAAGGGAGCAAGCTATCTTAGATCTGTGTAATGAGACAGGAATAATAAACGATCTTCTCGTAAAAGATCCTCTTGGAATGAGTGATCACAGTATGGTTGAATTTGTAATACAGATTGAGGGTGAGGAAGTAGTGTCTCAAATGAGCGTACTATGCTTAAACAAAAGGGACTACAGTGGGATGAGGGCAGAATTGGCTAAAGTAGACTGGGAACACAGATTAAATGGTGGCACAATTGAGGAACAGTAGAGGACTTTTAAGGAGCTCTTTCATCGTGCTCAACAAAAATATATTCCAGTGAAAAAAAAGGGCGGTAAGAGAAGGGATAACCAGCTGTGGATAACCAAGGAAATAAAGGAGAGTATCAAATTAAAAACCAATGCGTATAAGGTGACCAAGGTTAGTGGGAAACTAGAAGATTGGGAAAATTTTAAACGACAGCAAAGAATGACTAAGAAAGCAATAAAGAAAGGAAAGATAGATTACGAAAGTAAACTTGCGCAAAACACAAAATCAGATAGTAAAAGCTTTTACCAATATATAAAACGGAAAAGAGTGACTAAAGTAAATGTTGGTCCCTTAGAAGATGAGATGGGGGATTTAATAATGGGAAATGTAGAAATGGCTGAGACCTTAAACAATTATTTTCCTTCGGTCTTCACCGTGGAAGACACAAAAACCATGCCAAAAATTGCTGGTCACGGGACTGTGGGAAGGGAGGACCTTGAGACAATCACTATCACTAGGGGGTAGTGCTGGACAGGCTAATGGGACTCCAGGTAGTCAAGTCCCCCGGTCCTGATGAAATGCATCCCAGGGTATTAAAAGAGATGGCGGAAGTTATAGCAGATGCATTCGTTATAATCTACCAAAATTCTCTGGACTGTGGGGAGGTACTATTGGATTGGAAAGCAGCTAATGTAGCGCCTCTGTTTAAAAAAAGGGGGCAGACAAAAGGCAGGTAACTATAGGCTGGTTAGTTTAACATCTGTAGTGGGGAAAATGCTTGAAGCTATCATTAAGGAAGAAATAGCAGGACATCTAGATAGGCATAGTGCAATCAAGCAGACGCAACATGGATTCATGAAGGGGAAATCATGTTTAACTAATTTACTGGAATTCTTTGAGGATATAACGAGCATGGTGGATAGAGGTGTACCGATGGATGTGGTGTAATTAGATTTCCAAAAGGCATTCGATAAGGTGCCACACAAAAGGTGACTGCAGAAGATAAAGGTACACGGAGTCAGAGGAAATGTATTAGCATGGATCGAGAATTGGCTGGCAGAAAGCAGAGAGTCGGGATAAATGGGTCCTTTTCGGGTTGGAAATCGGTGGTTAGTGGTGTGCCGCAGGGATCGGTGCTGGAACCACAACTGTTTACAATATACATCGATGACCTGGAAGAGGAGACAGTGTAGTGTAACAAAATTTGCAGATGACACAAAGATTAGTGGGAAAGCGGGTTGTGTAGAGGACACAGAGAAAAGCAGAGAGATTTAGCTAGGTTAAGCGAATGGGCTAAGGTTTGGCAGATGGAATACAATGTCGGAAAATGTGAGGCCATCCGCCTTGGGGGAAAAAAAACAGTAAAAGGGAATATTATTTGAATGGGGAGAAATTACAACATGCTGCGGTGCAGAGGGACCTGGGGGTCCTTGTGCATGAATCCCAAAAAGTTAGTTTGCATGTGCAGCAGGTAATCAGGAAGGCGAATGAAATGTTGGCCTTCATTGTGAGAGGGATGGAGTACAAAAGCAAGGAACTCCTGCTGCAACTATACAGGGTATTGGTGAGGCCGCACCTGGAGTACTGCGTGCAGTTTTGGTCACCTTACTTAAGGAAGGATATACTAGCTTTGGAGAGGGTACAGAGACGATTCACTAGGCTGATTCCGGAGATGAGGGGGTTACCTTATGATGATAGATTGAGTAGACTGGGTCTTTACTCATTGGAGTTCAGAAGGATGAGGGGTGATCTTATAGAAACATTTAAAATAATGAAAGGGATAGACAAGATCGAGGCGGAGAGGTTGTTTCCACTGGTTGGGGAGACTAGAACTAGGGGGCACAGCCTCAAAATACGGGGGAGCAAATTTAAAACCGAGTTGAGAAGGAATTTCTTCTCCCAGAGGGTTGTGAATCTGTGGAATTCTCGGCCCAAGGAAGCAGTTGAGGCTAGTTCATTGAATATATTCAAATCACAGATAGATTTTTAACCAATGAGGGTTATGGGGAGCGGGCGGGTAAGTGGAGCTGAGTCCACCAGATCAGCCATGATCTTGTTGAATGGCGGAGCAGGCGCGAGGGGCTAGATGGCCTACTGCTGTTCCTAATTCTTATGTTCTTATTAATGTTGGAGAAATCCAGAACCAGGGGTCACAGTCTAAGGATAAGGGGTAAGCCATTTAGGACCGAGATGAGGAGAGACTTCTTCACCCAGAGAGTGGTGAACCTGTGGAATTCTCTGCCACAGAAAGTTGTTGAGGCCAATTCACTAAATATATTCAAAAAGGAGTTAGATGTCGTCCTTACTACTAGGGGGATCAAGGGGTATGGTGAGAAATCAGGAATGGGGTACTGAAGTTGCATGTTCAGCCATGAACTCATTGAATGGTGGTGCAGGCTCGAAGGGCCGAATGGCCTACTCCTGCACTTATTTTCTATGTTTCTATGTTGCTATGAGATATTTCATAACCTGCAACAAAAATATATCCCAATGAGAAGAAAAGACTGTAAGAGAAGGGCTAACCATCCGTGGCTAACTAAGGAAATAAAGGAGGGTATCAAATTGAAAACAAAGCATACAATGTGGCCAAGACTAATGGGAGGCCAGAGATTTATGAAATTTTTAAAAGCCAGCAGAGAACAACTAAAAAAATTGATTGAGAGGGAAGATAGATTATGAATGTAAACTAGCACAAAATAGAAAAACAGATAGTAAGAGTCCTTCATGGTAAAAAATCCCAATAGTGGATAATCAAGGGGCTATAGGTAGGGAGGAACGTAATACAATCACTATCACTAATGACGTAGGACTAGATAAAATAAAGGGATTAAAGGCGGAGAAGCCCCTCTTAAGAGAAGTGGCTGCAGAGATAGTGAATGCATTGGTTGGAATAAACAGGTCCTTTTCAGAATGGCAGGCAGTGACCAGTGGGGTGCCGCAGGGTTCAGTGCTGGGACCCCAGCTATTTACGATTTAGATGAAGGAATTGAATGTAATACCTCCAAGTTTGCAGATGACACTAAGCTGTGAGGAGGATGCTAAGAGGCTGCAGGGTGACTTGGACAGGTTAGGTTAGTGGGCAACTGCATGTCAGATGCAGTATAATGTGGATAAATGTGAGGTTATTCACTTTGGTGGCAAAAACAGGAAGACAGAACATTATCTGAATGGTGACAGATTAGAAAAAGGGGAGGTGCAATGAGACCTGGGTGTCATGGTACATCAGTCATTGAAGTTCGGCATGCAGGTACGGCAGGCGGTGAAGAAGGCAAATGGTATGTTGGCCTTCATAGCTAGAGGATTTGAGTATAGGAGCAGGGAGGTCTAGCTGTACAGAGCCTTGGTGAGGCCACACCTGGAATATTGTGTTCAGTTTTGGTCTCCTAATCTGAGGAAGGACATTCTTGCTATTGAGGGAGTACAGCGAAGGTTCACCCGATTGATTCCCAGGTTGGCAGGACTGACATATAAGGAGAGACTGGATCAACTGGGCTTGTATCCATTGGAGTTTAGAAGAATGAGAGGGGATCTCATAGAAAGATATAAAATTCTGACGGGATTGGACAGGTTAGAGGCAGGAAGAATGTTCCTGTTGCTGGGGAGTTCCAGAACCAGAGGTCGCAGTCTAAGAATAAGGGGTAAGCCATTTAGGACCGAGATGAGGAGAAACTTCTTCCCTCAGAGAGTGGTTAACCTGTGGAATTCTCTACCGCAGAAAGTTGTTGAGGCTAGTTCGTTAGAGATATTCAACAGGGAGATAGATATGGCCCTTACGGCCAAAAGGATCAAGGGATATGGAGAGAAAGCAGGAAATGGGTACTGAGGTTGAATGATCAGCCATGATCTTATTGAATGGCGGTGCAGGCTCGAAGGGCCGAATGGCCTGCTCCTGCATCTAATTTCTATGTTTCTATACCATTTGCCGCCTTCACCGCCTGCTGTATCTGTATGCCAACTTTCAATGACTGATGAACCATGACGCCCAGGTCTCGTTGCACCTCCCCTTTTCTGCCGCCATTCAGATAATCTGTCTTCGTGTTTTTGCCCCCAAAGTGGATAACCTCACATTTATCCACATTATACTGCATCTGCCATGCATTTGGCCACTCACCTAACCTGTCCAAGTCACCCTGCAGCCTCTTAGCATCCCCCTCACAACTCACACCACCACCCAGTTTAGTGTCATCTGCGAACTTGGAGATATTACACCCAATTCCTTCATCCAAATCATTGATGTATATTGTAAAGAGCTGGGGTCCCAGCACTGAGCCCTGCGGCACTCCACTAGTCACTGCCTGCCATTCTGAAAAGGACCCGTTTATCTCGACTCTCTGCTTCCTGTCTGCTAACCAGTTCTCTCTCCACATCAGTATATTATCCCCAATACCATGTGCTTTGATTTTGCACACCAATCTCTTGTGTGGGACCTTGTCAAAAGCCTTTTGAAAGTCCAAATACACCACATCCACTGGTTCTCCCTTGTCCACTCTTCTAGTTACATCCTCAAAAAAATTCCAGAAGATTTGTCAAGCATGATTTCCCCTTCATAAATCCATGCTGACTTAGTTTAACCCTCCCCAACAGCACTAGCAAACACTCCCCCGAAGATATTGGTTCCGGTCCTGCCCAGGTGCAGATCATTCGGTTTGTACTGGTCCCACCTCCCCCAGAACCGGTTCCAATGTCCCAGGAATTTGAATCCCTCCCTTCTGCACCACTCCTCAAGCCATATATTCCTCTGAGCTATCCTGCGATTCCTACTCTGACTAGCACGTGGCACTGGTAGCAATACTGGGACTACTTTTGAGGTCTTACTTATTAATTTAGCTCCTAGCTCCCTAAATTTGTCTTGTAGGATCTCATCCTGTTTTTTTACCTATATCGTTGGTTCCTATATGCACCACGACAACTGGCTGTTCACCCTCCCCTTTCAAAATGTCCTGCAGCTGCTCCGAGACATCCTTGACCCTTGCACCAGGGAGGCAACATACCATCCTGGAGTCTATTCCCCTTGCAATAGAATCCACTACCATTATAGCTCTCCCATTCTTTTTCCTGCCCTTGTGTGCAGCAGATCCACCCAAGTGGCCATGAACTTGGCTGCTGCTGCTCTCCCCTGATGAGTCATCCCCCTCAACAGTACCCAAAGTGGTGTATCTGTTTTGCAGGGGATGACCGCAGGGGACCCCTGCACTACCTTCCTTCCACTGCTCTTCCTGTTGGTCACCCATCCCCTCTCTGGCAGTGTACCCTTTACCTGCGGTGTGGCCAACTCACTAAACATGCTATTCACGACATCCTTAGCATCGCGGATGCTCCAGAGTAAATCCAGCCGCACCTCCAGTGCCGCAATGCGGTCTGTCAGGTGCTGCAGCCGGATACACTTCCCGCAAATGTAGTCGTCAGGGACACTGGAAGCGTCCCTGGCTTCTCTCATAGCACAGGAGGGGCATAACACGTGTCGAAGCTCTCCTGCCATGACTTAACCCTTAGATTAACTTAATTTGGCAACAATAATGCTAAAGCTTACTTGCTGATAAGGAAAAAGAAAAGAAAAAATACTCACCAATCATCAGCCAATCACTTACCCCCTTGGCTGTGACGTCACCCTTCGATTTCTTTCTACTTTTTTGCCTTCTTTCCCTGCTGGATCCTGGACGCCTCCCCACACTGCCGCTCCACCTCACAAACTCCCCGCTGACTCATGGACGACGCTGGGCCTTTTATAGGCCACCCCACGCTGCCGCTCCGCCTCACGACCTCCCCGCTGACTCCTGGACGTCGCTGGGCCTTTTATAGTCCTCCCCACGCTGCCGCTCCGCCTTGCGACCTCCCCGCTGGCTCCTGGACGACGCTGGGCCTTTTATAGGCCTCCCCACGCTGCCGCTCTGCCTCATGAACTCCCCGCTGGCTCCTGGACGACGCTGGGCCTTTTATAGGCCTCCCCACGCTGCCGCTCCGCCTCATGAACTCCCCGCTGGCTCCTGGACGACGCTGGGCCTTTTATAGGCCTCCCCACGCTGCCGCTCTGCCTCATGAACTCCCCGCTGGCTCCTGGACGACGCTGGGCCTTTTATTGGCCTCCCCAAGCTGCCGCTCTGCCTCATGAACTCCCCTTTGGCTCCTGGACGACGCTGGGCCTTTTATAGGCCTCCCGAGGCTGCCGCTCCGCCTCACGACCTCCCCGCTGGCTCCTGGACGACACTGGGCCCTTTATCGGCCTCCCCGCGTTGCTGCTCCACCTCATGAACTCCACCAAATCTGAGGAAGGACGTTCTTGCTATTGAGGGAGTGCAGCGAAGGTTCACCAGACTGATTCCCGGGATGGCAGGACTGACATATGAGGAGAGACTGGATCGACTGGGCCTGTAGTCACTGGAGTTTAAATGGATGAGAGGGGATCTCATAGAAACATATAAAATTCTGACGGGACTGGACAGGTTAGATGTAGGAAGAATGTTCCGATGTTGGGGAAGTCCAGAACCAGGGGACATAATCTAAGGATAAGGGTAAGCCATTTAGGACTGAGATGAGGAGAAACTTCTTCACTCAGAGAGTTGTTAACCTATGGAATTCTCTGCCGCAGAGAGTTGTTGATGCCAGTTTATTGGATATATTCAAGAGGGAGTTAAATATGGCCCTTACGGCTAAAGAGATCAAAGGGGTATGGAGAGAAAGCAGGAAAGGGGTACTGAGGTGAATGAATCAGCCATGATCTTATTGAATGGTGGTGCAGGCTCGAAGGGCCGAATGGCCTACTCCACCTATTTTCTATGTTTCTATGTCACTGCCTTAGGCTGAGCCAGACTGTTTGCAATTGATTGTGAGCTGAACCTCCAACCCCGTATCCACTCCATCACAAAGACTGCCTGCTTTCACTTCTGTCACATTTCTCGCCTCCGTTTGTTTGTACCTCAGCCAATCTGCCACTGAAACCCGCCCCCGTGCCTTGTGTGAATTACGAGGCAGATCATTTATATCCTATAATTCTGTCTAGGAGCACCTTAATAAATCATTGCTCGTTCAGTGTGTACTTTCAAATCAGACGTGTGAAGAGAAATATGAATCCTGAAGCTTGTTGAGACATTCTCAGACTTGCTATACAGTATATAAAGACTGAAAATATATTATTGTATTGTAAATCTCTTAAAATATAAGGAAGGAGCAATAGAAATAAATAGAACCAGAGAGCACAAAAGCTAGAGTTCCTTGGATGAATCAAAATTAAAATGAGACTTAAAGAAAAAGAAGTGCTTGACAAATCTAGGCCTAATAATGCAAAAGGAAATTAAGCCTAATATAGAGAGGAAGCAAAAAAAAAGAAAAACTAAAAGCAGATGTGAAGAAATATTGGCAGGTAATAATAGTAAATGATTTTATAAACACATTAAAAAGTAAAAGACTAGTTAAAGAAAAGGGTAGGTCTGATTTAGAGTTGAGAGAGGAAATGTAACGGAAAATTAAGTATTGGCGGTGATACCAAATGAGTACTTTGTCTTGGTTTTCACAGCAAAGGGCAGTAATGGGAATGAAAGGGTACAAGAGGAGGAAGTGGAGCAATTAGATAAGGTAACTATAGATAAGGAAGTTGTGCCCTGTACTGAATATCAAAAAAAAATGATGATACTCAAAAGTGGAAAAAGCACCACGCCCTGAAGGCATTCATCCTAGAATGCTCTGGGAAGCCAGAGAGGAAATAGCAGAAGCTCTGACCACAATTTTTCATACACCTTTTTAGATGTAGAAATTGTGCAAAATTCCCTTTAAAACAGTGCCAGAGGTTGTGTCTATGCCAGTTGCCTCAACCGCGCCCCGTGGTAGCGAGTTGTGCATTCCTGCCACCCTCTGGGTAAAGAAGTCTCTCCTGAACTCTTCATTGGATTTATTAGTGACTATCCTATATTTCTGGTCTCTAGTTTTGGGCACCCCCACAAGTGGAAACATTCCCCCCACGTCTACCCCACTGAACCTCCTCACAACTTCAAAGACCTCTATCAGGTTACCCCTTCTGTTAGTGAGTTTGCTTTTCGAGTCTAGAATACAGGATAAAATAAATACTCACTGAGGAAGAAATGGGTTGCCAGCATGGGTTTGTAAAAGGTAAGTGAGATCTGACAACTGTTCCTTGAGAAAATAGCTGGCAGTATTGACAATGAAAATGCAGAGGAATATGAGTTTTAAAAAAAACATTTGATAAGGTGCTGCATAGAATGCTTGTTGATTTAAAATGAAGGCACATGATATTGAAGGGAGTGTAGCAGCATGGAAGTTAACTAAAGGACATAAAACAGAATATTTTTTGTGATGTAACAGTGGTGCCCTCCGATAGTCAGTGGTTGGGATATAAATGAGTATATGGGATCCTAGTTTTCCTAAACAGGGCTACACAAGCACAAGAGGAGAGAAATAATGCAAATCATTGGTTAGGCTGCAATTAAAATATTCTGCCCAGTTTTGAGTGCCTTACTTTGAGAAGGATATGCATGGCAGATATGTATTGCAGAAGACAATCACAATGATAGCAAGGATGAGGGACTTTAGTTATGAGGAGGGACTGGGAAACTGGGACTCTTTATATAAAAAATGAAAACAAGCGATGTTTAAGAGATGTAATACAGGTGTTCAAAATTCTGAAAGGCTTTGATAAAGTAAATTGGGAAAACTGTTTCCAATGGTCAGTAGCACAGTGACGAAAAGGCATCAATTCAGGAAGAGGTCAGGAGAACATTTTTAATGCAGAGGATTGATCGGACATGGAATTCCCCACCAAAAGCAATGGTGGAAGCAGAATACTTGTAAAAAAGGAAATGGGTAAATATATGAAACGGGAAACATCTAAAATTATGAGGAAAGGGCGGGGGGATGGGATTAAGTGGATGCTTCTGCCAAACAACTCGTATAGAGGCTATAAGCCAAATAGCCGCCTTCAATGTTGCACAAGGTGATGATTCTAAAAAGCCACAAATAATCTCTAAGTGCTGCTATGGTCCCATTGCATTGGGTTTGGTGAAATCATTTTTATTTATTTTACTTCCAACGGTGATGAAATGTGAGCACCTATTCACGATGGAATGCCTGATTTCAAAATGGGCGACTGCTGATGTCTCTCATGTTCTGATTTAGTTCATAAAGTTCATAAAGGCTGTGAGGTATTGATTTGTGAAATGTTCAGCCTCTCAACATTCTCATTATTGTGAGGCCACTTTAAAGATAGTCAGGTCAATCAGGATACAAAATGCCTGAACCCAGATTGATTCGGAGTAGGGTGTCAGTGGTATACAGCAGCCTGAGTATTAAACCCTGGTATTGTAATTCTAAACTACAATGGCCACAATATTGGTGGAACAGGGCTTCAGCTCTTTGAAAAAACTATTGCCGCGTATTATGGAAAAATAAGTGTTTGTTGCAATATTGAATGATCCCATTAAACCTGCATATTGCAATACTCATAGAATCGTAGAAACTATGATTATTTGCAGCCATGTAGGCTGACTGGGCTGTCATTTCCTGGTTATTCACAATACTGTATTGTGTTTTATATTAAATGAGTTTTGTATTTTCACGAATTGTTCTAGGGACAAGGAAATATAGTTATGTGGATAGACTAGAGAAGCTAGGTTTGTTCTCCTTCGAGCAGAGAAGGCTAAGAGGAGATTTGATAGAGGTTTTAAAATCATGAAGGGTTTAGATAGAGTAAAGAGAAACCGTTTCCAATGGCTGAAGGGTCGATAACGAGAGGGCACAGATTTAAGGTGATTGGCAAAAGAAACGAGTGGTTAGGTTTGGAATGCACTGCCTGATAGGGCGGTGGATACAGATTCAATAGTAGCCTTCAAAAGAGAACTGGATAAATGCGTGAAGGAGAAAAAAAAATGCAGGGGTATGGGGAAAGAGCGGGGGAGTGGGACTAACTGAATTGCTCTTCGAAAGAGCCGGCGCGGACTCGATGGGCCGAATGGCCTTCTGTGCCGCATTATTCTATACTTCTATGATTTTAATGCTTCCTTTGGCTAAAAAGAATTCAGCAGGGAATTGAATTAACTGGAATTACGCAAACTATTTTAAGCAATTTGTGTCCATGTCAGATGCCTGGGAAACAAAGTCATTTGAAGATGGGTGGGAAAGTCTTGACGCAATCTGCTCAGTGAGCCATGTGTAGAATGACAGCCCTGACGAGGTAGTATGGATGACATTCTGCTTTACTTTTGTGCTTGCTTTCCCTGTGTCACGCACTCCCCTATGGTCAAGATGGTGACATCCGCGCCCCCCAGTCCCTCGAAGCTGCCCTGAATTGTTGCCAGCATCTGCCTGAGAATTCTCAGAAATAACAAAAACGACGACTTGCATTTATGTAGCTCTTTAACGTAGTGAAATGTCCCAAGGCGCTTCAAAGGAGTGGTTATGAGATTAAAAAATTTGATACCGAGCAGCAGAAGTAGAAATTAGCACAGGTGACCAAAAGTTTGGTCAAAGAGGTATGTTTTAAGGAGCGTCTTGAAGAAGGAAACAGAGGTAGAGAGGCGGAGAAGTTTAGGCAGGGAGTTGCAGAACTTGGGGCCTAGGCAACAGAAGGCATGGCCACCAATGGCTGAGCGATACAGTCAGGGATGCTCAAAAGCCCAGACATCTCAGGGTGGGGGATTGAAGATTACAGAGATAGGGAGGGGCGAGGCAATGGAGGGATTTGAAAATAAGGATGAGAATTTTGAAATCGAGGTGTTGCTGAACCGGAAGCCAATGTAGGTCAGCGAGCTCATGGGTGATGGATGAGCGGGACTTGGTGCGAGTTAGGACACGGGCAGCCGAGTTTTTGGATCATCTCTAGTTTACGTAGAGTAGAATGTAGGAGGCCAGCCAGGAGTGCGTTGGAATAGTCAGGTCTAGAGGTAACAAAGGCATGGATGAGGGCTTCAGCAGCGGATGAGCTAAGGCAAGGGCGGAGACGGGCGATGTTACGGAGGTTGAAATAGGCGGTCTTGGTTATGCTGTGGATATGTGGTTGAAAGTTAATTTCAGGGTCGAATATGACACCAAGGTTGCGAAAGGTCTGGTTCAGCCTCAGACAGAAGTTGGGGAGAGGGGTAGAGTCAGTGGCTACGGAACGGAGTTTGTGGTGGCGACCAAAAACAATGGCTTCGGTCTTCCCAAGATTCAATTGGAGAGAGTTTCTGCTCATCCATAACTGGATGTCAGACAAGCAGTCTGACAGTTTAGTGACTGTGGAGGGGTCGAGAGAAGTGATATTGAGGGGTGTCATCAGCGTACATGTAGAAACTGACACTGTGTTTTCGGATGATGTCCAAATGACACAACATTGGGAAGCACATGGCCTCTACTTGGTGCTTCACGGGATTGGGAACTCCACAATATAGGTCATTGAGGTCTTGATCCCACAATGGTCTTTGCTCTATAGTGCAGGGGAGTTATCCCTGGTATCGTGGTCAATATTTGTCCCTCATTCAAAAACAGATTATCTGGTCATTATCACATTGCTGTTTGTGGGAGCTTGCTGTACACAATTGGCAGCCACATTTCGTACATTACAACAGTGACTACACTCAAAGTACTTCATTGGCTGCAAAGCGCTTTGAGACGTCCAGTGGTTGTGAAAGGCGCTACAGTAAATAAATGCAGGTCTATCTTTCTTTTCTATATATTGTGCCACTACATGGTACAGGCAAAACTCAAACCTTAAACTTTCTTTTTCTTTTCAGGTTGTGCATCTTCGTGACGTTCACATTGGCCTGTAATCTTTTATCACCACTTTTGTTTTATACAGCACTGTGGGAGTAACTTCACGTCACAGACTGCAGCGGTTCAAGGAGGCAGCTCACCACCACCACCTCCAGGGCAAATAGGAATGGGCAATAAATGCTGGCTTTGCCAGTGACATCTTTGTCCCATGAATGAATTTTTTAAAAAGAAAAGACTTATTGCAATTAAAATGTTGTCATCATCATCATAGGCAGTCCCTCGGAATCGAGGAGGACTTGCTTCCACTCCTGAAGTGAGTTCTTAGGTGGCTGAACAGTCCAATACGAGAGCCACAGACTCTGTCTCAGGTGGGACAGATAGTCGTTGAGGGAAGGGATGGGTGAGACTGCATGGAATCCTGTAATTCTGTCTTCTAATGCAACCAGTGCTGTTTCCTTTGCTTTAAATTAAATGGAATAAATACATTTTTTATTTTCAGGAAGTGGAGAACAAAGAAGCTACATCCAGTTCAAAACCAGCCACACATTTTGTAGACAAGGCACCGGCTGAATTAAGGAAAAGTGAGTGCTTCTGTCACCTTGCTCATTTGAGCACACAAACATTTTATTGGCTTCTGTAGGCTTTACTGGTTTAAAGTGAGTGTTTTTGTGAGTATTTACATTATGTTTTCTGACTACAAGTTCAAGAGAAAATGAAGAAATAAATAAAATGTGTCTTCATAGAATCTTACAGCACTGAGCCCATTTGGCCTGTCATGCCTGTGCAGACTCTTTGAAAGAGCTGACCAATTTAGTCCCACATGTCAGCCTTTTCCCCATAACCATGCAAATTAGCCCCCTTCCAATACATGCCCAATTGCCTTTTGAAAGTTCCTATTGAATCTGCTTCCACCACTCTTTCAGATAGTGTATTCCAGATCTTCTTAACCCTCTGTGTGAAAAAAAATCTCCTAATTTCCCTTCTAGTTCTTTTGATTATTTTAAATTTATGACCTCTGGTTACTGACCACTTGCCAGAAGAAACCATTTCTCTCTATTTGCTCTATCTTGATTAAGTCTCCCCTTAATCTTCTCTGCTCTAAGGAGAACAATCCCAGCTTCTCCAATCTCGCCACATAACTGAAGTCCCTTGACTCTAGTATTCTCCTGGTAAACTTCCTCTCTATTCTCTCAAAGGCCTTAACATCATTCCTAAAGTGTGCAAAGTACTGCAGCTGAGGCCTAACCAATGACTTTAACGGTTTGCATGACTTCCCTGTTTTTATATTCAATGCCCCTATTTACAAAGCTGAGCATCTTAGAGTGTTCGGATCTCTGTTTTCCATTTATGCATGAATTATTTTGACACCGTCACGAGAAATTATGTTGATTTGTCGATAGCAAATTAGGAGGCATGGCAAACAGTGAGGGACATAGACATATTAGCAAAGTGGGCACACAAGTGGCAGATGCAGTTGAATACAGAAAAATTAAGTCGTATATTGTGGAAAAAAAGAACAGTGAAAGGAAATGTATCCTAAATGGTGAGATTCAAAACAGATTGGAGGAGCAGATAGTTGTAAGGGAGCGGATACATATACCTTTTAACGGTGGGAGTGCAGGTAGAAAAAGCCACTTAATATAAAACAAAGAGGCAAATGGGATTCATGTAACCTGGGCAAAACAATGACATGACATTTAATACAGAAAAGTGCAAAGTACTGCACATATTCCATGAATGGTATTGAAATAGCTAATGAAGCTGAAAGAGCCACAGAAGGCTTGGGAGAAGTGACACTCGACATTACTAACCAATGCAGGACAGCAATCGGCAAAGCTAATGAAAAGCTGAACTACATAGTAAAAGCAGTTGGATGCAAGTCAGAGGAGCTGTACAAGTAGACAGGCCAGACCACACCTTGATTAATGGGCCCTGTTTTAGTTGCTGAAATGCAATGGAGACATTTAATCAACATCACAAAGACGGATTATCTAGTTATCATCGCGTTACTGTTTGTGGGAGCTTGCTGTGTGCAAACAGGCTGCTGCGTTTCCTACATTACAACAGTGACTACACTTCAAAAAGTATTTTATTCGCTGTTCGCTTTGGGACGTTCCGTGGTCGTTTAAGGTGCTATATAAATGAAAGTCTTTCTTTTAAGCACTGAAAGCAGTGCAGAGAACCACAACCTTGTGTCAAAGGTCTGGGTTTTGAGAAAAGACTGAAGAAACTGGTAACAGGGAGGTGATCTTATAAAACGGGTGGACAATTATTTGGGCTGGAGGGCCACTTAACAAGTTTTGCTGAGCTGTTGAGGGCTGCACACCAATGCTCCCCCAAATGCGTGGGGCTGCACGGTCGCGCAATGGTCCTGCGCAGGCCGCTCCCCAGCTCCTGCTGCTGGAAGAGATACTGCGCATGTGTGGCTGCATAGTGGCCAACCGGGCAGCAAATTTAAAGGGACCATGCGCCAAAAATTTAAGAGAACATTGCATAAACATAAACATTGCATAAACATAAATTTAGATAGTAGTCAGAGGCTATCTTGCATACACAACTTGTATTGGATACTGCTTAGAAATGAATCAAAGATAAAAGTTGAAAATGTGGTGATATCTTCTGGTCTCTGTAAGTCAGTGCTGTGAAATAGAACTGTACCCTCGTTAGAGCCTGTGTCAGCATCAATTCCCCACCTCAGTCATCCTTACGCCCCTCTGCAAAGATTACTAATGTCGTCCCAATTGGTGCTAGGTGAAAACTCTCCTGCCGTCGTACTCTGGATACCGGTAGAAGAAATTACTTTCTTCAGTAAACGAGTTGTGGAGATGAGCAGCCATGACTCCACTCTAAAGTGGATTGGGCATATTCGAGGACGCAATGCATTCTGGGTACAGACATCCGCCATTGGGGCCCAGAATCACTGAACGGATCGTTTAAGACAAGACAAGAGACCACAGGTTCAAAGTAGTAAATGGTTCAATTTAAAGCTGATATCAACACATAGAACAGACATCCAGACATAGTAGAGACAAAACCCCTGGAATTGTTTCAGAAACGGTTGGATACTACAATGGAGGGACTTCGGGATCTTTCTGGATGGACACATTTTGTGTCACTGCAGACACTTGGCAAGCTAACTGAGCAGGCACAAGTCCCTATGACGCAAGTCAAAACTAATTTATTTCAGTTTCAACATTGGTCCCTTGGACTTTTACACTGTTTGCTGACATGGAATTTTCATGCTGTTGAAAATACATGTCAGTGTCTGGATTTATATCCAATGTTTTTCCCACATTAGCTGCACTGACTTCAAATTGATTGGCTACTTTAGACAAAGCATTTATTTTTCAGTGAGGGTTGGAAGGTTATTTGATCGTGAAGAGCTTGGTTCTCAACAAATGTCTGAATTTGGTAACTTTCCAGCATCGATCACTAGATCCTAATCAAGAGTGAGAACAATGGCCGATTTTTGCCTCGCTTGCCAGGGCCACTGAGCTCAATCGTAGCCCCTCTACTGCCTGCCAGCCTAGGATCAGCTAACTCGGTGGCTCAGGACTTAGTATAGACTAGGAATCAAACCTGGAAGTTTCTGGTTCATGTGACTCGGTTACATACTGTCCCACCTGACCCATTGAGGAAGATCTGTATTTTATTTTCTGATAATGCTAATCTGATTTCATTTTGGTCTACTCTAATTGCAGCATTGTGTGAGAACATTAATTGTTGAAGTTATGACACGGGTCATTTGGCCCATCCAGACATTGACCCTCCACACGAGCAAATAGTTCTAATCCTATTAATCCATTCTGTTCCTATATCCCTTTTACTTCATCCGCCTATCCCGTCTAATCTTGAATGTTGACACCGTTTCTGTCTCAACCACTAACTTTGGAAGTGAATTCCACAGCCTATGTGGAAGAGCTTAACCTACCCCCTGCTCTAAATCTCTGGTGTCAGCTGTTTCTCAGTGGGCAGTGCTTTGGCCTCTGAATTAGAAGGTTGTGGCTTCAAGTCCCACTGCAGGGACTTGAGCACAAAAATCTAGGTTGACACTCTAGTGCAGTACTGTGGGCGTGCTACATTGTCGGAGGTGACATCTTTCCGATGAGACTTTAAACCAAGGCCCTGTCTGCTCTTTCAAGTGGACATAAAAGATCCCATGGCACTATTTTGAAGAAGAGCAGGAGTGTCCTGGCCAATATTTATCCCTCAATCAACATAACAAAAAACAGATTATCTGGTCATTATCACATTGTTGTTTGTGGGAGCTTGCTTGTGTGCAAATTGGCTACCGGGTTTCCTATGTTACAACAGAGACTAGACTTCAAAAGTACTTAATTCGTTGTGAAAAGCGCTTTGAGACATCCAGTGGTCGTGAAAGGCGCTATATAAATCCAAGTCTTTCTTACATTTACTTGTATTTATGGACCATTGTCCTTGATCTCTCAATTACTGGAAACAGTCTTCTATCTACCCTGTCCAAGCCTTTTATAATTTTAAACACTTCTATTGCTCCGTAACGAAAAGAGACCCGAATATTTAAGTCTTCGTATTTGTATTTCCTCATACACAGACAGCATTCTAGTGAATCTGCATTGAACCCTCTCTAAAACTTCAAGGGCTAGAAATTAATTTGCTTAGCGCCACCCGTTAGGAGCCGGGCACTAACTGGTCGCCAAGTACTTACTGCCTCCCGTGAACGTCAGTGGAGGTGTAGTGGCGGGCACTAACTGTTAGCACTGCACACTCTAGCGCCACCCACTTAGTGACATCAAGAGTGTGCAACGCACCCGTAGTGCCATGGTCGCGAATTTACCTGCTGTAACGCCTGCCGCTACTTCCGACAGGGAAAGCAGGCGTCATGAAGAAGCTGCCGGGCTGTCCGAGGGGAAGCAGGTGGACAGTTAAAATTATTTTTATTTCCATTAATGCATCTCTCCTAAATTCTGGACACTGTTTAGTTGTCTTGGTTTTTCTTTACCCTTTCGGGTGGTCCAGCTGATGTCCCCTTTAGGCGCGAGATGCCGGTTTCTAACAGGCAAAACTTCAACAACGTTCCCGCAATAGCGCCCCAAGCATCACAGAACGCTTCAGTTAGCGCTCCACTCCCCACTTGGGGCACTAAAAATGAATATATTGGTTGGAGGCGGTAAACATTGCCCGGCGCTAAACTTAGCGACCAGGCGGTCACCGCCTCAAACCGGGCTACACTAAATTTTTAGCCCCAAGATCCTTCCTATAGTGTGGAGCCCGATACTGCACACAGTACTCTAACTGTGATCTTATGGTTTTATATAAGTTAATTGTTATCTTTTGACTCTAATATTCTGTGCCTCTTGAGATAAAACCTAGAATTCTATTAGGTTTTTTTAATCGCCTTCTCAGCTCAAGGTGCTGCCGTTAATATTGTGAGAACCTGTGCCCCCCTGCCCCCAAGTCCTTCTGCTCTTCCACAGCAATGAGACTACTGTTCTCAGAAATAGGAGAATTGAGTAAGGTTTTCAACTGAAACAATTGTTCCTTTTTCATATGATCCAAACCTGGAGCCTATCGAAGATAAATAATGAGTGCAGGTGTCTCGTGCTCTAATTGCACAATGTGCCAGCTGACCCTTTGGGTAAAGGCAAAGAAGGGTCCCTCTCTCCCACACACGGACACGGGGCAGACATAATCGGGATCGCCGCGAACTCCCATCGGAAGACGTTGAACGAGACTTTCCACCTGTCGGGTGAAACCCCTGGTCTGACTCGGAGCGGATCTGATCGATTGCACGAACTGGACTCGGTTAATGCGGAGAGGCAACCTCGTTGTAAATACCGTCACCTGGAAACAAAGCGAAATATATCACCACTCAAAAAAAAAAAAGTTCTGCACCAACTCTCTAAGGCTCAACCCTCCATACGATTCATGCTATGGTTTTATCTTGCCTTCTGTACAATGGGGAGGGAAGGGAGCAGGTGAGCTCTTGAGAAATAACGGGCAATTTGCGGTCGGAGGCTTCCTTCACAGAACACCTCCAACCCGAAAAAAATCTATGAAAGAACCTGGTGGTCCAGGAGGAATTTAGAGATTCGCTGCGCAGCGCATGAGGTGATGCCTTTCAGGTATGTACGTACGTACATGCTGGAGTCACGTGGGCCGGGAGCAACAATCACTATGCAGTATTCGCATTGATAAAAATGGGTGCTCCATTTGTACGGGCTCCAATTACTATCAATGTGAATAACCCCCTAAAATACCGAAACACCGCATAATAAATAAATAAATAAAACACCTCACATATTTAAAATTGAATGTTTTAGAAAAGAAATAAATTTTTTGGAATTTTTTAATTGTGCTTTAATAATAAAAAATAAACTTGCCTTAATGGACAGGGTTTTAAATATAAAAATTAGTGTTTAAATTTAATTTTTAAATGTTTTAAAACTCATGCTGGTACAAGTAAGCTATGCGCCTGCTTTTTCCAGGCGTAAAAGTTTGAAGGACATGAGTTGGGCAAATGTCCTACTCCCAGGGATGCGGAGGATCTGTCTAGAGAAATCTTGACAGATTGGAAAAGCCGATTTTCAGCGCTTGCGCGTTGCTTTCCAAAAACCGGCTTTTGTGAGGCCTCGCTGGGTCCATGTGCATTTCGTAAGGACCCGACGACGCCGGAATTTTCAGCCCAATCTGCTGTTCTTTGGGTTAGAGAGTCTGTGTCTATCACAAGCATCTATGGACTGGGTGACTGGGTGTAACATTTGCTGGTTAAATGTATTGAATGTGGTTCTATCAAGAATCTGAATATAATGTTGAAGACACTGTTTACCCACTGGTTAACTAGCTGGTGATCGCAATATTTGAATTGTTACTAACAGAGAATATTGAACCACTCCCAGAACATTACACATGAAAAGATACCATGATTCAGCAGTGCTGCAGGCAGTCTTTCTCATGATTGAAATAGACCCAGTAATGCGGTGTTATTAGTGCAATATATCGTTACAGAAAAGCTGGTTCAAGCAAGTTAAGTCATGAATGTTTTTCTTGGTCAGGTGAAGACTTCCACTTTTGAAAATTATTTCCATGGGCCACATATCATTTGTAGTTGAGGGTGAGCTCAAGAACTTTTGTTCTTTAATTTGTTCTTGGGTTATGGGGACCTCTGCCTTTATTGCCCATCCCTAGTTGCTCCGAGACGGCGGAAATGAGCCTCTGCCTTGAACCACTGCCGTCCTTGTAGTGATGATGCTCCCACATGATGACGGGTAGGAAATTCCAGGATAGTGACCCAGTGAAAAGGAAGGAATGACGGTATATGACCAAGTCAGAACGATGTGTCACTTGATGGGGAATTTGGGGATGAGTGTTCCCATGACATTGCTACTCTTGTGCTTCTAAGTGCCAGAGGTCGCAGGGTAGGGACGTGCGACTGAGTTAACCTTGGTGAGTTACTGCAGTGCATGCTATAGATCGTACATACTGCAGTCAGGGTGTTGATGATGGAGAGGGTAGATATTGAGTTTAGTGGCAGAAGCATTAATCAGGCAAACTGCTCTGTACAGATGGTTCCAAACTTATTGAGTGTTGTTGCGGCTACACCCATCCAAATGAGCACAGAGTATTCCGTGGCACGCCTGACTTGAGCTTTGTAGACAGTGGAGCGGTTTTGTGGGGTTAGGAGGTGAGCATATGCCTGGCAGGAAGTGATTAGAAGATCAAGCAAGCTAGAATGCGCTTTGAAAGGCCCTGAAATAATACAGCTACCCCCTTCCATAAATGTTTCCCATAAAATGTAATGTGACTCTCTGAGCCAAGTGAAAATAAAAATCTTATTTCACTTCATATTTGAACTATTGGTGCTTGTGAGCTTTGTCTCAGTGGGCAGAACTCTCATCTCTGAGTCAGAAGGACGTGGGCTCAAGTTATGAGGCTGATGCTCCAGTGCAGTACTGAGGAATGCTGCACTGTCGGAGGTGCCGTCTTTCGAATGAGGCGTTAAACCGAGTCTTTGGTGGACGTAAGTGATCCCATGGCACTGTCTCGAAGAAGAGCAGGGGAGTTATTCCCGGTGTCCTGGCCAATGTTTATTCCTCGACGAACGTCACTGAGATTATCTGGTCATTATCTCATTGCTGTTTGTGGGAGCTAGCTGTACACAAATTGGCTGACACATTTCCAACATTAAAACAGCGAATAAACTTCAAAAGTACTTCATTGGCTGTACAGCGCTTTGGGTCGTGAAAGGCGCTATATAAATGCAAGTTCTTTCTTGTAGTAAAGCCATTCATGTTCTCCCATTCACATTTCAGCAAATATTGATCCGACCAGAAGAAACCTATACCTTCAGGTTTTGGGTGGCAAAGCTTTCCTGGAGCATTTGCAGGAACCACAACCGTTACCGGGACAAGTGTGCTCTACGTTTACACTCTTCTTGCATTTTCGAAACCAGCGGTTCCGCTCCAAGCCTGTGCCGTGTGCCTGCGAGCCCGATGTACAGGATGGCTTTCTGCTGGAAGTTCACAAAGACAGTTTAGGTGAGTGACAGTTAAGGTCACTTCAGGTTTGAATGTAAAATCGATCCATCGGGTACATCTTAAGAGGTAACTGGCTTCCCTCAGTGGCTTAGTTGGTAAGTGCATGACCCTATGGTATCATCATACAGGCATACTGACCATTCCAGGTGCAATGCTGAGTCAGGTGGTACCAACTGGGGTAGTAGTTGGGCTCTACAAATGGCCTCAACCACCTGAGCTAGCCGAGGGGAAAATGTGTTGGGGTTGCTGTACTCAGTCACGATAGTGGAGCACTGTGGCTACCTGGGGAGCCTTAGCCCCAACAAGAGAAGGGTGAATTTGGAGCGGAAGCAAGAAATGCAGCAACAAATGCTTTTCCTACATCTGCCAGAGATTATGTTGCTTCGCAAAGTTGGATACTGTAGCTTAGTAGCTGCAGTGAATAATGAGTGGTTTAGGGCACGTTGACAAAAGGGGGTTAGGAAAGTTTGTGAGGCTGCTTTCTGGTGCAATCTGTTGGAAAATGAGAGAAATGTGGGTCAAGGTATGGATCACAGCACACTACTGGGGGCTGGGGAACAGCAAGGTTGCAGGATATTATATTTGAACTGTGGTGAAGAGGGAGTTATTGGAAGGGATCAGCTTTGTTGTTGTAGTATTTATGAACAATTATAATCCGTTTGTTGTTCAGCAGCGTTCTTTGTTATGAGAGGACCCTGAATACTGACTGTTGTTTGAAGTATCCTTTTTCTAAAAAAAAACACATTACTGAGGGAGGGGTGGAGTTAAATAGGGATGCACCAGCCAAAAGAAAGTTACATCATTATTTAAAACACTTGGGGCAAAATTGTTCTGCGCCCCAATTAGGGGCGGTAATCTTCTGCTGTCTGGCCCGAAAGTCCCGCCCTCGACGTGGAATTGGGCCGACCACTGTCTCTGGCGCTCCGTTCCCCCTTTAAACAGCACCCCTAGCGCGGTGTCTGCCAGCTTCGCGACCCTTCGACAACGTCATCGCCGGTTGCCCGGGGCGCAGTGCTGCTGAGGCAGTGCCTCCCAAACCTCTGGGATTATTTCCCGGGAGGCGGAAGTGCCCCCTCCCCGGGCAAAAAATGCCTTGCGCCCCCTCGCCGGTAGATGTTAACAGGGCTATAAAAAGGGGCAATTAATCCCCCACTGCCTCCTTTTTAGATTCTCATGATCAGTTTTAAAATAGGGACTCCACAATAACCCAATAGGGAGTCTACAATAACCCATGCACACAATGCCCCTACATACAGAACTCCATTATACAGGTTCATAGAAACATAGAAAATAGGTGCAGGAGTAGGCCATTCAGCCCTTCGAGCCTGCACCACCATTCAATAAGATCATGGCTGATCATTCACCTCAGTACCCCTTTCCCGCTTTCTCTCCATACCTCTTGATCCCAAACTCGGGACTGAGGCCATTACGGATTTCGCAACGTATTTCCGAAGTCCCGAATCAAGAAACGTCTGGTCCGAGGTTTGGGTATTTCCGGATATCGGAACCCTTCGGCCGGCCGACTTTCGTGTACGCTGCACAGGGCCTGTATTTTCTGATTTATCGCTGTGTGCTGACACCTTAATTGAGATGGTTCTGAGAAACCTACATGTACAAGTGGAGTTTTAAACCCTGTAATACCAGTGGATGCCCTTGTAATTAAAGAGATACCCTGTACAGGTAATAAAATTTCACTTTGACTTATTTTCGATCTCTTGCACTATAGTCCGGCGTACTGACTGTAGCTGTTCTGCATTGGTTGAACATGCTGAGCATTGAGTCTAGGATTCCTGGATGTCTTTTGGTTTTATCCTTCACTATTCTTACACCATACATGGAATACAGGTGTCACTTACTTTTTCTTCTTGTGTGCAGCACTTTAAATTTGTCGTTACTGGATTAAATTTTAGCTTTCAATTATCTGCCTAGATGCATATTTTATCCAGCGCAGTCTGTAATTTCTAAGCTGCCGCTTCTGATACCACTGACCTTCCTAGTTTGCTACTATCTTCAAATATGAAAAGGAATGTACTCAAAGCATGAAATATAATAAAGATTTTTATGTGTTAAAAAACGGTACAGGTATGAAATATAAAACAGTAAATTGAGGCTTTTATTTGGTAAATAGAGTACAGGTACAGACATGAAACAGAATCATCATCTTAGGCAGTCCCTCGGAGTCGAGGATGACTTGCTTCCACACTAAAAATGAATTCTTAGGTGACTGATGAGTCCAATGCGGGACCTATAGTCTATGTCACAGGTGGGGCACAGTGGTTGGAGGGACGGGAGGGGTGCTTGGATTGTCATGCGCTTCTTCCGCTGTCTACGAATGGCTTCACCTTGTCATGTATAAAGAATAATCTTCTTTCCTGTGATCTTCGTAAGTAAGCTGCACAGAAATAGATACAGTTACAATTGGCTGGAGGTTGTGCTTGAGGTAGAGGGCTCAGCTATGATGTCTGGGGCTGCTGATCGGCAAGCAATAGGATCATCGAATGTGGAAATTGCTGGTGTAGTTGCAGGCTGTAGATCTTGGGCATTCTGCTGCGACATCCTTTGAAACATATTGTCTAATGTTACTTGTTTAAATAATTTGGGCTTTTCATTGATTAATTTTTCCCGAATTCTAAATACCTGCATTATTTCCTCTTCACTTATGCAGTTTCGTTGCTCTAAGGCATTAATTAATTCTTGACAAAGATTGATTGCTTTGTCAATGGACACTTTTTCAACTTGATTATCGACATGAACATAGTCACCCTCACTGCTTTCATCCTTTTCTTCTGGATGCAAAACCATGTCCACAATTTCTTCATCTGTCACTGCATGCACAACGGGAGCATCGTTGTCTATGTCCATGACTTCTGCGCCATCGTCTTCATTCAATTCATTCGCAAATCAGCCCTCTTGCGTATTATAAAAGTTGAGCAATCATTTCCTTCTCCCTGGACATATGAAAGCCTTGAAAGTCATCATCAGCATTGTCACCTTCACTAAACATAGTTGCAGGCCAGAGATTATGCCAAGCATGTGACCACGGTATCTGTGGCTGAGCTCCTCCCAGAGTCACAGTGCGGATTTCATCCCCTACGGGGCACAACGGACATGATTTTTGCAGCGCGACAGTTGCAGGGAACAGCGCCAGCCCTTATACATGGCCTTCTTCGACCGTACAAAGGCCTTTGACACTCTCAACCACGAGGGTCTATGAAGCGTACTCCTCCTTTTCGGATGCCCCCAAAAGTTCATCACTATCCTCCGCCTGCTCCACGACTACATGCAGGCCGTGATCCTTAGCAACGGATCCATTACAGACCCAATCTAGGTCCGGACCGGGGTCAAACAGGGCTGCATCATTGCCCCAACCCTCTTCTCAATCTTCCTCGCTGCCATGCTCCACCTCACAGTCAATAAGCTCCCCGCTGGAGTGGAACTTAAACTACAGAACCAGTGGGAACCTGTTCAATTTCACCGTCTCCAGGCTAGGTCCAAGACCACCCCAACCTCTGTTGTCGAGCTACAGTATGCGGACGATGCCTGCGTCTGCGCACATACAGAGGCTGAACTCCAGGACGCAGTCGACATATTTACTGAGACGTACGAAAGCATGGGCCTTACACTAAACATCCGTAAGACAAAGGTCTTCCACCAGCCTGTCCTCGCCACACAGCACTATCTCCCAGTCATCAAAATCCACGGTGCGACCCTGGACAACGTAGACCGTTTCCCATACTTCGGGAGCCTCTTATCAACAAGATTCTACGAGATTCAACACCGCCTCCAGTGCAGCCTTCAGTCGTCTGAGGAAGGGTATTTGAAGACCAGACCCTCAAAACTGCCACCAAGGTTGTAGTAATACCCACCCTCCTGTATGGCTCAGAGACATGGACCATGTATAGTAGACACCTCAAGTCGCTAGAGAAATACTACCAACGATGCCTTCGCAAGATCCTACAAATCCCCTGGGAGGACAGACGCACCAACATTAACGTCCTCGACCAAGCCAATATCCCCAGTATTGAAGCACTGACCACACTTGATCAGCTCAGCTGGGCACGCCACTTCATTCGCATGCCAGACAAGAGACTCCCAAAGCAAGCGCTATACTCGGAACTCCTTCACAGCAAACGAGCCAAAGGTGGGCAGAGGAAACGTTACAAGGACACCCTCAAAGCCTCCCCGATAAAGTGCAACATCCCCACTGATACCTGGGAGTCTCTAGCCAAAGACCACCCTAAGTGGAGGAAGCGCATCCGGGAGGGCGCTGAGCACCTCGAGTCTCATCGCCAAGAGCATGCAGAAATCCAGCGCAGGCAGCGGAGAGAGCGTGTGGCAAACCTGTCCCACCCACCCTTTCCCTCAGCGACAGGAACTGTGGTTCTCGTATTGGACAGTTCAGCCACCTAAGGACTCATTTTAAGAGTGGAAACAAATCTTCCTCGATTCCGAGGGACTGCCTATGGGAGTTACCAAGTTCCATGCATCCGCAGCTGCCCATATGGCATCCTTCACAGAGAAATGTTTTGAGAACACTTTTATTCCCATGCCTCTTCACAGAACTAAGCAAAAACCTCATAAATTCGATTTTGTAAGACACTTCATCGGTCTCAAAATTCCTTGGTCCATTGTCTATATCAGTGATACATTTGGAGGTAAGTAGATTCGATGGACATTATCCTTTACTAAAAGCTCAGCATCGAAATGTGCTGAGCAATTGTCTAGCAGCAAGTATATTTTGCAGTTTTCTTCAAGGCCAGCTTCCGTGCAATGAGCACGCACCTGAGGGATAAAATGCCTTTCAAACCAGTTCAGAAAGATTACCCTGATTACCCATGCTTTCTTATTGGCATAATAATGCACTGGCAATACTCTCTCGCCCTTGAAACATCTTGTGTGTCCAAGCTGCATTTGCAGCAGCAAGCACAGTCAATCTATCTTTGGCGCCTTTTACACCTGCTGGCTGCGATTCTTCTGTTGCTAATGTCTTTCTCGGTACGTAGTGCCAAAACAGTGTGTCTCTTCTCGTCGGCATTGTACATTTGCTCAGCTGAAAGGTTTTCATCAGCAATTAGTTTGACGAACTCATCTATATAATTTTCAGCTGCTTCATGATCTGCTGAAGCTTTTACACCACATACTTTCAATTGCCTGATGCCATGACGCTCTTTAAATATGGCTAGCCAACCAGAAGCGTACTCACATGGACTTTCAATCCCCAGTTCTGCATGGAATATCTTGGCTTGTTGCACCACCATTGGGCCAGACAAAGGAACCTTTTCAATTCTCCTCTGTCACCACCACTCCATCAATACTCGATTCAGATCATCACATTTAGGCTTATGCATAGTTTTTCTCTTACTCATTTACTTCTGAACATCACTTTCTGCATAAAACTTCATCTGTTCTTTCCGTTTTCTGATATCATAAATGGTGGAGATTCCAACGCCATGCTCCTCACTCATTCTTCTCACTGAAGCACCTCTATCTAATCTCTGGAGCAATTCCACTTTCTTGACAATTGACAATGAACTATGCTTCCTCTTTGCTTTACCTGCATTACCCATTGGGGTATCTGTTGACCTTGTTGACATGGTTGCAATGTCAAACAACACAAATTCTCAATCTGTACCTGTGCAGACCTTTAAATCGGGAAAAACACCACAGCAAGTGAGTCAGGTTGGGTGGGGTCTGATCAAGGGGTGTACGTGGGTCAGCTGGGGTCGGCTCAGGTCACACATGGGTCAGGTCGCTCTATAATATACCTATCTTTGTTTAAAGCCACTAATTCATTTAGCAAAATGCTGATTTTACATAAGAACATAAGAATTAGGAACAGGAGTAGGCCATCTAGCCCCTCGAGCCTGCTCCGCCATTCAACAAGATCATGGCTGATCTGGCCATGGACTCAGCTCCACTTACCCGCCCACTCCTGTAACCCTTAATTCCCTTATTGGTTAAAAATCTATCTATCTGTGATTGGAATACATTCAATGAGCTAGCCTCAACTGCTTCCTTGGGCAGAGAATTCCACAGATTCACAACCCTCTGGGAGAAGAAATTCCTTCTCAACTCAATTTTAAATTGGCTCCCCTGTATTTTGAGGCTATGCCCCCTAGTTCTAGTCTCCCCGACCAGTGGAAACAACCTCTCTGCCTCTATCTTGTCTATCCCTTTCATTATTTTAAATGTTTCTATAAGATCACCCCTCATCCTTTTGAACTCCAACGAGTAAAGACCCAGTCTACTTAATCTATCATCATAAGGTAACCCCCTCATCTCCGGAATCAGCCTCGTGAATGGTCTCTGTACCCTCTCCAAAGCTAGTATATCCTTCCTTAAGTAAGGTGACCAAAACTGCACGCAGTACTCCAGGTGCGGCCTCACCAATACCC
This sequence comes from Pristiophorus japonicus, assembly GCF_044704955.1. Lineage (NCBI taxonomy): Eukaryota > Metazoa > Chordata > Chondrichthyes > Pristiophoridae > Pristiophorus > Pristiophorus japonicus. The sequence continues at coordinate 522,705,088 of NC_091977.1, read as the reverse complement.
TATACAGTTGCAGCAGGACCTCCCTGCTTTTGTACTCCATCCCTCTCGCAATGAAGGCCAACATTCCATTCGCCTTCCTGATTACCTGCTGCACCTGCAAACTAACTTTTTGGGATTTGATGGTGGTATAGTGGTGAGCATAGCTGCCTTCCAAGTAATTGACCCGGGTTCGAATCTTGGCCATTGCAACCGATGTCATTTCAATATCTCTGTCGGGTCAGAATTGACTTGTGAGCTTGTAACAGTAGCATTTCATAACTAAGAATAATTGACAATGAAATGAATTTTGTTCCATTATTTGAAGGGGCTGCTCCTGAAATTCTGGCTGCACTTCAGTCCCACTCTCCTGATCTTTGGGCACCCTGTGCGGAGGGGAGCGGGTAGGTCTGAAGGCCTCCTCGTAGGACTGCTCCTGGGCACGGCCAAGGGTGCCATCAGCCGGTCCAGGCAGCGGGCGGTCGAGGGGGTCGTTCAACCTGACTGCCTCTCTTCCGCTCTTACATCCGGTCCAGGGTGTCCTTGGAGATGGAGCACGCGGTGTCCACCGATACGCTCGCGGCCTTCCGCGAGAGGTGGGCACCGGAGGGACTGGAGTGAATCATCACGCCCGGCAACCAAATTTTAATTTGATTTTACGTTTTAAAGTTTAATTTGTTTTAATTGCCGGTGCTTTTAGTGTCCCCTTCCCTTTTATAGGGGGCACTGGGGAAAAATTGTGATTTTAGTGCCCAAAAAAAAAAAAAACATACAAAAAAAAACCAAAAAAAAAGGAAAAAAAGGGCCTTGTAAATGTCTGGTGTGTCACCCAGGTCGGGTGGCACGGTTTAATGTTTTATGTTTTGCAGGTAGACTCTAAAAGAGTTTCATGCACAAGGACCCCCAGGTCCCTCGGCACCTCAGCATGTTGTAATTTCTCCCCATTCAAATAATATTCCCTTTTACTGTTTTTCTTTCCAAGGTGGATGACCTCACATTTTCCGACATTGTATTCCATCTGCCAAACCTTAGCCCATTCGCTTAACCTATCTAAATCCCTTTGCAGCCTCTCTGTGTCCTCTACACAACCCGCTTTCCCACTAATCTTTGTGTCATCTTCATGTAATTTTCTTAAAATCATGAAAACTTCAAATAGCAAAATTCACGGCTCGGGTCACACGTGGGTGAAGCCGGGTCGGCTGGGGTCACATGGGTGAGGTTAGGTTGGCTCGGGTCACGTGGGTGAGGTCGGGTCAGCTCGGTTCAGGGTCAGGGGGCATTGCGATCACAGCTCCGTATTTATGCGGTTTGAAAACAAAGACTGGTTTTGGGAACCAATTTCAGATGACTACACTGTACAGATAGTGCTGTACCTGTATTTTCTAATGCGCCATTTAATGGTGAGTGTTGAGCAGCTATGATCAGTGGAAAAAAATGTCCGGTTTTCAGATGCCTATTTTGTATTGCGGCGTTTAAAAAAAGTACAGTATCTAGTTTCGCCGAAATCTTGCGCCGGTGGTTTTTAAATACTGCTAAATAGTGGACTGCCAGCGTGCAAGACTGGAAATAGCGCTTTTGCCTTAATTTTGACTTTTGGCACACCTGTATTCGGGACGACAAAAAACACCTGAGAAAAATCTGCGTTGTAGCCCCAAAAACAGCGGTATGTATGAAGACCTGCAAAAACGGTAAGTTAAAATTTTTATTTTAAAATTCTTTTTCAGTGATTCAATGGTTAAGTGTCCTATGATTTTTTTTGTTGTTTTTTACAATTTTATTTTTGTGTTTTTCCCCCCTCCCAAAGTGCCTCTCTCAGCGGTAATCAGCCTCGGACTAAAGTTGGCGAGGACCGCAGTTTCCGCTGCAAATTCTCGTGCAATGCTGATTTTTATTGCTGGGCTTTAAAAAAAAAGTAGCGGAATGATTAGCGATATTTTTGGCGAAAATGATGAAAAAATACCGCTATCACCAAAAAAACACATTTCTAGCCATTTTTTCCAAATAAAATGCCAGATTTCGGAACATTTTCCGGATTCGGAAGACGCCTCCACGGATCAGCATGATGTCCGGATTTTGGAACATTGCGGATTTTGGAACTCCGGATTTTGGAGGTCGATCCTGTAATATAAATGCACTAGTGGTATCCTGACATTGGATCCGGTGATCATCGCTGGGAATGCTGTTAAGCAGCAGGTTTCTTTATCAGATGGTGAAGGTTGTCTACATTCTCCTCGGTTACAAAATGGAGCTATCTCCAATTATCAACTAGAGTTGCTTATTGTATTAAAATATTTTGGCTCCTGAAGAACCTGATCTGCAGGTCAAGTGTTCTGACTTTTATTTCTTCCTGGCTGATCATATCTAGGTGATGGCAGTAAGATGGCTGACGCAACGACCTTATTATCAATATGTGATCCTGTACACATGGTCCTTATAAAGACCGATACTGCTGGTGAAACAACACTAATGGCATCGCACTACTTGGAATGGCGGTCTCTGCTGAGTTCACCAGATGGAAAAAGGAACATGTCTGTAGAGCTATTGGGTGTAGGTAAGAATTCCATTATATTATCTTGATTAAATATTTACATTTGGAGATTAGTTATTGTGTCAATGACTGCATAGAGAAATTGCTATCAGAAGCACAATCTGTCCTGCTCTCTCACTCCTATGAAGAGAGATTGTGTAGATTGGACCTACACTCTCTGGAGTTTAGAAGAATGAGAGGTGATCTCATTGAAACATATAGGGGCTGTAATTCGGTGGTTTGCGCTACTCATTCGGGCCGCTAAGCACGTACCAACACAGTGGCGCAATGTCCTCTCCTCCTGAAAACTTCAGTGGAGGGATGGGGGCGACGCTAAGAGGTAGCGCTGTGCACTCTAGCGCCACCCACGTGGTGACGTCACTGAGTGGGCAACGCCCCCTCGGTGCCGCGCAAAATTGAATTGAAGCCCCTGCTTTACCGGCAGGCGCTGTTCCCGACAGGTAAAGCAGACGTTCCCACGAAACAGTGGGGCGAAATGGCTGCGGAGGAGAAGGTAAGTGGCTGCAAACAACTTTATTCATTTTAAATTACATTACTTATCTGTTTGACTGCCTTAGGTCAGGTTAGGGATCCCCTTCTCTGCAGGATTTGAGCTGGTCGACCTCCCCTCCTCTTTAGGCACTAAAACGCCGGCATCCTAGCGCCATAACTTCAGTAGGCCTCCCGTGCTACCGCCCCATTGGTGCCCTAAGAGTAACGTGCAATGCTTTCCTTAACGCTGCACTCCCCTCTTGAGACGCAAATAGTGAATATCCCGGTTGGAGGCGGTCAACTTCGCCCAGCACCAAAATTAGGGTTCAGACAGTGTCACCGCCTCAAACCTGTCTGATGAATTTCTACCCCATAAGATTATGAGAGGGCTTGACAGGGTAGCTGCTGAGAGGTTGTTTCCCTTGAGTTTAGAACTGGGCATAGTCTCAGGGTAGGAGTCGGCCATTTTAGACTGAGATGAGGAGGAATTTCTTCAGAGGGTTGTGAATCTTTGGAATTCTCTTCCTCAGAGAGCTGTGGTGCTGACTAGTTGAGTATATTCAAGACTGAGCTAGATAGATTTTTGGACTCTAAGGGAATCAATGGATGTCGGGATCGGGCGGGAAAGTAGAGTTGAGATTGAAGATCAGCCATGATCTTATTGAAGGTGGAGCAGACTTGAGGAGCTGTATGGCCTACTCCTGCTCCTAATCCTTATGTTCTTTAGTAGCAGCTTCTGTATTGTCAATGCTGCTTGCTTGCTGCTTCTATTTTTGCACACATCCAACTTTTTATACTTGCAGTTTTTGCAGTCTACACACTGGCATATATTTCATCTTGGTTGGCTATAATAGCTGATATGGTTCGAGTCAAAAAACGTTAATCCCAGCAAACTTTGCTTATGTTTTCTTTCAGGTTTCGCACTAGGTCTATCCCAGTAGCCTAAATACCTGTGTTCTTCTAGGAGATTTGTAAACTCTTAATTTATTTGTGCAATTATATGAATTTAGCACCATCTAGCTATTAAAATAAGAAGAAATTTATATTCCTATAATGTCTTTCATGTCCTCTGCACATCAAGCGCTTTATAGCCAATTAATTGCTTTTTGAAGTGTAATCACTGTTCACTGCTTTGTAGGGAAACATGGCAACCAATTTACATACAAGGTCCCACAGAGGGCAATGAGATGAATGACCAGTTAATTTGTATTTCCTCTTTAAAAAATGGCAGAGATCTTTTACATCTACTTTAGAGGGTAAGTGTGGCCTCAGTTCAATGTCTCGTTTGAAAGACAGCACCTCTAAACAACGCAGTATTTCCTCAGTGGTGCACTGGTATGTTGGCCTAGTTAATGTGCTCAAGTCTTAGAGTTAGGCTTGAATCCGTGACCTACTGACTCTGATGTGAGCATGAGAGCGCCAAGGCTCCGATTGGAATTATAATTTATTATGAGACCACCACCACGTGCGTGTCTTGCGAACCAATCTCCTTGTTCCTCACATGAATAATGTTCTGTAGAAAATACATTTCTTCTTATCCTCCGGTTTTATCTTTCCCTCTTTGGGTTTCCCTGAACGATTATGAATGTATGAGTTGTAGGCACTCTCCTTCCAGACTTCCATCCACTATACTGCAAGTTTAGTGATGGTGCAATGCAAATTTGTATCTTAACCCCAAGACCGGAAAGAAGTACTAAGTGAAGCGAGTGAGCGGTGAGAGATTGTAGAGTGATGTGATCGGGGCCCGGGAGAGGCGTGAGTTCGAGGCCCAGGAGAGGCAAGGGCCCAGGGGCAGCATGAGCCAGCCCACACTGCACGCTAGGTCCGTGCAGCAGAGCTGGTCTCCTGTCGTCTTGGTTAACCTTTGCCACTGGACCAAGGCCTAGCTCTGTCAAGCTCGTGTGGTGGCTGGTGCGCAACGGCCACCATACTTTAAAAAAAAAAATCCACACACAGTCATCTTCCACCCTTCAATATGTAGTTCTGGATCTGGAATATCAGGTCCCTCATTGAAACACCTGTGAACTCATCCCTTTATTGATGTGGAAGCGGGTCATCCTCGATACGAGGGACCGCCAAAGAAGACTAAGTGTAACTCCAGTGCAGTGTCAAGCCAAGTTCAAGTGCAATGAAGATTTTGTTTTGTGTGCAGGAATATGGAGCACTGATGTGCTGTTGTGAATAATGCATCTCTGTTACTGCCATTATAAATCTGATCAATGTTGGTGTTCACATTAAAACTTTCAGAAATGCAGATTTCAAGTTTTTGAATTCTAAATCAATGGACAGATGCAAACCTGCAGTAACCGTTCAAATGCCACTGCATTGATTTGATGTCAGCAGAGCTGCCACCGGCGTAATCAATTGAACTATTGAGACAAATATCAGTAAATTGGTGTAAATGTGGCTTTGGATGATTTCATAATTAAACACACACTGGACTAACTTATTTTGCATTATAAATGTCTTTTTATTCCCTAGAGTTTAGAAGAATGAGCGATGACCTAATTGAAACGTATAACATTCTTACAGAGCTTGACAGGGTAGATGCAGGGAGGATGTTTCCCCTGGCTGGGGAATCTAGAACCAGGGGCCACAGTCTCAGAATAAGGGATCAGCCATTTAGGATTGAGCTGAGGAGAAATTTCTTCATTCAAAGGGTGGTGAATCTTTTAGAATTCTATACCGTAGAGGGCTGTGGAGGCTCAGTTGTTCAGTATATTCAAGACAAAGATCGATAGATTTTGGACACTAAGGGAATCGAGGGATATGGGGATAATGCGGCAAGGTGGAATTGAAGTAGAAGATCAGCCATGATCTTATTGAATGGTGGAGCAGAGTCTTATAAGAAATAGGAGCAGGAGTAGGCCATTTGGCCCCTCGAGCCTGCTCCGCCATTCAATAAGATCATGGCTGGTCTGATCTTGGCCTCCACTTTCCATAACCCTTGACTCCCTTTATCATTTCAAAATCTGTCTATCTCTACCTTAAATATATTCAATGACCCAGCCTCCACAACTCTCTAGAGTAGAGAATTCCAAAGATTCACGACCCTCGTGAGAGAAGAAATTCCTCCTCATCTCCGTTTTAAATGGGTAACCCGTTATTCTGAAACGATACCGCTTAGTTCTAGATGAGGGGAAACATCCTCTCTGCATCTACCCTGTCAAGCCCCCCCAGAATCTTGTACATTTCAATAAGAAACACCTCATTCTTCTAAACTCCAATGGGTGTAGGCCCAACCTGCTCAACCTTTCTTCATAAGACAACCCCTTCATCCCGGGAATCAACCTAGTGAACCTTCTCTGAACTGCCTCCAATCCAAGTATATCCCTCCTTAAATAAGGAGAGAGGTGTACACAGCTCACAAAGCACTCATATTTTCAGGACTATGCGACTAATTGGACAGCTCTTTCAAAGAGCCGGCATAAGCACATGTCCTCTTTCTGTGCTGTATGATTCTATGAACTCTCCTGATACAATTTTGGTCCTAGTATGATGTAATTGAGATCAAGTGTCTCCTGTTGAGTTTCTTCCCTTAGTGCAGTAAATCATTTTACTTGTAAGAAAAAATAATTATTTTGAATAAGTTTTATACTTCCTGTCCGTCCTTTTGTTGGATTATATTTTTATTCATTCGCGGGAAGTGGACATCGCGGCCGAAAGTCAGCATTTATTGTCCATCCCTAACTGCCCCTGTGAAGGTGGTGGTGAGCTGCCTTTTTGACTGAGCAACTTGCTAGGCCATTCAGAGGGCAGTTGAGAGTCAACCACATTGCTGTGGGTCTGGAGTCACATATAGGCCAGACCGGGTATGGACGGCAGATTTCCTTCCCTAAAGGGGGAGCCAGATGGGATTTTACGACAAGCCAGTAGTTTCTGATGCTAGCCGCCTTCCAGATTTATTTAATTGAATTTAAGTTCCACAGCTGCTGTGGTGGGATTTGAACTCACTTCTCCAGATAATTAGTCCAGGCCTCTGGATTACTAGTCCAGTAATGTAACCACTATACGACCATACCCTTAAGGTGAATCTGCATGGCCTCTCTTTGAAATTTACACCGAATAGAGAAAAGTTTCCAGGTAAGCTATGAAGTGAAAATTGCCAAGCTTGTTCATCTATACATCATCATCATAGGAAGTCCCTCAAAATTGAGGAAGACTTGCTTCCACTCTAAAAGTGAATTCTCAGGTGAATGTACAGTCCAATACAGGAATTACAGTCTCTGTCACAGGTGGGGCAGACAGTGGTTGGAGGAAAGGTTGGGTGGGGAGTCTGGTTTTTTCGCACGCTCCTTCCGCTGCCTGCGCTTGTTTTCTGCATGCTCTAGGCGATGAGACTCTAGGTGCTCAGTGCCTTCCCGGATGCTTTTCCTACATTTTGGGCAATCTTGGGCCAGGGATTCCCAGGTGTCGGTGATCAAGGAGGGTGACCTTGAAACGTTTCCACGGCCCACCTGGGGCTCGCTTGTAGGAGTTCCGAGCAGAGCACTTGCTTTGGGAGTCTTGTGTCGGGCATGCAGGTGATGTAGCCCGCCCAACGGAGCTGGTCGAGTGTGGTCAATGCTTCGATGCTGGTGTGTAAAATAACATCTCCACTTTTATGAAGGGATCGCGAAACATCAAAATCTGTCATTTCAGATGCTGGCTAACCTACTATGTCATCTCCGTTTTTATTGCATACTTTATGGATCTAAGGTCTCATTAGAATGAAGACTAGTTTTGAATGCACTTTTCGTGAAACCTTTACTCAAACACGTTCTTTCCCCCCCCCTCCCTCCAGGCACAGAGTCTCAAGTTCCTGTTGGAGTTTTGAATATAAAACTTGAAATGTATCCCCGTCTGATGCAGACACTCAGCCAGGAAATAGTAAATACTCAGGTACTGTATCTGTTACAATCTATCTTGGGTGCAATTTCCTCCTTTTGTAATGAATTGGGAGGGAGCAAGGAATTCTACTCGTCTTGAGAGAAGAATTGCATTTTCAGGTGGTATTTACATTGAAACTAAACTAATATCGATTTCTGTCAGTAGAATAATTTTAGTAGGGGCAATCACTTTTAAAGCAAACAGTTAGGAAATCGCAGGTATTATTTTGGAGAAATTGCTTTGGTGATGGGAAACCTGTGTATAAGAAAATCCTGTCTACTGATAACATAAGAATATAAGAAATAGAAGCAGGAGTAGGCCATACGGCCCCTCGAACTTGCTCCGCCATTCAATAAGATCATGGCTGATATGATCATGCACTCAGCTTCACTTCCCTGCCCGCTCCCCATAACCCTTTATCCTCTTATAAGCATCACTTGTTGATCCATTTGTAAATCCTGTTGCTGGTTCTAGTTGTTAGGTGTGTTGATAAGATTTTTCCACTTTTCAGCTGTGAAAGATTCACTAGTCTACAGCAGGTATTCACAGCGTCACCTGTCACTTCCATTACAGAACATAGGAACCTCATCCTGAATGAGGTGTGGTGTAAAATAGCTTCCTAGCCTCGTCTGGAACCCCTGTGTGACTGGGAGTACATTCCCTGGATAAAGTATCGCTTTAAATTCACTGTGAAATGAGATTTCTTTGTGCCTTTGTATAAAGCCTTGGATGTGGTCGGATAGCTATATTTCCTCCAGTCTGTGTTGCACAGGTCCCATGGAAATCATTGTGCTCCCTAGGATGTAGAGAGCAACTTTATTGCAAATTATCTGGTTAAATGATAGTGTAACACAGGAGACATAATAAACCAATTGTTGCAAATACTAGCTATTATGATCTTTCACGTACCACCACATGTGTTCTCTCGCCTTTCCAGAAGGTGGAGTCAATAGCTGTCTAGTGAACTAAGCTGATTGTAAACCACAAACTGGTTTATTTTTCATGATATATGAATGAACAGAATGCAATTTTCCAGTGAGTTACACCTATTTCTTATTACTCCTCGTGCCATAAAACATCAAAATGTGCCACTGTGTTTCTATTACAGCCTGAACTCCCATGTTCGTGGCCCCTGAATTGACTGGCAGTAATCTTTCCTCTTGCAAGGCTATATGGGTTCATACCTTAGCTTGGAATATCTACATCTCCTCATTGATTGGAAAGCGAGACTCTGCGTTTCTCGCTGTCTCAGACTACCCTAGACTACCTTCTCCATTGAGAGATAGAGAAACAAAGGCTGACTTGACACCTCTCTCGCCCCTATGACTAGGAGTGTCTGCTGAGCTGCCAAAAAAAGTTGCCACTTCCTTTTGGGATGGAAGGTTGCGGCACCAGTATTGTCTATTAAATAAATATCCAGCCCCCTCCACCGCTGGTGTACCAGGGCTGCAGTGCTTATTATCTACAGGATGCACTGCAGCAACTCGCTAAGGCTTCTTCGGCAACACCTCCCAAACTGTGACCTCCACCACTTAGAAGGGCATGGGCAGCAGGTGCACAGGAACACCTTCACCTCCAGGTCGTACCCCATTCTGACCTGGACATATGTTGCTCTTCCTTCATGGTTGCTGGGTCAAGATACTGGAACTCCCTCCCTAACAGCATTGTGGGTGCACCTTCACCGTACAGACGTAAAAGCAAAATACTGCAGATGTTGGAAATCTGAAATAAAAACAGAACTGGGTTCTGACGAAGGGTCAGCGACCTGAAACGTTAACTCTTTCTCTCTCCACACATGCTGCCTGACCCGCTGAATATTTCCAGCATTTTCTGTTTTTATTTCACCTTATTGACTGCAGCCCGCCACCACCTTCAGGGCAGCAAGGGCTGGGCAAAAATGCTGGCTTATTTGGTCTGAGAGCGATTTGGTTTTATTTGTGCCATATCATCGATATAAAGTCTGCTTCAGCTTGTATCGATGCATGGGCGTAAATTAAATCAAAATCACTTTCAGGCCAAATAAGTAAACTTCCCAAAATGTTACCTAATCTGAGGAAGGACGTTCTTGCTATTGAGGGAGTGCAGCGAAGGTTCACCAGACTTATTTCAGGGATGGCTGGACTGACATATGAGGAGAGACTGGATCAACTGGGCCTTTATACATTGGAGTTTAGAAGGATGAGAGGGGATCTCATAGAAACATACAAGATTCTGACGGGATGGGACAGGTTAGATGCGGGTAGATTGTTCCCGATGTTGGGGAAGTCCAGAACCAGGGGACACAGTCTTAGGATAAGGGGTAGGCCATTTAGGATTGAGATGAGGAGAAACTTCTTCACTCAGAGTTGTTAACCTGTGGAATTCCCTGCCGCAGAGAGTTGTTGATGCCAGTTCATTGGATATATTCAAGAGGGAGTTAGATATGGCTAAGGGCATCAAGGGATATGGAGAGAAAACAGGAAAGGGGCACTGAGGGAATGATCAGCCATGATCTTATCGAATGGTGGTGCAGGCTCGAAGGGCCAAATGGCCTACTCCTGCACCTATTTTCTATGTTTCTATGTTTGTCCCTCAAAAATGGCCCCTTGCCTGTGATTCTCGGTGGCTGTGCACATTTACCCCACCACCCAGCTGAAGCAGCCACAGTGCTTGCTGTGCCCTCAGCCGGATGACTTCACATGACTTCATGCATCTTTCCTTTCAGCAGGCAAGACACATGAGACAACCTCATGTGATCCACACATTAACCTCCTGCCCTTGGTGCCTCTGATACCTTATTCCAACCATTATCTGAAGTGGTAGTAAAACTTCGATAGCCCTAGCTCTTAATAACATCGCCTCAGCAAGCACCAGTGGGAGGTACATATCCTAAATGCATTAGGTGGCCAAGCAAGCTTGTTAACTTTGAAGTAAGTTAGGCAGGGGCATGTATCTCCGAACATTATCTACTTGCTTGAGGCTGACGAGCAGCACTGATAACGTGTTCTAATTTCTGTCCTGTGTGATTTCATCATCTTTATGTCCCTGGACTAGCGAGAGGGGCAACAATATCAGCCTGGATTCCTTCTTATCACTAACGATAGAATGCTTTAAAAAAAAATTAAATTCTCATCCTTGTTTTCAAATCCTCCATGGCTTCGCACCTCCTTATCTCTGTAATCTCCTCCAGCCCTATAATCCCCCTGGACCTCTGCGCTCTGCCTCTTCTGGCCTTTTGAGCATCCCCGATTTTAAATGCTCCACCATTGACGGTCGTGCCTTCAGCTGCCTGGGTCATAAGCTCTGGAATTCCCTCCCTAAATCTCTCCGCATCTCCACTTCTCTTTCCTCCTTTAAGACACTCCTCTTCGACCAAGCTTTTGGTCATCTGCCCTAACATCATCTCGGTGTCACAATTTTTTTATAACACTCCTGTGAAGCCCCTACGGATGTTTTATTGCATTAAAGGTGCTATAAGTTGTGTGTGGGCATCAGGAGAAGACAAAATGGAGCTCTGCTATGATTGCCCCCCACCCTGTGGTTAAATTGTCTGCTAACACCCTTTTTCCAGGCGTAACCATTTGGACAAGGAACTGTCAATGGTCTTGAAGCTCTACTACAGCGTGGGTCATTGCCTTCAGAAAAGGGAAGAAAATTGGCACAATTTTAAAAAAAAAATAATAATAAATTCCCTGTCTGCGGGGACCGCAACCCTGACCATACTGTCAGATTTAAAACCTGCTGTAGGGGAAATGACAATGGTGACGCCCACCCCTTATCATTGTGTGGCATAGTTCCAGTGCTCTGTGAGGATTTGTTCAACTGTGGTGTCCATAAATTAATTTTTTTTTTTCCATTTTTCAACACTTCAAATTTGCAGCTAGCTTTAGAACGTCAAAAGACCGCAGAAAAGGAGCGCTTATACCTCATATATGCCAAGCAGTGGTGGAGAGAGTACCTTCAGATTAGACCGTCACATAACACCAGACTTGTGAAAATCTTTGCACAGGTTTGTATCTATTGAGGTTTGTGTGTATGTGTATTTCGATCAAGGTAGTGATTAATTAAATTATTAAAACTAAAAAAAAAAGTCACATTTCACTCCAGGTAATGCAGCAAGTATATAAGAGCATAAGAAATAGGAGCAGGAGTAGGCCATAAGGCCCCCCGAGCCTGCTCCGCCATTCAATAAGATCATGGCTGATCTGATCGTGGACTCTGCTCCACTTCCCTGCCCACTCCTCATAACCTCTTATCCCTTATCGTTCAAGAAACTGTCTATTTCTGTCTTAAATTTATTCAATGTCCCAGCTTCCACAGCTCTCTGAGGCAGCAAATTCCACGGATTTACAACCCTCTGAGAAGAAATTCCTCCTCGTCTCAGTTTTAAATGGGCAGCCCCTTATTCTAAGATCATGCCCTCTAGTTCTAGTCTCCCCCATGAATAGAAACATCCTCTCTGTATTCACCTTGTCAAGTCCCCTCATAATCTTATACGTTTCGATAAGATTGCCTCTCATTCTTCTGAATTCCAATGAGTAGAGGCCCAACCTACTCAATCTTTCCTCATAAGGCAAACCCCTCATCCCCAGAATCAACCTATTGAACCTTCTCTGAACTGCCTCCAAAGCAATTATGTCCTTTCGTAAATATGGAACCCAAAACTGCAACCACGTCTCTGTAATGGCTATCCGATCATACTCATTTGTCTCAATTTGTGCAGTCAACTCCTCTCTTTTGTTACAAATGCTACGTGCATTTAGACAAAGTGCCCTTATAGGTAACTACAACATTTATAAGTATGGTGTCAAGAATTTTAAGAATACATTTTTTATCAGAATTTATAATAAAACTATGCAGTACGTGTTAGTACGTTATAAAAGATGAGTCTGTGAGTAAATGCACCTTTTGCTATGTCCCTGAGCCACTCAGACCAGCGAGTCCCAGATGTGATCAGCTTGTCTTTGCGGAGTTAGCTGATCTCAGTTGGGGCAATGATGGAGACGCAACTGTTGGCCTCAGCACCCCAGAGCGACAAAGGGGGGAAATAATTCGCTAGAGTTCCCGGTCCTGATAATTGTGAAAAGCTCCCTGCTGGAAAGTAAGTGTGTGGGCATTGTGGGCGAGGTTCATCTGCAATACTTCCCACAGTCAAAATAGCATGATGCTCGTTGTGTTGGCTTAATCTTGACGACTGGTTCTTTCGACGCGGCACTGGAGTGACCGTGCAACTGTACCAAAGTTTGGAAAGTGTCTTGGTACTTTTGCATTTTACTTGGTGCTATAGAAATGCAAGTTGTTGTTGTTGAAGAGCAGTCACTATCTTTGCGAGAGGAAACAGCAGGAGAAAAAAATACTCTGGTTCTTGTATATGTTTTTTATTTCTCAATTTCTTTCATCATGCTTCTTTTTGTGATGCACTGTCGTTTAGCAATCTCTTGTTTGCCACCTCATCATCTTACAAGTCATTCATTTTCTTTTCTTGTGTATATGGTCTTTCAACCCCTGGACTTGTTCCTTCTTGTATATTGTCCTGTCAGAACTGGAAGGTACTGTATTTATGATGAAGTATTGTACCTGAAATGTTAACTTTATCCCATTATTCTCATATGCTGCCGGACCTGCTGAGTGTTTCCAGGATTTCCTGTTTCAGATTTCCAGCTCCCGCAGTATTTTGTATTTTTGCGATTAACTCTGGTGTTCATGGCCTGGATAGTGATTGATACCATTTCATTTTTGTGGTATTCGTAGCTGATTTCTTTGAGACAGACAGATCTGCATTATATTTCTGTTAATTGATTAGACTGATATATAAATAAATTGGACTGCTAGGAAAGGTCAATCATATTGGTACCAACGACATAGGTAAAAAGAGGGATGAGGTCCTACGAAACGAATTTAAGGAGCTAGGAGCTAAATTAAAAAGTAGGACCTCAAAAGTAATAATCTCGGGATTGCTACCAGTGCCACGTGATAGTCAGAGTAGGAATCGCAGGATAGCGCAGATGAATACGTGGCTTGAGCAGTGGTGCAACAGGGAGGGATTCAAATTCCTGGGGCATTGGAACCGGTTCTGGGGGAGGTGGGACCAGTACAAACCGGACGGTCTGCACCTGGGCAGGACCGGAACCAATGTCCTAGGGGGAGTGTTTGCTAGTGCTGTTGGGGAGGATTTAAACTGATATGGCAGGGGGATGGGAACCAATGCAGGGAGACAGAGGGAAACAAAAAGGAGGCAAAAACAAAAGACAGAAAGGAGATGAGGAAAATTGGAGGGCAGAGAAACCCAAGGCAAAGAACAAAAAGGGTCACTGTACAGCAAAATTCTAAAAGGACAAAGGGTGTTAAAAGAACAAGCCTGAAGGCTTTGTGTCTTAATGCAAGGAGTATCCGCAATAAAGTGGATGAATTAACTGTGCAAATAGATGTTAACAAATATGATGTGATTGGGATTACGGAGACGTGGCTCCAGGATGATCAGGGCTGGGAACTCAACATCCAGGGGTATTCAACATTCAGGAAAGATAGAATAAAAGGAAAAGGAGGTGGGGTAGCATTGCTGGTTAAGGAGCAAATTAAGGCAATAGTTCGGAAGGACATTAGCTTGGATGATGTGGAATCTATATGGGTAGAGCTGCAGAATACCAAAGGACAAAAAACGTTAGTGGGAGTTGTGTACAGACCTCCAAACAGTAGTAGTGATGTTGGGGAGGGCATCAAACATGAAATTAGGGGTGCGTGCAATAAAGGTGCAGCAGTTATAATGGGTGACTTTAATATGCACATAGATTGGGTTAACCAAACTGGAAGCAATACGGTAGAGGAGGATTTCCTGGAGTTTTTAGACCAATATGTCGAGGAACCAACTAGGGGGGAGGCCATCTTAGACTGGGTGTTGTGTAATGAGAGAGGATTAATTAGCAATCTCGTTGTGCGAGGCCCCTTGGGGAAGAGTGACCATAATATGGTGGAATTCTGCATTAGGATGGAGAATGAAACAGTTAATTCAGAGACCATGGTCCAGAACTTAAAGAAGGGTAACTTTGAAGGTATGAGGCGTGAATTGGCTAGGATAGATTGGCGAATGATACTGAAGGGGTTGACTGTGGATGGGCAATGGCAGACATTTAGAGACCGCATGGATGAACTACAACAATTGTACATTCCTGTCTGTCGTAAAAATAAAAAAGGGAAGGTGGCTCAACCGTGGCGATCAAGGGAAATCAGGGATAGCATTAAAGCCAAGGAAGTGGCATACAAATTGGCCAGAAATAGCAGAGAACCCGGGGACTGGGAGAAATTTAGAACTCAGCAGAGGAGGACAAAGGGTTTGATTAGGGCAGGGAAAATGGAGTACGAGAAGAAGCTTGCAGGGAACATTAAGACGGATTGCAAAAGTTTCTATACATATGTAAAGAGAAAAAGGTTAGTAAAGATAAACGTAGGTCCCCTGCAGTCAGAATCAGGGGAAGTCATAACGGGGAACAAAGAAATGGCGGACCAATTGAACAAGTACTTTGGTTCGGTATTCACTGAGGAGGACACAAACAACCTTCCGGATATAAAAGGGGTCGGAGGGTCTAGTAAGGAGGAGGAACTGAGGGAAATCCTTATTAGTCGGGAAATTGTGTTGGGGAAATTGATGGGATTGAAGGCCAATAAATCCCCAGGGCCTGATGGACTGCATCCCAGAGTACTTAAGGAGGTGGCCTTGGAAATAGTGGATGCATTGACAGTCATTTTCCAACATTCCATTGACTCTGGATCAGTTCCTATGGAGTGGAGGGTAGCCAATGTAACCCCACTTTTTAAAAAAGGAGGGAGAGAGAAAACAGGGAATTACAGACCGGTCAGCCTGACATCGGTAGTGGGTAAAATGATGGAATCAATTATTAAGGATGTCATCGCAGTGCATTTGGAAAGAGGTAATATGATAGGTCCAAGTCAGCATGGATTTGTGAAAGGGAAATCATGCTTGACAAATCTTCTGGAATTTTTTGAGGATGTTTCCAGTAGAGTGGACAAGGGAGAACCAGTCGATGTGGTATATTTGGACTTTCAGAAGGCTTTCGACAAGGTCCCACACAAGAGATTAATGTGCAAAGTTAAAGCACATGGGATTGGGGGTAGTGTGCTGACATGGATTGAGAACTGGTTGTCAGACAGGAAGCAAAGAGTAGGAATAAATGGGGACTTTTCAGAATGGCAGGCAGTGACTAGTGGGGTACCGCAAGGTTCTGTGCTGGGGCCCCAGCTGTTTACACTGTACATTAATGATTTAGACGAGGGGATTAAATGTAGTATCTCCAAATTTGCGGATGACACTAAGTTGGGTGGCAGTGTGAGCTGCAAGGAGGATTCTATGAGGCTGCAGAGCGACTTGGATAGGTTAAGTGAGTGGGCAAATGCATGGCAGATGAAGTATAATGTGGATAAATGTGAGGTTATCCACTTTGGTGGTAAAAACAGAGAGACAGACTATTATCTGAATGGTGACAGATTAGGAAAAGGAGAGGTGCAACGAGACCTGGGTGTCATGGTACATCAGTCATTGAAGGTTGGCATGCAGGTACAGCAGGCGGTTAAGAAAGCAAATGGCATGTTGGCCTTCATAGCGAGGGGATTTGAGTACAAGGGCAGGGAGGTGTTGCTACAATTGTACAGGGCCTTGGTGAGGCCACACCTGGAGTATTGTGTACAGTTTTGGTCTCCTAACCTGAGGAAGGACATTCTTGCTATTGAGGGAGTGCAGCGAAGGTTCACCAGACTGATTCCCGGGATGGCGGGACTGACCTATCAAGAAAGACTGGATCAACTGGGCTTGTATTCACTGGAGTTCAGAAGAATGAGAGGGGACCTCATAGAAACGTTTAAAATTCTGACGGGGTTAGACAGGTTAGATGCAGGAAGAATGTTCCCAATGTTGGGGAAGTCCAGAACCAGGGGACACAGTCTAAGGATAAGGGGGAAGCCATTTAGGACTGAGATGAGGAGGAATTTCTTCACCCAGAGCGTGGTGAACCTGTGGAATTCTCTACCACAGAAAGTTGTTGAGGCCAATTCACTAAATATATTCAAAAAGGAGTTAGATGAAGTCCTTACTACTAGGGGAATCAAGGGGTATGGTGAGAAAGCAGGAATGGGGTACTGAAGTTGCATGTTCAGCCATGAACTCATTGAATGGCGGTGCAGGCTAGAAGGGCCGAATGGCCTACTCCTGCACCTATTTTCTATGTTTCTATGTTTCTATAATGCCATCGCCCACTTTTAATATGTCAGTTGTGTGCAGAATATTCCCTATGGCAGAGTAATGTAATGATGAGCTAACAGTGATGCCTACCATTCCTCCTGATGTAATCTCGAGACATGGTAAAAATGAACCGACTGGATGAGATACAGCTGCGCTGGACCAATTGCCATCCTAAGCTACCATAATGGCTTGGTGAATAAAGACATTGCCCAATATACTGCTTGGCTGAATGGACCAGAAGGTCCCACATGTGACTGGACTTTGGTGATTTTGTTGGTTTCAGCTTGGCAGCAGTTGAGACCTCAGACCCCCCCATCCCCTGCCACCTTTAGCCAGGAATGGGGGCATCAGATAAAAATTAGTTGGAGTTCCTGCTTCTGATTTGCTATCCAGTGCCTGCTGCTGAAAAGTGCATGTGCGTGGAAGGTGTATTAGGACAGGACCATAAGTTTAACCTCCATGGTCGATTGCGAACCAGAAACTGGCCGCCTCGGCTTGCTCGACTAGAATGGCCACTTGGGAAGATGTGTCAGTTACCTGTGTGCTCCATAAAAGCTTATCCCAAGCAAAAGTCAGTGGCTTCAGAAGGGAGGAGAGAAAATTGGCTTGATAAATAAATAAAATATGCACACACAAAATACAATACTTTCTCTCCTGACCTTGGAGCATTGACTTCTCTCTGGGGACATGGAGCAGGCATTCTCCACTACCTTGCCTAAGTGGCTATTATTTGTATATGCGACCTGTCAACATCCACTCATATACACAGTCCAGCGAGGGTGATTGGATAATGATGAGGAGCCCAAATCCTTTTAGTGGAACCATTAGTGGCCAACTTTTTCCTCGCCCCTCGCACCCCCCGCCCCCCCCCCCCCCCCACACACCCAGCTATCCCGCTACCTACATGGCCTGAAGGTCGATCCTGAGATTGTTTTTGCCCTCATGGCTCAACTATCCGCTGCCTAACCAGCTAGGGGAGCCACCTGTTATTAAACTTTTAAATTTAATGAAGCGTTTTATTTTAAATGAGTATTTTTTACCGTGGAATTATCTCCTACAAATATTTGTCTAACTATGATGAGTGGACTCATGAAATTGAATTAGATTTGTTGCATGTCCGAATCATCACAATCCTTTAGTGCTTTAACCTAAACTCATCATCATCATAGGCGGTCCCTCGAACGAGGAAGACTTGCTTCCACATGAGTTCACAGATGTTTCAATGAAGGATCCGATGTTCCCGTTCTGAACTCCAATTGAGGGGGTGGAAGATGCCTGTGCGTGGATTTTTTTAATATGTGGTGACCGTTGCACACCAGCCACCACACGGGCTTGACAGAGCTAGGCCTTTATCTAGTGGCAAGAATTAACTAGGACGACTGGAGACCTGCTCTGCTGCATGGACCTAGTGCGCACACATATCGCAGTGTGGACTGGCCTGTACTCTCCCTGGGCCCTTGGCTCTTCTGGGCCCTGACCTAAACTGTAGGTAGGTGGAGTTATGAGGCTCAAGTGGGGCATATGGACTGGTTGAGCCAAAAGGCCTGTTGATGTGCTATATATCCTATGAAAGTGTTTGACTTATAATGTTCTGACGGTTTCCTTTTGATTATTCATAGAATCATAAAAATTTACAGCACAGGAGGCGGCGGCCGACAAAGAGTTATCCAGCTCTAATCCCACTTTCCAGCTCTTGGTCCGTAGCCCTTTAGGTTATGATTCTTCAGGTGCATATCCAAGTACTTTTAAAATCTGATGAGAGTTTCTGCCTCTATCACCCTTTCAGGCAGTGAGTTCCAGACCCCCACCACCCTCAGGGTGAAAAAAAGTTCTCCTCACCTCCCCTCTAATCCTTTTACCAATTACTTTAAATCTATTCCTTCAATAAGTTTCAATTTAATGTCCATTAATTTGCATAGGATGCCATCCCTGGAAGGTTCAACTGGCAGCAAGCTCAGCTGTTTGATTATATCCTTTTTAACTGCTTCTGATTGTAGGATGGTCTTCATTTCTTTACATCTGAATTAAATATTTATTTATAAATTTACTCGGCGTGCTTAGCTGAAGGGGCTGACTTTTTTCATTTTCTCCTTCCCTGTCAGGATGAGAATGGTATGAACCGTCCAGTGTGCTCCTATATAAGACCCCTGCGAGCTGGAAGGCTTCTGGACACACCAAGACAAGCAGCCCGATTTGTCAATCTTCTTGGTTACGAAAGAGCAGCAATGGTTGGAGGTGGATCCAAGCAGGAGCAGTGGTGCACTTTGCTGCCTTTTCTCTGCAGAGGCAAGGTATTTGTTTTGTATATAACTATATTTTCAAAGACAAGGGTGACTTCTGTCTTCAGCAGGCAACTGATCATACAACCATAAACCAGTACAGCACAGAAGGTGGGTATTCAGCCCATCATGTCTGCACCAGCTCCTTCAACGAGCAATCCAGTTAGCCCTGCTCCCCGCTCCTTCTCCATAATCGCTATAATGTTTTTCTCCTTCAATATTTATCCAATTCCCTTTTGAAGGCCACTATTGAATCTGTATCCACCTCCCCATCAGGCAGTGTATTCCAAATCCTAACCATTCATTGTGTAAAAAAGTTTTTTCTCGTGTCACCTCTGGATCTTTTGCCAATCACCTTAAATCCCTGCCCTCTGGTTATCGACCCTTCAGCCATTGGGAACAGTTTCTCTTTGTTTACTCTATCTAAACCCGTCATGATTTTAAGCACCTCTATCAAATCTCCTCTTGGCCTTCTCTGCTCTAAGGAGAACAACCACAGCTTATCCAGTAATCCCTCATCCTTGGAACCATTCTAGTATATCTTTTCTGTACCCTCTCCAAAGCTATCACATTCTTCCTAAAGTGTGGTGCCCCGAATTGGACATCATACGCTACCAATGTTTTACATAGGTTTAGCATAACTTCCTGGCTTTTGTACTCTATTATTCTATTTATAATGGATCCCATATGCTGTATTAACTGCTCTGTTAACCTGTCCTGCCACCTTCAAAGATTCATGTACAAATACCCCAGGTCTCTCTCTCCTTGCACCCCCTTTAAAATTGTACTATTTAGCATGTATTGTCTTTCCTCATTCTTCCTACCAAACTGATCAGCAATTAATGTACATCAAAAACAGCAGTGGGCCTGGTACTGAACCTTGGGGAACACCATTGTATACCTCCCTCTTTATCTATATTTATCTCATCCAGTATCCCGGCAACTTCCTTGTTTACCATAGCTTTTCAAAGTCCTCTTCCTGGGTCCTTCCCTATTCTAGCACATGGCTGGGTAAATAATGCTGAGATTACCGCCCGTGAAGTCATGCTCTGAAAAATTGTTTCCGAATCTCCTAAATTTATCTTGCAGGACATCAGACCTTTCTTTAGCTACATCACTGGCTCCCAAATGGACCATGATAACTGGTGTTCTCTCCCCTTACACAATATTTTCCAGTCTCTGCAATATATCCCTTTCCTGAGGGGCAACAAGGCATCTAGGACAGTTGGTCTGGACTGCAATGAATGTGTCAGTCCCTCTAACTATTGAAACCCCCATCACTACTGTATTTAGGTGTGAAACCCGCCACCACCCCTACCCCAAACCATTTCTTTATTAGATGACTCTGCCCAGAGTCCTCATTTTCCCTACAGGATGTTAAAGCTTCAAATATATTTGAAAGAAAAGACTTGCATTTATATAGCGCCTTTCACGACTATTTGACATCCCAAGACACTGAAGTACTTTTGAAGTATCATTGTTGTAATGTAGGAAACACGGCAGCCAATTTGTGAACAGCAAGCTCCCACAAATGGCAATGTGATAATGACCAGATGATCTTTGTTATGTTGTTTGAGGGATAAATATTGGCCAGGACACCAGGGATAACTCCCCTGCTCTTCTTTGAAATAGTGCCATGAGACCTTTTATATCCACCTGAGAGAGCAGACAGGGCCTTGGTTTAACGTATCATCCAAAAGATGGCACCTCCGACAGTGCAGTACTGCACTGGAATGTCAGCCTAGAATTTTGTGCTCAAGTCTCTGGAGTGGCACTTGAATCCACAACCTTCTGACTTAGGTGAGCGTGCTGTCCACTGAGCCACATCTGACAAAGCTTAATGTTCCTCTGGGCACACCTGTTCTAATCTGCCTTTCCCCACTGTCGGATAGTCATACATTTTTCCTGCTCCACTGCCTGCTCCTAATCTCACTGGTGTGACTACCCCCTCAAACTGCTCTCCTTCCATGACGTATCTGATTTTTTTTGAGTCAACATCTCATAGCTCCCACATCTTGCAGGAATGACACATCACTGTTCCTTCCTATGGTGTTACTTTTTAGGTTTAGTTAGTTTGTTCTACTTTACAATTTACTTGCGTATCTGCTGGCCTACTTAGCAACCCCTTGCCCCGCACCCCTGCACCTAATTCCCGTTCTCAGCAAATTCCCATTCAAGAATTCCTTACTCTCGCTCTGTTCGCACCTCACTCAGTGATGTGCACTTGGCTCAAACTCAAATGAGAAATTTTGGATCATGTTCTACCTGTATCAGCTTTGGCTCAGTGGGTAGCACCACCACCTCTGAGTCAGAAGGTTGTGTGTCCGAGTCCCACTCCAGGGACTTGAGCACAAAAATCTAGACTGATACTCCAGTGCAGTGCTGAGGGAGTGCAGCACTGTCGGAGGAGCCGTTTTTTGGATGAGAGGTTAAAACGAGGTCCCGTCTGCACTCAGGTGGACATAAAAGATCCCATGGTGCTATTTTGAAGAAGAGCAGAGGAGGTATCCCCTTTGACCTGGCCAATATTTATCCCTCAATCAACACCACTAAAACAGGTTATCTAGTCACTATCACATTGCTGTTTGTGAGCGCTTGCTATGCGTATATTGGCTTCCGCCTTTACTGCATTACAACAATGACTACACTTCAAAAAGTACTTCATTGGCTGTAAAGCGCTTTGGGACGACGGGTGATTGTGAAAGGTGCTATGTAAATGCAAGTCTTTCTGGTTAAATATTTTGCTAATTCACCAGTGACTTGTTCAGGCTTTTTGTAAATTATAAAGAAAGAAAGCTCATCATGTTCCCAGGCTGTCTGGAGGCACTTCACATCCAATTAATTACTTGGCAAGTGGTCTTTGTTGTTATGCAGGCAAATTCTGTGTTCTGATATTTCAATAGTTTACAGGAGCTGGGGGGAGGGGGGGGGTGGGGTGGGCAGAATATGTATATAATTGTTGCAATGGGGTGAAATATCTTTCTATTGTATCTTTGAATGTAACTAACTGTTGGTAACCTGCAGGGAGACTGTGAGGATCATGCAAACTTACTGTGCAGTTTGCTGCTGGGCTTTGGACTGGATGCCTACGTGTGCGTTGGAATGAAAGCAAAAAGGGTGCCCCACACTTGGGTGATGACTTACGGAACTGATGGAGCTGTCGTTTTCTGGGAGAGCTTAACCGGACACAGGTGAGTGCTCGTGGTTTGGGAAGCATCCATAAACAAATCAAATCTCTTAAACCACAGCAGATCTATAATTCAACCATTTGGCATTACCAGTGTATTTTTCTACCCCACGTTTCTGTATGCGGGACCTCATTATTCTATGACTGAGAGGGTGAATGTGGACAGGTGGCATACTGTCGGGTCTCTCTTCCAGTTCCACTGGAGGATTTGCAGCCTTCAGATCTATGCTCTGTTGAAGTGGACTGCCTACATCTGTTGGTTTTGATAAGAAAATTGCTAGCTCGGAGCGAGGTAATGATTTTTGTAGACCAGCGCATTGGTAGAGTTTGGTCTAGACACAGGGAAATTCCTGGGTCTTGCCTCAGTTCAGGCTCTTGAACATCGCCAATGTATTGAGTATTAATATAATTCATCAGCAAGCTAGCAAGACATTGGGGGGCCGAATTGGCCCGCCGCTTGAAATGGGACGCACCCTCTGTTTTTTAATGTTTCGGCGGATGTTGTGTCGGCTGAGGGGCGGAAGTGCCCTTGCCGCCCTGACCAGTCATTAGCGCCACGGGCGGAGCGGTTCCCTACACCACACCGACCCTGAGGAAGGGCAATTTAAAAAAATTGCCGGACCCTCCACAGAGACTCGCCGGCCATTCCGCACTTCCCCGTGGCTGCCGCTTTCATACAGCCAGAGGCCTTATTGGAAGAGACAGTTTTGGCCCCTGGGTGTCCAGAAAGCACCTGAATCATAAGTTAATGGAGGTTCATCCCTTTCATTTTCCATACAATGAATGGCCACTATCAGTTGGACCATCCGGTGACTCAAAACTGGAAGAAATGCTAATGTAATCAATTTGTGTATTTTATAGCGTGATCTACTAGAGTAGGATTTATCCAAGTACTTGAGCATTCTCGATGTCTTGTGGAAAATTGTAGTTGAAACATTCCCCCTGCCATTAATTAAAAACATGGAAGGTGTCAGCTGTGGCTCAGTGTGTTGCACTCTCGCCCCTGAGTCAGAAGGTTGTGGGTTCCAGAGACTTGAGATCTGACAAAAATTTGGGCTGAGACTTCCTCAGTACTGCACTATCGGTGGTGCTGTCTTTTGGATGAGACATTAAACCGAGGCCCCATCTGCTCTCTCAAGTGAACGTAAAAGATCCCATGGCTCTATTTCGAAGAAGAGCAGGGGAGTTATCCCCAGTGTCCTGGTCAATCAACATCACTAAAACACATTTTCTAGTCATTATCACATTGCTGTTTGTGGGAGTTTGCTGTGCCCAAATTGGCTGCCGCGTTTCCTACATTACAACCGTGACTACACTTCAGAAAAGTATTTAATTGGCTGTAAAGCGTTTTGGGGTGAATGGCGCTATATAAATGCAAGTCTTTCTATTTATAGGAATGTGTAGGACCGGAATGGACTATTGTGGGCTCAAAGTTCAGAAAATAGCGTTCTTTATTCTGTTACATCTCAGTTACTTCTATTGCCAAAGAACTAACTAGTTGCCTCTCTAATTGGCTAGTGTCCTCTGTTTCTACTGTTTCTCCAGGCAATTTGTTCCACACGCTCACCAGTCTGTGTGAACTAGTTAAATCTAAACTGTCTAGTTTGCCACTTCTCTTCTGAACTGGAGACTGTGGCCTTTATCTTGTTTGCAGGATTTATGGTTGTTTCAAATTTTATTAGATTGTCAGTTTATCTATACTCTGGGATCTGAAACTTCGATTAATGTCTTATCAGCTGTTTTTTCTCGTTTCTTTAGTGTTTCCTCATAGCCAAGGCAAGTAATCCCTGGAATCTGTTTAGTTGCCTACCTCTGTGCACTTTCCAAAGACAAGAGAGGATGCAAAGAACATGAGAAATAAGAGCAGGAGTGGGCCATTCAGCCCCTCGAGCTCTGCCATTCAATAATATCATGGCTGATCATCGACCTCAACTCCACTTTCCCGCCCGATCTCCGTATCCCTTGATTCCCCTAGACTCCAAAAATCTATCTATCTCAGCCTTGAATATATTCAGAGAGTTGGCATCCACAGCCCTCTGGGGCAGAGAATTCCAAAAATTCACAACCTTCGAGTGAAGAAATTCCTCCTCATCTGTGTCTTAAATGGCCTACCCCTTAGACTGTGCCCCCCTAGTTTTAGACACTCCAACCAGGGGAAACAACCTTTCAGCATCTACCCTGTCAATCCCCTTCAGAATCTTGTATGTTTCAATGAGATCACCTCTCATTCTTCTAAACTCCACAGAGTATAGGCCCATTCTACACATCTCTCATCATAAGACAGCCTTCTCATCCCAGGAATCAATCTAGTGAACCTTTGTTGCACCGCCTCCAAGGCAAGTATATCTTTCCTTAAATAAGGAGACCAAAACTTTGCACAGTACTCCAGGTCTCACCAAGGCCCTGTACAATTGTAGCAAGACTTCCTTATTCTTGTACTCCAACCCCCTTGCAATAAAGGACAACATGCCATTTGCCTTCCTTATTGTTTGCTGTACCGGTGTGCTAGCTTTCTGTGTTTCTTGCACAAGGACACCCAAATCTCCCTGAACACCAACATTTAAAAGTTTCTCACCATTTAAAAAATATTCTGTTTTTCTATTCTTCCTACCAAAGTGAATAACCTCACATTTTCCTACATTATACTCCATCTGCCACACTACTGCCCATTCACCTAGTCTATCAATATCCCTTTGCAGACACTTTGTGTTCGCCTCGCAGCTTACTGTCCCACCTAGCTTTGTATCGCCAGCAAACTTGGATACACTATACTCAGTCCCTTCATCTAGGTCATTAATATAGATTGTAAACAGCTGAGGCCCCAGCACTGATCCTTGTGGCACCCCACTAGTTACAGCCTGCCAACCTGAAAAAGACCCGTTTATTTTTACACTTAGTGTTTTCTGTCCGTTTACCAATTCTCCATCCATACTAATAAATTACCTCCAATCCCATGATCCCTTATCTTGCATTGCAACCGTTCATGTGGCACCTTATCAAATGCTTTTTGGAAATCCAAATATACAACATCCACTGGTTCCCCTTTATCTACCCTGCTAGTTACATCCTCAAAAATCTCTAATAAATTTGACTAACACGATTTCCCTTTCATAAAACTATGTTGACTCTGTCTAATCATGTTATGATTTTCTAAGTGCCTTGATACCACTTCCTTAACAATGAATTCCAGCATTTTCCTGACGACTGATGTCGGGCTAACTGGCCTGTAGTTCCCTGTTTTCTTTCTACCTCCTTTCTTGAATAGCGGAGTTAACATTGCTACCTTCCAATCCGCTGGGACCGTTCTAGACTCTAGGGAATTTTTAAAGATTAAAACCAATGCGTCTACTATCTCTGCAGCCACCTCTGTTAGAACCATTGGATGTAGGCTGTCAGGTCCAGTAGACTTGTTGGCTTTTAGTCCCATTAGTTTCTCTATTAATTACATTACATTCCTCACCTTCATTAGACCCTTGGTTCCCCATCATTTTAGGTATACTTTTTGCGTCTTCTATTCTGAAGGCAGATACAAAGTATTTATTTAACATTTCTCCCATTTCCTTATTTCGCATAATAATTTCTCTTGCCTCAGCCTCTAAGGGACCAACGTTTACTTTTGCTACTCTCTTCCTTTTTACATACTTCGAAGCTCTTTCCATCTGTTTTTATATTTCTTGCTCGTTTTCTCTCAGTCTATTTTTTCCTTTTGATCAATTTTTTGGTCATCCTTTGCTGGTTTCTGAAACTCTCCCAATCCTCAGGCTTACTACTATTCTTCGCAACATTATAAGTTTCTTTCAATCTAATGCTATCCTTAACTTCTTTAGTTAGCCACGGATGGATCCCTTTTCCTGTGGAGTTTTTGGCAGGGTCAAGGAGAGAAGGCAGCTAAACTAATATCAGGGATTGCGCAGTTGTCATATGGTGAAGAGGTTTGTCCAGGTCAGGCCAAATGAGTGCACTATACTCATTATTACCCCTGGGTCTGTATTCTATCCCTCTGATTATACATCTGAAAATCTTGTTTACTTTCTTTACTTCTAAGGATAAGGGGTAAGCCATTTAGGACTGAGATGAGGAGAAACTTCTTCACTCAGAGAATTGTTAATCTGTGGAATTCCCTGCCGCAAAGAGTTGTTGATGCCAGTTCATTGGATATATTCAAGAGGTGTTCTAACAATTTAATCCTTTATGCTTCTCCTGTGTGTCATGTAGTCTGCTGCTATTCATCTTATGCTCTTTCTGCTTATTCCCCTTCCCCAGTCTCATCACCTTGCATTAAATAACTCCTGCCACTCGTCAGCCTAATTCTCTCAACGAGAGAAGGTGGTGGCAGGCCTTCTTGAACCGCTTCCATATTCTTTGTTGTGGTTTTTGATGCAACTGAGGGGATAACTAGGGCACTTCAGAGTCAACCACATTGGGACTGGAATTGCATACAGGGCCATACTGGGTAAGGACGACAGGTTTCATTCCCTAAAGGACACCAGCCAACCAGTTGGATTTTTACGACCATCGACAGCTTCACTGTCATCGTCACTGATGCCAGCTATTTTTCTTAAACTGAATTTAAATTCTCAAACTGCTGTCATGGGATAGGTGTAGATAATAGACCAGGCACTGACCCCTTGAGGAACCCAGCTAATCCTTTGCTCACCCTGATACCATTTCTGATCTGCTCCAGAAGCTTTCTCCCCCCATCCTCCATCCCCTGCAATTCTGTTTTTTCTGACTTTTCTCAATGTGTTAAAATCTAAATATATCGGCCTAGTAAATCATCTGAGGCCCAATAAATCATCTGAGGCCCAATGCTGGTGGTTATTCTGGGATTATGCCTGACACTGACCCTGCCAAAGTTCATGGGGCCTTGATGAGGACTCTGAGCAGGCCGTTGGCATTTTGGCATCTGCAGCGCCACTCCCCACCAAAAACCTTGGAAACACCAGCAATAGATCGCCTGTCCTGGCGGTTCCCATGTCTCGTTTTCTTCACCCCCGCTGCATCAAAGAATAACCTGGATGCCCCAGACGGCCTCCTTAAAGCAGGCGTCCTCCAGCACAGTCGTGGATTTTAGGGACCATAACGTCTACACAGTTACCATCATCCATGACGTCAGTTATCTTGAAATTCAATAATCAATCAGACGTGACTTTGCTCCCAGAAAGCCATGCTGACTTTTAAGGACATAAGAAATAGGAGCAGGAATAGGCCATTCGGCCCATCGAACCTGCTCTGCCATTCAATAAGATCATGGCTGATCCGATCATGGACTCAGCTCCACTTCCCTGCCCACTCCCCATAACCCTTTACTCCTTTTATCGCTCAAAAATCTGTTTATCTACACCTTAAATATATTCAATAACCCAGCCTCCACAGCTCTCTGGCACAGAGAATTCCATAGATTTACAACCGTCTGAGAGAAGAAATTCCTCCTCCTCTCAGTGTTAAATGGGCGGCCCCTTATTCTGAGGCTAGTTTTAGTTTCCCCTATGAGTGGAAATATCCTCTCTGCATCCACCTTGTCGAGCCCCCTCATTATCTTATATGTTTCGATAAGATCACCTCTCATTGTTCTGAACTCCAATGTGTATAGGCCCAACCTATCTTCACAAGTCAAACCCCTCATGTCCGGAATCAACTTAGTGAGCCTTCTCTGAACAGCCTCCAATGCAGGTATATCCTTCCTTAAATACAGAGACCAAAACTACGCAGTACTCTAGGTGTGGCCTTACCAATACCCTGTACAGTTGTAGCAGGACTTCTCTGCTTTTATACTCTGGGTAAAGGCCAACATTCCTTTTGCCTTCCTGATTACTTGCTTTATCTGCATACTAACTTTTTGTGTTTCATGCACAAGAACCCCCAGGTCTCTCTGTACTGCATTTTTCTCCATTTAAATTGTAATTTGCTTTTCTATTTTTACTGCCAAAGTGGATAACCTTTTCTTTTAGGACAATATTAAGGTACTTAATTATTCCCTTCTTCAGCATGCTCTATAATGTCTGCATACAAACATACAAAAATGACATGCAGGAAAAGACCATCTGGGCCATCAAGCCTATCCCACACAATTTTACTAATAAGTAGATGTTTGACTTACTGGTCTGTAGTTCCCAGGGCGATCTTCATGTCCCTCTTTATAAATTTTGGCCTGCTCCAATCCTTGGGCACCATTCCTGTTTGGACCTAATCCCATGGGATCAGATTCCTTTTGAGAAACTGAAACTGTGCTAACCAGATTTATTAGCCGTAATACTGGTAATCACATGATTCCATCATTGCCTTTGGAAGTCATGAAGTATCTGAAAAAGACAGTATTGAGGATGCGTGTTCCAAAGGGATATGACAAATAGCATTTTCTGTATATATCACATGCAAAATATTGGCACTCAGTGAAATCGCTGTGTGTTTAAAGTTGACTGTTTCTGTTTTTGATCTAGATACGTTCACAAGCCCGTTAATGCTGACGACCCACCATTGGTGGAACAGCCAAAGCGAGCATATCCTTATTGTTCGATAGGCTGCCTCTTCAATCACCAGAGCTTTCATGCTAATTGCCAGCCCTCTGACACCGTCGAGCTGTGTCGGTTTGACCTAAGCGACGAGTCAAAGTGGAAGCCCATGAGCACCGAGGCCATAAAGTCTGTGTGCGCTCCCGGATCATCTACCTCACTGCCACCATTTCCACCTCTGTGCGCTCCAGTGACTGATGCTGCGGCTGCAAGCAATGAGATTGAGCTGGTTTTGAGGAGTCTGATTTCTGAGCACAGAAAGGTAAGGAGACGGACAAATGGGAGACGTATTTAAAGGTCTCCAGTAACATCACAGTACTTCTACTGTATCCAAACGCAAGGTGTGATTCAGTAGGCCATATCACCAAGTGACCATTCTTTATGTAATATAAACACTTTATGTAAGAGGCAGGAAGCTAAATTGAATACCTTTTATTCAAAGTACTTTCCTTTGTTTATTAGAGGAAAGGAATACAAATTTCCCAGACTATAGTTTGGCATCCTGAGATTCGGAGCAGCCCTGAAACTGGTCATAGCTTCACTTTGCAAGGGAACCACTCTGGGAAGTTCCCCCTAATTTAGATTACCAGAACAGCCTATCAGGATGGGCAACCTAGAGGGGGGTCTTCATAAAACAACAACAACTTGTATTTATATAGCGCCTTTAATGTAGTGAAACGTCCCAAGGCGCTTCACAGGAGTATTATGAGATGAAAATATTTGACACCGAGCCACATAAGGAGAAATTAGCACAGGTGACCAAAAGCTTGGTCAAAGAGGTAGGTTTTAAGGAGTTATCTTCAAGGGGGAAAGCGAGGCGGAGGGGTTTGGGTCGGGAATTCCAGAGCTTGAGGCCGAGGCAACTGTTGAGTAATCATAATCAGGGATGCTGGTTTATAATGGGGAACAAAGAAATGGCAGACCAGTTGAACAAATACTTTGGTTCTGTCTTCACGAAGGAAGACACACATAACCTTACGAAAATACTAGAGGACCGAGGGTCTAGTGAGAAGGCGAACCTGAAGGAAATCCTTATTAGGCAGGAAATTGTGTTGGGGAAATTGATGGGATTGAAGGCCGAATAATCCCCGAGGCCTGATAGTCTGCACCCCAGAGTACTTAAGAAAGTGGCCCGAGAAATAGTGGATGCGTTGGTGATCATTTTCCAACAGTATATCGACTCGGGATCAATTTCTATGGACTGGAGGGTAGCTAGTGTAGCACCACTTTTTAAAAAAAGGAGGGAGAGAGAAAACAGGTAATTATAGACCGGTTAACCTGACATCAGAAAATGTTGGAATCAATTATTAAAGATGAAATAGCAGCGCATTTGGAAAGCAGTGACAGGATCGGTCCAAGTCAGCATGGATTTATGAAAGGGAAATCCTGCTTGACAAATCTTCTGGAATTTGGACAAGGGAGAACCAGTGGACATGGTGAATTTGGACTTTCAAAAGGCTTCTGACAAGGTCATACACAAGAGATCGGCGTGCAAAATTAAAGTACACGGTATTGGGGGTAATGTAATGAAGTGGATAGAGAACTGGTTGGCAGACAGGAAGCAGAGAGTCAGGATAAACGGGTTCTTTTCAGAATGGCAGGCAGTGACTAGTGGGGTGCCGCAGGGCTCTGTGCTGGGACCCCAGCTATTTACAATATACATTAATGATTTAGATGAAGGAATTGAGTGTAATATCTCCCAAGTTTGCAGATGTGAGCTGGGTGGCGTTGTGAGCTGTGAGGAGGACACTAAGAGGCTGCAGGATGACTTGGACAGGTTGGGTGAGTGGGCAAATGCATGGCAGATGTGGATAAATGTGAGGTTATCCACTTTGATGGCAAATACACGAAGGCAGAATATTATCTGAATGGCGGCAGATTAGGAAAAGGGGATGTACAACGAGACCTGGGTGTCACTGTACATCAGTCATTGAAAGTTGGCATGCAGGTACAGCAGGTGGTGAAGAAGGCAAATGGTATGTTGCCCTTCATAGCTAGGGAATTTGACTTTAGAAGCAGGGAGGTCTTACGAGGCAGTTGCACAGGGCCTTAGTGAGGCCTCACTTGGAGTATTGTGTTCAGTTTTGGTCTCCTAATCTGAGGAAGGACATTCTTGCTATTGAGGGAGTGCAGCGAAGGTTCACTAGACTGATTCCCAGGATGGCAGGACTGACATGAGGAAAGACTATCGACTGGGCCTATATTCACTGGAGTTTAGAAGGATGAAAGGGGATCTCATAGAAACATAAAATTCTGACGGGACTGGACAGGTTAGATGCAGGAAGAATGTTCCCAATGTTGGGGAAGTCCAGAACCAGGGGACATAGTCTAAGGATAAGGGGTAAGCCACTTAGGAATGAGATGAGGAGAAACTTCTTCACTCAGAGTTGTTAACCTGTGGAATTCCCTACCGCAGAGAGTTGTTGATGTCAGTTCATTGGATATATTCAAGAGAGAGTTAGATATGGCCCTTATGGCTAAAGGGATCAAGGGGTATGGAGAGAAAGAAGGAAAGGAGTACTGAAGGAATGATCAGCCATGATCTTATTGAATGGTGGTGCAGGCTCGAAGGGCCGAATGGCCTATTCCTGCACCTATTTTCTATGTTTCTATGCTCGAGGTCAGAATTAGAGGAGTGCAGACATCTCGGAGGGGGCCGGTGGCGGGGGTGTTGTGGGGCTGGAGAAGATTTCAGAGAAAGGAGGACAAAGAGATAAGAAAACAAAGGAGAGGGAAAACTGATCTATCACATCTGTCCCAAACTACTTTTGCACACCATGGCCCCATCCACTCCTTCCCCATCACCCCAGACAAACTGACCACACAATCTCCTGAGAGGGGCAAAAAGACAAAAAAAAATTCTCGAGTCAGGAACCCATCCAGCCCCCTTTTGAATGTTTACAGCGAATCGACGCACAAACAGCAACTTGTTCCATAGGTTAGTAACTCCAGGGTTCTGTACTGAGCCGCAGCGTTTCACCATATGTATCAATGACTTGGCTGCCAGAATAGAGAGTTGGATATTCAAGTTTCCAGATGATAAAATTTGGAAGCACAGTAAGTCGTGGAGATGGGAGCAGGAAGTTACAAAGGAACATTGAAAGATTAAGTGAGTGGGAGCAACTGTGACACATGGAGCTCAATGTGGAAATGTGTGAGGCCGTGCACTTGGATTAAAAAAAGAACACATTGTAATATTTTCTTCATGGCGGTATACTAGGAACTGTGGAGCAGCAATGAGATTTGGGCATTTATGAGCAAAGGATACAAAAAGTAATCAAAAAGGCTAATGGAACATTGGCCTTTATCTCAAGGGGGCTGGAATTCATTGGGGTGAATGTTGTACAGAGCATTGGTCAGACCCTATTTAGAGTACTGTGTTCAGTTTAGGGCACCACACCTCAGGAACTTGGAAGGTTCGCCGGAATGATTCAAGGTAAAAGGTTAAATTATGAGGACAAGTTGCATAAACTTGGTTTGTATTCCCTTGAGTTTAGAAGGTTGAGGGCTGATCTAATCGAGGGCTGATCTAATCGAGGTGTTAAAAGTGATAAAGGGATTCGATAGGATGGATACAGAGAGGATCTAATTCCTCTGGTGAGGGAATCCAGAACAAGGGAGTACAATCTTTTAAAATTGGAGCCAGGCCATTCAGGGGTGGAATCAGGTTGTACTTTTTCACAAAGGATAGTGGATATCAGGCATTCTCTTTCCCCCCACAAGGCTGTGAATGTTTTTGTCAATTGACATTTTCAAGACTGAGATTGACAATTTTTTATTGGATAAGGTATGAAGGGAAATGGATTGAAGGTTGGTAAAAGTTGAGCTACAGATCAACCACAAATTGAAAAACGGGATGGGCTCGAGGGGCTGAATGGTTCCGATGTACCTAGGACTCTTTTTATGGGGGTGGGTGGGGGGGGGGGGGAAATCTCCTAAAATCTCACCTAGTTCTACACTTATCTAATTTTGATGCTCGTATCCCCTGATCCTTCCTAACCTATCTAACACAAATAGCCTATCTACATGGACCAAATCTAATACTTTTATTATTTTATAGGCCTCAATCAAAAATCTAGAAATGTATGCTTTTCTAGAGTAAAAAGCTCAGTTCTCTCAGCCTAAGTGCCTTTAAATTAGACATCAAACTAGTGAGCTTCCGCTGGTTCTTTTCCAGGGCCTCTATATCACTCATCATGTGAGGGAACCAAACCTTGACATAATATTCTAAATGAGGCCTAACCAAGGTCATGTATAGGTACAGTATAGTATATTTTTTTGTTTCATATTTAATCATTAATCAATGCATCCTAGCACTATAAAGGTCCACGATCAATTCCAGGAGGTTAGAAATTGGTGTACCATAACAGCTAGATTGTTCTGCCACATAAAATCCTTAAGCCCACATGGTGTACGCATGTTTGGCATTGTCCCTACCCATGTGCATAACACTACATTTATCTAAATTAACTGATATCTGTCAGAAGCAGCCCCATCCATTGCACCTAGATTGCCAATAACCTAGCTTTCTCAGTTACGGTCCTGCATAAATCTTTTTATCACTTGCGAACTTGTGTGGTCAGTTTCCCCAATGCCGTCATCCAGATCATTGACAACGCCCTGACACTATTGCTGCAGGACTCCACTCCAGGCTCTCCTGTTTTTAATTTCCAATTGTTCTATTGCTTGATTACACCATTTGATTTTCTTTTTTGAAGACATTATACTCAACTTCCTTGAATACCACTCCACTACTCCAGGAAATGTTTGTGCCGTTGTTTCGTGGCGCCTGCTGGCTTTTGTTGGACCAAAAAATTAAGGGTCTCGGAGCTTCAATTCACAGCCTTGACTAACATTCCAATGCACCTGCCCTTTTAGTTTGGTTGGACTTTACCAGGTCTGGGCTACTGAATGGTTTATTGTACAACAGCAGAGTGCTTAATCTGTGGAAAGAAAGACATGCATTTATATAGCACCTTTCATGACCAAAGCACTTTACAGCCAATGAAGTACTTTTTAAATTGTAGTCACTGTTGCAATGTTGCCAATTTGAACACAGCAAGCTCCCACAAACATCAATGTGATGATAACCAGGTAATGTGTTTTTATAGTGATGTTGATTGAGGGATAAATATTGGCCAGGACACCAGGGATAACTCCCCTGCTCTTCAAAATAGTTCCATGCGATCTTTTACGTCCACCTGAGAGCAGGCGGAACTTCTGTTTAACATCTCATCGAAAAACGGCACCTCCGACAGTATACTGCACTGGTTCAGCCTAGAGTGTGTACTCATGTTTTTGGAGTGGGGCTTGAATCCCCACAACCTTCTGACTCGGAGGTGAAAGTGCTGCCCACTGAGCCACGGCAGATATATTCACATCTCACCCCTGTAAATACTACAGAATTATCAGGCTGATGTAGAATGTACCATACTGAGAGCTTGATTAATAATCGAGATGCTGCCACCTGGCACATAGTGTCACCTGTAACCTCTTACAGTACTGCTTTCTACCACAATAGGACCTCGGCCTGAACACTGTGTGGGATGACCACCTGTCTTACCTGCTGTCACCAGCACTTGCCGCTTACGAGATTGAGCGCACAACTGGAGTGTCCACAGGCAATGAAGAGTTCCAGGATGCCATCAAGAGAGCGGTGCCTGATGGACACACCTTCAAAGGCTTCCCCATTCACTTTGTGCATCGAAATTCCAGGAGAGCGTTTGCAACATGTTTAAGGTAACAATGGCCATAGCCATCTCCAAATTGTTTGTGTGTGTGTGTCGGGAGAATAGATTAGTTAAGAGTGTATCTGGTATGTACAGTGTATCTCTTATGTACACAGTGCTAGATTGCAATACATTAAAATTTTGTGCACTCATACACCGGTAAAGTGCAGTAGATGAGAATGCAACATGTCTGATGAAAAGGCTGTGGCATTTAACGGTTTGTAACTGTTCCCTGGCCCTTTTGATAATGGCCAAGCACTTACCCATTGGGATTCTGCATCACACTAGTGGTCCGAAGAGCTGCTGATTTGGACTTGGTTGAATTAAAGCAAACTAGCTTCCTGCCATCCATACTCTTGGGAGGTGGCTTGCTTCCTTCCTTCTCCAACTGCAGCTCTTCAGCCAGGCTTTAGAAGATGGGATAGCAGTGTCCTCCCTGAGGGGAATTCCTTGGTTCCAGATTCCAATTCCCCTGACAGCACAACAAGATGGAGGGCATTTGGTGTGGGGACATTGGATCAGTGGACACATCTGATCTTTCCATGCTAAATTCTACATCAGCATCATAATTCTATGGTATTTACAGGGGTAAGATAATGGTTAAACCATTTTTAAAAATTAAACTGTTTGCTATTGCTTATCTGTTTCATGTCACCTTTTTTAAAATGCCCCCTATTCTAGAGGGGTTATTTGTAGTGGCTGCAATTTTGGAATGTTATTGTGATTAGCTGCTCCTCTGTATTGTCATGGATAACAACCAGATTGTACCAGGCAGTACCTGAATTACAAATACAACATTTTTACCCAATTATTGTTGAAGTTAAACAAAAGCAAAATACTGTGGATGCTGGAAATCTGAAATAAAAACAGAAAATGCTTTAAAATATTGAGTACATTAAGCAGCATCTGTGAAGAGAGAAACGGGGACGTTTTTAACCCTGCTCGCTCAGCAGAAACCTAGTGGGCGGCCAGTTAAAATCGCTCTGGTTCTTACCTGTCCGAAACCCGCCACGATCGCAACATCTGCAATTTTAACCTGCTCTCCTAAGCAGGCAGCAAGAGCACGTGCCCAGAACCAACAGGGTCCTTCTTTACACCTGCATGTTGTGGCCCGATGACAGCAAATGAGACCCAACTCTAATTTTAACTCTGGCCTGAGCAGGGAATTCACCTGGAGTTAAAATTGGGATCAATGTTTCAGGTCTATGACCTTTTATGCCTGCCCTTCTGAATATTTTCCAGCATTTTCTATTATTATTGTTGAAATTTATTTGCTCTTTTAGAAAATTATACTTTGTTCAGAGTTTCTATAGTGTCTTTCTTGGCCCACTGATGCCAGCAGCCCTCCAGTATCTCGCCTGAATGCTGATTCTTGTCTGAACTTAGATAGTGAGTGCCGGTAGGATATTCAACCATAGACCATCACAGTTGGACTTGATCCTGTTGTAACCTGGCATCACACACACACACACACTCTCCAGAATGAGTCACTGGATAGTCATTGGGAGTGTTAATTCTTGTAGATGTTTTTTCCCTTTCTTACCCCACCGCCAGCCTAAGGGTGTTGAGGCAAGTGTCAGCTGTGGCTCAGTGGGTAACACTCTCGCCTCTGGATCAGAAGGTTGTGGGTTCAAGTCCCAATCCAGAGATTTGAGCACAAAAGTCTAGGCTGACACTCCAGTGCAATGCTGAGGGAGCGCTGCACTGTCAGAAGTGCCGTCTTTCGGATGAGACGCTAAATCGAGGCCCCGCAGGTGGAAGTAAAAGATCCCAGGGCACTATTTCGAAGAAGAGCAGGGGACTTATCTCCAGTGTCCTGGCCAACATTTATCCCTCAACCAACAAAGCAATTATAGATTATCTGGTCGTTATCACATTGCTGTTTGTGGGAGCTTGCTGTGCGCAAATTGGCTGCCACGTTTCCTACATTACAACAGTGACTACACTCCAAAAAGTACTTCATTGCCAGTAAAGCGCTTTGGGATGTCCAGTGGTCGTGAAAGGCGATATAAAAATGCAAGTCTTTCTTAATGCCCTAATTGCTTAGCTAACTCAGCAGACTCCAAGGGTCAATGACCGGGCTCTTGTTTGTATAATTTGATGCCATTACCCAATAGATCATCTGGGAGAGCTTTATTTAATTTCATTCTTTTTATCGCCCTCTAGTTTCTGGACTATGTGGCATCTGTGTGACTTCATAGAATCATAGAAACTTACAACACGGAAGGGAGACCATTTCGGCCCATTGTGTCGCCAGCCAACAAAGAGCTATCCTAATCTCACTTTTCAGCTCTTGGTCTGTAACCCTGTGTGTTATGGTACGTCAAGTGCAAAAACAAATGGCCCGTCCGTGGATCGAACCCACAAACTTGCCGTTATCAGCACCCAAGCCTTTGTTTAGGGTGCTCTTGAGCTGATCTCTAGGATTTATCTGATAGCATTCCAATAACCAGAATCTTTGGTTAGTAAAAGGCATCAGACAAGATTGGAGGCAAAGCTGTATCATTTTTAAAATGTGACGTGTCTACGAAGAGAGAGATGTAACCGTAGTGCAACAGTGGCGTGTTCATGGTGTGAGGATGCAGTGTTTAATTCTTTAAAAATAATTCTAAAAATAGTAATTCCCATGACCATTTCCAGAACTTCCAATAATTCAATCTGTTTTAACAAACTGGATTGGAGGCTGTTTCCAGACTGTTGCAGTCTTGTCTAAAGATCAGTACACTGAGGGCCTTTTCACTGTGGTCACTGCCAACTTAACATTTTAAATAGTTTAAATTATAAATTGAATATGAGGAAAGAACATCTCTGGCAAAACACGGTATAAATAAACATTATTAAACAGATGGGCTTGCATTTGAGGAAAGTGGTCTTTCAGATGAGCTGCGCTTTTAAAATTATGATTTTTTTAAAAAGACGTGCATTTATATAGCACCTTTCATGACCTCAGGTCGTCCCAAAGCACTTTACAGCCAATGAAGTTAGTCATTGTTGTGATGTTGGGAAATGCAGAAGCCAATTTACACACATCAAGCTCCCGCAAACAGCACTGAGATTATGACCAGATGATCTGTGTTAGTGATGCTGGTTGAGGGATAAACATTTGCCAGAACTCCCCCGGTCGTCTTCGAAATAGTGCCATGAGATATTTGGCCTCAGTTTAACATCTCAAATGAAAGACGGCACCTCCAACAGTGCAGCACTCCCTCAGTACTGCACTGGAGTGTCAGCCTAGATTTTTGTGCTCATGTCTCTGGAGCGGGACTTGAGCCCATGACCTCCTTACTCGGAGACGAGAGTGTGACCTACTGATCCCCAGCGGACAACTCTGACTTTAATTTTTTTTCCCCCCACTCTTCCATTTTAGGTCTCCATTCTGTGAGGAAATAATTTGCTGTCGAGGGGACCAGGTGCGACTGGCCGTCCGTGTGAGGGTGTATCCCTACCCTGAGTCTGCCTGTGCGGTCTGGATGATGTTTGCATGCAAATACCGTTCAGTTCTGTGATGCATCGGAGCTTTTATATGGTGCTGCTTTCACTTTTTGTGGACCCCCAGTAATGGACTGGTTTCTTGTTGCTGCTCCACAAAGACCTTCGTACAGGATAGTGCCTTAACCGTCCAGACCAATATTCCCAGAACCCAACAGCTTGTACATCTTGCTTGATGTGAGTGTGATTTTGTGTGTATTTATTGAAAATAACCTGTGGAGATTGTTTAAAGAAACATGCTCTTTTTTTACAAAATGTATAAAATATTTTACTATACAATAAAGCTGATTATATTTACAGATCATTGATGTTTTATTCATAGTCTAAAATTAATTCCTTCTTGTGACGGCTTTTGTCTTTTTTGCCCAACAAAATCAATATATAATTAGAAGGTGGCAATATAACACAGCATTTTGGAATCATTGCCCAAAATTCCCCATGACGCATCTCGTCAGTTCTCTCACCTGTGGACCTCGATAGAGGCTCAGTGCTTCCTCCACAGGAAGACTGGGGTACTTGCAGCTTGGTTCAGGCTGCTGTTGTTCACCTTACACTGCTAATCACAAGTGACACTGACCACGGTCTTAAAGCAGATTTGCTTGGGCATTACACACTTTGGAGCTGGTGTAACAGGGTGGGGGGGTTGCGGTACATGCTTCACAGGTAGTCACACTCATTGAACTATTCTGTTCATCTTTCCATAAGCAAATAAGGTAAGATGGTGATTTTGTCTGCGCTGTAATCTTGTTGGCACAAGATTACAGCACAGACAAAACCTCTTTACTGTTGAGGTGACTAGGAGAACACCTGACTTGATTTGAATAATATAGTCCTAGTTTATGCAGTATTTTAATGATGAATTTTGCTTGTAGGTTACCATTCTACAAAATACATGGATTGGCTACCATCTGAGAGGATGGTTTCATGTAGCTGTCCTGCGTTGCAACATTGTTAAGAAACGCTAGAGAATTTCCTCTAATCAGTAGTGAAATCGTGCACCTGTTCTCTTTTAAATCCTGTTTTTCTGATGTCGACACATTACTGTCAGAAGTAATCGTTCCCATGGCCGTTTACTGAATTGCCATTCACTTCTGTCTAGTGAGGTGACATGAGTTCTGAAAGTATGAATAGCTGTTATATAATAAATTGACACAAACCCATGTCTTTTTCATATCGCTAACCTTTTCAGTGGCCCTGCAGAAGTTTAAAGGTGCAAAAAGATATTGGCAGGTTGCAGTCGGGAGCATATGTTGGTGTATATACCGATTTTTAATTTCAGGAAAGAAGCATATGTTCACACTTCAGCCGCTAAAACAGCAGCATATGTTACT
This sequence comes from Pristiophorus japonicus, assembly GCF_044704955.1. Taxonomy (NCBI): domain Eukaryota; kingdom Metazoa; phylum Chordata; class Chondrichthyes; family Pristiophoridae; genus Pristiophorus; species Pristiophorus japonicus. Next base: position 522,665,468 of record NC_091977.1, on the reverse strand, counting down.
TCAGTCAACTTTTTTGATCAGCAAATACTTACCCAGCCCCTCTAGACATGGTGCAACCCAGGTAGCTGATTCTGTCTGTAGCCTAAAGCGGGTGGTCGCTGATGGTGATGCTAGGTGGAGTGTAACCCTTGGTTGGAAGAGTACCACCATCTTTTTACAGGCATACTGTTCCAAAGTGCTTCATGATGGTCTGCATATCATCCTGGGAGTGGGCCACGAGAGCTCAGTCTTCAGCAAATAGGAGTTCAGGAAAAAATTCTTCCAGCACCTTTTTCATGCCTGTGAATAGTTTGGTTATTGGTCACTTTAACACGAGAACGGTAGCATAGTGGTTATGTTATTGGACTGGTAATCCAGAGGCCTGGACTAATGATCCGGAGACGTGAGTTCAAATCCCACCACGGCAACTGGGGAATTTAAATGCGGTTAATTAAATAAATTTGGAGTAAAAAGCTAGTATCAGTAATGGTGACCATGAAACTACCGGATTGTCATAAAAATCCATCTGGTTCACTAATATCCTTCACTCATTCACAGCCTCCCTCGTGAATCAGCCTGTGCAAGTGCTGTTCACTTTACAGTAGTCGGTATTGTAAGGAAAGGGTTAATCAGGCTGTTTTGAAATCTACCAGTAGGTTACTGCTATTTATGATTGGCATTCTAACAGTGCACTCAGACAGAAAGACTTGCCACTATTTCTTTTTGAATGTGTTCCTCAATTTGGAGTAAAAAGCTAGTATCAGTAATGGTGACCATGAAACTACCGGATTGTCATAAAAATCCATCTGGTTCACTAATATCCTTCACTCATTCACAACCTCCCTCGTGAATCAGCCTCAAAAGAGAGAGATGATATTCTTTATCAGACCAGCTCGTTCAGTTCATTTATGTTAGTATTCTCATTGGACCTGCTTTAACCAGTAGAGGGCATTGTTTTGCCTTTTTTAAATTTCACGGGTCCTGAAACTGGGATAAACAATCGGGAAAATAGTCAGACCTGTATCTTCTCGTTTGTGTTGTACAAGTCAGAACTGAGAAACATTAAAGGAACTAAAATCGTTATAGCACTGGTAATTATCAAAGGAAAAACAGCTTCTTATGAAAGAGAGCTAATACAGTCATATTCTTTATGTTAACTTTTAGCTTCTGCCTGTTAAGTAAGTTTCTGTTAGAAGGCTGGAAGTGTCTGTTTCAGTTCATCAGAAGCAAACACAAACTTAATGAGGTGGCTACATCGACCTCACTCGTTCGTGCATCATCATCATCATCATCATAGGCAGTCCCTCGGGGCCGAGGATGAATGCTTCCACACTAAAAATGAGTACTCAGGTGACTGATTAACTCATTTTAAACGGTGGAAGATGCCTGTGCGTGAACTCTTTTAACGTGGAGTGGCCGTTGCACACCAGCCACCACACGGGCTTGACGGAGCAAGGTCCTGGTCCAGTGACAAGGGGATCCAAGACGACTGGAGACCAGGCTCTGCCGCATGTGCCAATACATCCACACAAATTCAAACATACTCCTACTGTCCTCCTTCCTTCCTCTTTCCCACAGGACCTCTCTCTACATGGAATTCATAGTACGCAATCAGAATAAGGGACCGGCCATTTAGGACAGAGATAATGGTAGTGAATTTGCTACCCCAGAGGGCTGTGCAGCTGTGACACAGTTGACAGGTTGACCGCTGCCAACTATTTGTGAAATTGTACCCAAGATGGCCAGCTCCTCTGAAAACATTGTTGAGGAATATGGTCAAGTATTGAGCCTCAGTAACTGTCTGCAGTTGAATGATTTGAGTGACCGCTCAGCCGAAGGTGAAGCCTTGTTAAAACTGGTAGCTCATTGGATGAGGTCATGCAGAAACTTGCAGATTCTCTCACAAGCAGAATCCGTGTTCTTCCGATTCTGGCCTCTTGCGCGTCCCCGATTTTAATCGTTGCCAAGGCCCTAAACTCTGGAATTCCCTCCCTAAACCTCTCCGCCCCCCTCTCCACCTCTTAAGACGCGCCTTAAAACCTAGCTCCATCTGTCCTAATGTCACCTTTTGTGGTTCGGTGTCAAATTTTATTTGATAACGCTCCTGAGAAGCGCCTTTGGACATTTTACTATGTTAAAAGGCGCTATATAAATGCAAGTTGTTGAGTGAGAGAAAGCTGCAATTAGAATTAGATGCTTCCGAATTCGACAAGGCCTGATCATCTGTTCCACTTGAGCTCCGGTGGACTCTCCAGGTATCGCTGTAAGTTTACTTTTAAATGTATGAGTAATTATTGTCAAATAATAGTTTTCACTCTATGCTTTAATACTCTGTAAATGCTTTTGCCCTGTTATTTTGAGAAGCAACTTATAAGTAAGAACACCCATTCCCTTCATGAATGATAAATGCAGTTCATAAGCCCAGATTTCTGTAAATTGGATAAAATCAAGCAGAAATTAGGATGGACAACTGTAACAGTGGCTCTCTGCCAATTCCATGCCCCATGCAGTTTCCCACCAACACTTCCTTCTGGTGCCTGCGGCACCACTAGTTTAAAATTTGCATATGTTAATGAGCCCTAATGAAGTTTTCATGTCCTTCACACCATTTTCTGGCATTCACACGGCTGTTTCATCAACATGCGCATATAAAACAGGTGTCCAGTGTACAAAAGCCTTCGCTATTGACAGAAGTACTGTTAAAGGGTTTTGACTGCAAGGAATATGTACATCTTGGTTAATATTTATATTTATTAATATTTATAGAATAAAAATAAGAACTACATTGGCTCCCAGTTAAACAATGCCTCGATTTTTAAAATTCTCATCCTTGTTTTCAAATCCCTCGATGGCCTCGCCCCCTTCCTATCTCTGTATTCTCCTCCCACACTAAAATCCTCCGAGATCTCTGCGCTCCGCCAATTCTGCCCTCTTACATATCCCCAATCTTCTTTCTCCACCATTGGCGGTCCTGCCTTCAGTTGCCCAGGCCCTAAGCTGTGGAATTCTCTCCCTAAACCTCTCCGCCTCTCTACCTCTCCTCCTTTAAGACGCACCTTAAAACCTACCTCTTGGACCAAGTTTTTTGGCATCTGACCTAACATCTCATTATATGGCTCCGTGTCAAATTTATAGTGCTCCTGTAAAGCGCCTTGGGACATTAAAGGTGCTATATAAATGTAAGTTAGTGGGGTTTTTTGTTTCCTATTGTTTTCACTTGGGTGTTCTCTTAGCTTATTGACAGCTGTCGGGTCAGTGATATTATTGTCCCAATCTTATTGTTATTGCCACAATGGGAATTCCTCGTACTTGTGACTTTTGGAGCAACAGAATGATGTTGGACAAGTCAGACTAGATCAAAGACGCTGTGCCCTCTTGGTACCCTTGCATCCTCATTTATCTCGCATTTTCCTGCATTATAACTCCATCTGCCAAATGTTTGCCACTTACTTAGCCTGTCTATATCATAGAAACATAGAAAATAGATGCAGGAGTAGGCCATTTGGCCCTTTGAGCCTGCACCACTATTCAATAAGATCATGGCTGATCATTCACCTCAGTACCCCTTTCCTGCTTTCTCTCCATACCCCTTGATCCCTTTAGCCATAAGGGCCATATCTAACTCTCTGAATATATACAATGAACTGGCATCAACAACTTTCTGTGGTAGAGAATTCCACAGGTTAACAACTCTCTGAGTGAAGAAGTTTCTCCTCATCTCGGTCCGAAATGGCTTACCCCTTATCCTTAGACTGTGACCACTGGTTCTGGACTTCCCCAGTATCGGGAACATTCTTCCCGCCTCATAGAATTTTATGTTCTATGAGATTCCCTCTCATTCTTCTAAACTCCAGTGAATACAGACCCAGTCGATCCAGAATCTCCTCATTTGTTAGTCCTGCCATCCCGGGAATCAGTCTGGTGAACCTTCGCTGCACTCCCTCAATAGCAAGAACGTCCTTCCTCAGATTAGGAGACCAAAACTGAACACAATGTTCCAGGTGAGGCTTCACCAAGGCCCTGTACAACTGCAGTAAGACCTCCCTGCTCCTATACTCAAATCCCCTAGCTATGAAGGCCAACATGCCATTTGCCGTCTTCACCGCCTGCTGTACCTGCATGCCAACTTTCAATGACTGATGTACCATAACGCCCAGGTCTCGTTGCACCTCCCCTTTTCCTAATCTGTTGCCATTCAGATAATATTCTGCCTTCCTGTTTTTGCCACCAAAGTGAATAACCTCACATTTATCCACATTATATTGCATTTGTCCGCTCACCAAACCTGTCCAAATCACCCTGCAGCCTCTTGGCATCCTCCTCACAGCTCACACCGCCACCCAGCTTGGTGTCATCTGCAAACTTGGAGATATTACACTCAATTCCTTCATCTAAATCATTGATGTGGATTGTAAATAGCTGGGGTCCCAGCACTGAACCCTGCGACACCACACTAGTCACTGCCTGCCATTCTGAAAAGGACCCGTTTATCCCGACTCTCTGCTTCCTGTCTGCCAACCAGTTCTCTATCCACGTCAGTACATTACCCCCAATACCATGTGTTTTAATTTTGCACACCAATCTCTTGTGTGGGACCTTGTCAAAAGAATTTTGAAAGTCCAAATACACCACATCCACTGGTTCTCCCTTGTCCACTCTACTAGTTGCATCCTCAAAAAATTCTAGAAGATTTGTCAAGCATGATTTCCCTTTCATAAATCCATGCTGACTTGCACCGACTCTGTCACTGCTTTCCAAATGCGCTGCTATTTCATCTTTAATGATTGATTCTGACACTTTCCCCACCACCAATGTCAGGCTAACCGGTCTATAATTACCCATTTTCTCTCTCCCTTTTTTAAAAAGTGGTGTTACATTAGCAACCCTCCAATCCATAGGAACTGATCCAGAGTCAATAGAATATTGGAAAATGACCACCAATGCATCCACTATTTCTAAGGCCACTTCCTTAAGTACTCTGGGATGCAGACTATCAGGCCCTGGGGATTCATCAGCCTTCAATCCCATCAATTTCCTGACTAATAAGGATTTCCTTCAGTTCCTCCTTCTCGCTAGACCATCGGTCCTCTAGTATTTCCAGAAGGTTATTTGTGTCTTCCTTCGTGAAGACAGAACCAAAGTATTTGTTCAATTGGTCTTCCATTTCTTTGTTCCCCATAATAAATTCACCTGATTCTGACTGCAAGGGACCTACATTTGTCTTCACTAATCTTTTTCTCTTCACATATCTGTAGAAGCTTTTGCAGTCAGTTTTATGTTCCCGGCAAGCTTCCTCTCATACTCGATTTCCCCCCTCCTAATTAAACCCTTTGTCCTCCTCTGCTGAAATCTAAATTTCTCCCAGTCCTCGGGTTTGCTGCTTTTTCTGGCCAATTTATATGCCTCTTCCTTGGATTTAACATTATCCCTAATTTCCATTGTTAGCCACGGTTGAGCCACCTTCCCCATTTTATTTTCACTCCAGACAGGGATGTACAGTTATTGAAGTTCATCAATGTGATCTTTAAATGTCTGCCATTGCCTATCCACCGTCAACCCTTTAAGTATCATTTGCCAGTCTATTCTAGCCAGTTCACATCTCATACCATCAAAGTTACCTTTCCTTAAGTTCAGGACCCTAGTCTCTGAATTAATGTGTCACTCTCCATCTTAATGAAGAATTCTACAATATTATGGTCACTGTTCCCCGAGGGGCCTCGCACACCAAGATTGTTAATTAGTTCTTTCTCATTACACATCACCCATCTAGGATGGCCAGCCCTCTAGTTGGTTCCTTGACATATTGGTCTAGAAAACCATCCCTAATACATTCTAGGAAATCCTCCTCTACTGTATTGCTACCAGTTTGGTTAGCCCAATCTATATGTGGATTAAAGTCGCCCATGATAACTGCTGTACTTTTATTGCACGCATCCATAATTTCTTGTTTGATGCTGTCCCCTACCTCACTACTACTGTTTGATGGTCTGTACACAACTCCCACTAGCGTTTTCTGCCCTTTGCTGTTCCGCAGCTCTACCCATACAGATTCTACATCATCTAAACGGGGCGCTACACAATTTCAACCCTTCCCCCCACCCCCCCCCCCCCATTCCCAATGTTTTTAAGGGTATGCAGGAGATAGTCATAAAGAAACCTAGAAGGAAAGTAGCAAAACCTAGACTTAAGTGACTAAGACTGGACTCTTTTCTCTTGGAAAGCGAAGACTGAGAGCTGACCTGATTGAGATCAAAATTATGAAGAGTAGCCATAGAGAAGATGTTTCCACTTGTGAAGGAGTGCAAAACTCGGGACCATAAATATCAGATAGTCACCAATAAATCCAATAAGGAATTCAGGAGAATCATCTTTGCTCAGAGTGGTGAGACTGTGGAACTCACTACGAAGTGGTTGAGGCAAATAGCATGGATGCCTTTAGGGCGAAGAAAGATATGATATGGTGAGATGAAGTCACACTGGCACAGACTAGTTGGGCCGAATAGCCTGTTTCCCAGCTGTAAATTCTGTGATTCAATATATGTGTGATAAGGGTCATTGGAGTAAGTTTAAAGGAAGTTTTTTTTTAAAGAGATAGAGAGAAAGACTTGCATTTATATAGTGCCTTTAACGACCTCAGGACATCCCAAAGCGCTTTACAGCCAATGAAGTACTTTTGAAGTGTAGTCGCTGTTGTAATTCAGGAAACGCGGCAGTCAATTTGCATACCGAGCTCCCACAAACAGTAATCTGATGATGACCTGATAATCTGTTTTAGTGATGTTAATTGAGGGATAAATATTGGCCAGGACACTGGGGATAACTCCCCTGCTCTTCTTCAAAATAGTGCCATGGGATCTTTTACATTGACCTGAGAGAGCAGACAGGGCCTCAGTTTAAAGTCTCCTCTGAAAGACAGTACCTCAGACAGTGCAGCACTCCTTCAATACTGCACTGGAGTGTCAACCTGGATTTTGTGTTCAAGTCTGTGGAGTGGGACTTGAACCCACGACCTTCTGACTCAGAGGCGCGAATGCTACCCACTGAGCCACGGCTGACACGCACAGCAAGCTCCCACACGCAGCAATATGATAATGACCTGATAATCTGTTTTTAGTGATGTTGATTAAGAGATAAATATGAAAAAAGGAAATGGTGAAATGTAAATGCAAAGTGAAGGATGTTAAGATATTAATCAGGGTGAACATTAAAATCACGTAATGAGTAGCGAGGAAACAATGAGAGCCCATCGGTACATCTGTGGCAAGCAAAGGGTGGGAAGTACACCCCTTACCCCCCCCCCCCCCCCCATCCCCATAGAGATGAGAGGAAGTGGCAGGTTGGCTAACAGTCTGGTGGAGCAGTCAAATGAACTTATCACAACAGTTTTCACAGTAGAAGATGTCAATGGAATTCTTAAACTGTGATTTGAAGTGACGGAGAATACAGTGAACAGTGATGAAATGAGTAAACAGCTTGAATGTTCATAAGCGGTCAGGCTGAGATAGAATGCAACTGATGTTTCCTGAAATATGCTGGAACTCCTGGTGCCATGGAATCTGCTGCACTGTATGTGAAATAGAAACAAAATGCTGTAAATGCACGCCGATTCCATCACCACCTGAAGAAGGCAGACTAATGTTTTTATTGCCGGATGGATTTCACAGCACAACTATGACAAACAACTGCATCAAATTCATCATTCCTCAGCTAAAGTCTCAGGCTGAACCAGACAGTTCGCATTCCCTTCTCTTCCAGGAATGCCCACCTTGAAGAAGTTCTACTCTTCCCTCCGACGGGATTTCCATTTGTCTCTTTTACCTTGTTGATCTTTGCTTTCTATTTCCCTTCTCGTGTTTGGTCAAGTATCTGCCAAAACTCGCTTTCACAGCCACATCTCTTTCCCTCGGCAACTGTCTCTGCCTCTGACTTAATCCACATGGATTCCAACTGAAATTCCACCCTTCATGTTTTGGAACCACCAAGGATTGCAGATATCGCCGAGATATTCAGCGTTCCTCCAACCACTGCTCTCGCCGCATCCTGGGATCCACACTCAATGCCATGCACTGCCACATGCACACTCTCCACCTCTCTCTTCAGCAGTACTGACTCGCTCGATCTCTAAGCTGTCCTGGTCCGCAGTTCCATTTCATCCTTCGTCTCATCCGGTGCTTTAACCAAAAACATTATTCCTTCTTCTCAGATGTCAAAGATCGTAAACTTTAACAACTCTTGGACACCAATGCCCCTCCGGAACCTTCTTCCCCTTCACGTCCCTCTGATCCCATCCCTTCTTCCAATCTCAACCCCTGCCGTGTTTTCACTATCCCCTCTGACCTTCCCCTCTCTGACCCCAAACGATCAGTCCTCAGCAAAGGCCTGAGCTTCATCCCCTTACGCCGCCACCTCAATGTATTTCGAGCTCGGCACGATGCGGAGCTCTTTTTTTTATTGCCTTTGCCACCGTGCCCATTTCTTCGGCCAGGAGTCTTTCCCCCCCCCCCCCCCCCCTCCTCCCCACACAGCTGACCCATTCTCCCATTTTCAGAATTCTCGCTCTACCTAGACCGCTCCCTCTGGCCTCTTACCCTATCTAGACCTCTTCATTGTAAACTGCCGATCGGCTGTCTCAATTTCTCTGTTCTCCTCACTCACTCCAACCTACCTCCCTCTGAACTTGCAGCACTCCGCTCGTTCAGATCCAACCCCAACCTTGTCATCAAACCTGCTGACAAGGGTGGCGCTGTTATTGTTTGGCGAACCGACCTCTACCTTGCAGAGGCTAATCGCCAACTCTCTTTGACACCTCCTCCTACCCCCCTCTGGACCATGACCCCACTTCTGAGCATCAAGACCATTTCCCAGACCATCACTGACTTCATCTCCTTTGGAAATCTTGCCTCCACAGCCACCAACCTCATAGTTCCCCAACCCCGCGCAGCCCGCTTCTACCTCCTTCCCAAAATCTACAAACAGAACTTCCCCGGTAGACCCATCGTTTCAGCCTGTTCTTGCCCCACTGAACTTATTTCTTCCTATCGTGACTTTTTTTTCTCTCCTTGTCCACTCTCTTCCCACCTAGATCCGCTACTCCTCTGCCGCCCTCTCTAACAGTTTCCAATTTCCCGGACCCAACCATCTCCTTTTCACCATGGACATCCAATCACTCTCCACTTCCATTCCCCACCAGGATGGCCTGAGGGCGCTCTGCTTCTTCCTCGAGCAGAGACCCAACCAGTCAACATCCAACACCATCCTCCTCCACCTGGCTGAACTTGTTCTCACATTAAACAACTTCTCCTTTAAGTCTCCTCACGTTATCCAAATTAAAGGTGTTGCTATGGGAACCCGCATGGGTCCTAGCTATGCCTGCCTTTTCGTGGGATATGTAGAACACTCTTTGTTCCAGTCCTACTTGGGTCCCCTCCCTTCTGGTAAATTGATGACTGTAGCGGTACCGTTTCCTGCTCTCGCCCTGAACTAGAAAATTTCATTCGCTTTGTATCCAATTTCCACCCTTCCCTCACATGGTCCATCTCTGACTCTTCCCTTCCCTTCCCTTCCCTTCCCTTCCACAACTTCTTGGTCTCCATATCTGGGGATAGGCCATCGGCCAGTATCCACGATAAGCCCACTGACTCCTACAGCTACCTGGACTACACTTCCTCCCACCCTGCATCCTGTAAGGACTCCATTCCATTCTCCCAGTTTCTCCACCTCTGTTGCATCTGCTCTGACGATGCTACCTTTCACACTAGTGCCTCTGTCATGTCTTCCTTTTTTCTCAAACGAGGATTCTCCTCCGCCATGGTTAACATGGCCCTCGACCGTGTTCGTCCTATTTCCCACACCTCTGCTCTCACCCCTTCCCCTCCATCTCAGAACCACGACAGGGTTCTCCTTGTCCTCACCTTACACCCCACCAGCCTCCACGTTCAACGAATCATCCTCCACCAAGTCCGCCACCTTCATAGAAACATAGAAACATAGAAAATAGGTGCAGGAGTAGGCCATTCGGCCCTTTGAGCCTGCACTGCCATTCAATGAGTTCATGGCTGAACATGCAACTTCAGTACCCCATTCCTGCTTTCTTGCCAATAGAAAGAGCGTGATCCCACCGTCAATCACATCTTCCCCTCCCCTCTCAGCATTCCGAAGGGACCGCTCCCTCCGTGACACCCTGGGCCATTCCGCAGTCACCCCCAGCACTCCCTCCCCTTCCCACGGCACCTTCCCGTGCAAGCACAGGAGATGCAACACCTGCCCTTTACCTCCTCCCTTCCCACTGTCCAGGGCCCCAAATACTTCTTCCAGGCGAAACAACAATTCACTTGTACTTCTTTCAATTGAGTATACTGTATTCGCTGCTCACAATGTGGTCTCCTCTACATCGAGGAGACCAAACGCACATTGGGTGACTGCTTTGTGGAGCACCTCCATTCAGCCCGTAAGCGTGACCCTGAGTTTCCGTTCGCCTGTCACTTTAATTCCCCGCTCTACTCCTACTCCGACATCTCCGTTCATGGCTTCCTACACTGTTCTAATAGATCCCCCGGGGCAACCGCCCCCCCCCCCCCCCCCCCCGATCTTATGTTTTTTTTTCTCTTTGTCTCCAATAGCAGCTGGTCATTACTCCGCCATTCACACCCTATCTAGACTTACCTTTTTCTAACTTCTGCTATTACCATTTCAATTTGGCCCATCATCCCTTTTGTCTCTCTAATCTCTCCTGCCTTCCACCCTATCACAGACCTTCCCTTTTATTCTTTCCTTCCCTCCTCCTTTCAGTGCTCCTTAAGAATCTGTTCTTTTTGAACCTTCATCAGTTCTGAGGAAGAGTCATCGACCTGAAACGTTAACTCTGTTTTTCTCTCCGCAGCTGTTGCCTGACCTGCTGAGATTTCCAGCATTTTCTGTTTTTAGTTTTCAACCTCTGTCCTATTTTCCCGAGATGAGTTTCCGACGTCATACCTTCATTAACAAGACCGCCCAACTCCACCTCCCTAGTATCGGCCATCACGGTCCCTGCCTCAGCCTATCTGCTGCTGAAACCTTTATCCATGCTTTTGTTACCTCCAGACTCGACTATTCCAATGCTCTTCTGGCCGGCCTCCCAACTTCCACCCTTCATAAGAACATAAGAAATAGGAACAGGAGTAGGCCGTACGGCCCCTCGAGCCTGCTCCGCCATTTAATACGATCATGGCTGATCCGATCATGGACTCAGGTCCACTTTCCTGCCCGCTCCCCATAACCACTTAATCCCTTATCAGATAAGAAACTGTCTATCTCTGTCTTAAATTTATTCAATGTCCCAACTTCCACATCTCTCTGAGGCAGCGAATTCCACAGATCCACAACCCTCTGAGAAAATAAATTTCTCCTCATCTCAGTTTTAAAAAGAACTTGGAGTGGGAGGGGGAGGATCCAGTTGTCGTGGTACACGTAGGTACCAATGACATAGGTAGGGCTAAGAAAGAGGTTCTGTTGAGAGTGTTTGAACAGTTAGGGACTAAATTGAAAAGCAGAACCACAAAGGTAGTAATCTCTGCATTATTACCTGAACCACAAGCAAATTGGCATAGGGTCAATAGAATCAGGGAGATGAATGCATGGCTCAGAGAAGTGGGTTTCGATTCGTGGGGCACTGGCACCAATACTTGGGAAAGAGAGAGCTATTCCATGGGGACGGACTACACCTGAACTATGCTGGGATCAGAGTTCTAGTGAACCGACTAACTAGGGAGAAAGATAGGGCTTTAAACTAAATTGTGGGGGGGGGGGGGGTGGGAGCGGAGACAGTCGCAGTCGAGAGCAATCTAGAATGCTAAAGTGAAAATAAAAGGAAGCAATGCAGGAAAGTTATTGTGGTAAGGGTAAGCAGATTGTGTCAGGAAGGGACGGAGCATACAAACATAAGAATGCACTAGCAAATGGGGTCCAGTAAGAAAAAATAGCGAGAGGACAAATAGGGCTATAGTACAAAATAATGTTAAGATGTCTAATAATGTTAAAAAGACAAATTTAAAAGCATTGTATCTGAATGCACAAAGCATCTGTAATAAGGTAGACGAATTAACAGTGCAAATAGATATAAACGGATATGATATAGTTGCAATTACGGAGACATGGTTGCAGGGTGATCAGGGTTGGAAACTGAATATCCAAGGATATTCGATACTTAGGAAGGACAGGCAAAAAGGAAGAGGGGGTGGTGTGGCGTTGTTAGTAAAGGATGAAATCAGAGCAATAGTGAGAAAGGATATTGGCTCAGAAAATGAATCAGTCTGGGTGGAGCTAAGGAGCACCAAGAGGCAGAAAACATTGGTGGAAGTTGTCTCTCAGCCTCCAAACAGTAGTGATAGTGTAGGGGACGGCATCAAACAGGAAATTAGAGATGCATGTAGCAAGGGTAATACAGTATTCGTAGGTGACTTTAATCTACATATAGACTGGCCAAACCAAATTAGTAATAATACTGTGGCAGATTGTTAGTGTGAATGTTTTCTCAGAAGAATCACTCAACACTCAGAGTCGGTTCCAACGCTGTCGCGGCCTTTATTAATGCTAGCGGGGAGGAAATCACAAGACTGAGTCCAGGATTCTCTCCACAGAACAAAGGGTTACATGCACTTTTATATGTTTCACAACAGTTACAAACAGTTTACTACAGTTACACAGCCCATCACGGCTGGACACAAGCCAATCACAACGATTATAGATTACATATAGGTTCTTTTCACCCAATAGAATTCCCCTGGTGCCTCAGGAACCATATGTTCGGTTATTGTCAGCTCGGGCTGATTGATGACTTTGTTACAGGAGATAGGTTCTCTCCCTATTTCTTTCTTCTTGTGGAATTAATTGGTTTATGACCTTGTTTACAGGAGATGGGTTCTCTCCTCATTATTCTTATCCTGCATCCAAGGCATTCCTATAGTGGGCCTCACAGGGTTATTGCTCGGTCATTGAACATTCAACAGTTCACAGCTTGACTACCTGATTTCCCATCATGCCTGGGCAGCCATTTTATGTGTGGCCACTTTAAACTTATATGCGTTAAGATATATCTAGCAGGTGCCTAATGCCTAGTGTTATGGTATATTCTAAAGGTGCCTACCTCCTACAACAACTCCCCCTTTCGGTAAAGGGACTAGTCCTAGTCCTCTTTTAACCGACCGTTCTACCTTTATTAGATTTTTGTGCACGGCCCGGTACTCCCTGCCTCAACGTGCTGGCCAGTCACGCGGTTTCAGGAGTCCCGGTTGCTTAAATCAAATTGACAAAGGCTAAATCCTCCTGCCCCCTTATAAAACAGGCTTGTTTAGTATGCGGGGAATGGTGATTTGTCCGTCTTCGCTGTGCATGGTGTCTGCATGCCTGGCAGGCCATTATGCCCCATGTTATTGCTAAGATCAATTGTATCCCAACCAGTATGTGTGAAATTATTCGAATCCATGGGTGGATGTTCACATTTATTCCCCAGTCCCAGACCTTTCTCCACCAACTCTGACTTTGTAAGTCTACATCGATATCTTCTTCCAGTACTTTGATTTTAGTTTGCAGTTGGTGATAGAGCTTTACGGATTGACCCACCCTGAGCCTCAACTCTCGTAATACTTCGGTTAGATGTGGGATAGGGACCTGATCTGGCTCGTCATAATCCTGTAAATGATCGTGGAGCTGATCGGTTACCTCAATAACTTCGGACTTCCGGCGCCTAACCTGTGTGATATGCGCCTGCCCGATCGCGACAGGTCGTAGTGGTGTAAAGCAAAAGTTTGGCTGTGGTATAGGGCACTGCAGGTCATTATATTGGTATGAACGCTCTGTGGTAGAGACGCAGTATCTTCCCTTCCCTCCGTAGCCTGCCCTCGCGAAGTGCATGTGTGCGGGCACTATTTCTAGTACACACCCGTCGGTTCGGTTAAACCCGCACTCGTCTAGCTCACCTCGGCCCACCGGGTGAGGGCATACTGTGTTTTCCCCTTTTGCTTGCAATCTGCTAGGGAAATCCCGGTAAGTATGTTGTTTCGACGAACGGCAGAGGTGGTGGTCAGGTAGTAGCGTATGGAGACATTTTCCCGTATTACTCCGATATTCTCTAGTTGGTATAGGGGGAACGGCCCTGAGTCCGGCGTGGCTATAGGGATCATCAGGACTATCCCTATCCCGGTAGTCCTACCCATCTGGCAATCTGGAATTGCTGGGTATACTCGGGTCAGTCCCTTCAGAGTACAATTATCCAGTGTCCCCCTTTGGTTAGCCAACTGAGCTAAACGTGAACTGTCTATCCAATCGGGTACTTCCCCGCATTGGATCTGGTCGAGATTGTGGCGGATCTGTCCCACCATCTACAGACCATAAGCGTGACAGAGTTGCCCCTGTCTTTGTTTTCCTGTATCTTCTTTTTCTCTATCAATGAGGTGATTGATGGTTTTGGCGTGAGCTTCCAGGACTGAGATGCCATCCAACTGGATTTCGGCACCCTCCTTTCCTAGGTTGGCTTGGTCTTCCTGGTTTTGCTCCACCCTCTCTAATAACCCCTTCAACACCCCTCTAAGCTGTTCCACCCTCTCATTTAACCCCTTCATCACCCCTCTAAGCTGTTCCACCCTCTCATTTAACCCTTGTATATCTATCGAGTTCACTACGGAGGTCCCTGTATTGAAAACGGTAGCAACATCATTAACTATTTCCCTCTTCATCCTGGGGGCTAACCCCTGTCCCCGGAACCTACTGGCACCCATTGCATCGGCAGCCTGCTGCATTACAACTTTACTTAATACATTGTACATTTTCCTTGACTGTTCGGTACAGTATTCCGGCATCTGGATGCCTGAAATATTGATCAGAACAGGCACAATTTCATGTTTAACATTATCATACAACAGTTCCCCCTCGTTGTACATTACAATCCCATTCTCTGGTCCCTTAGTAGTTATGGGACAAGGCAGTTCCTCGGGCAATGTAGTGGTTCTTATGGGGCGCGGTGTTGGAGGGGGTGAGAACAGACATACAATGATATTGCAGCCGCCCCCGCCTCCTTGTAATACCCACACAGCCCCATTCCTTTCTTGCGGATGACCGATTGCTGGGATTGTCCCGGAGGCGCGCAAATTATGCCGAAAGTACATTCATCGGGCCCTTTGACATCCCTCCGTTTAATGCATCTGCTCCTTATACCCGTGGAGCACTGTACACATACTCTTATTCTTATTAGGATTCTTATTAGGATTCACTTGTAACCATGCATTAAAATAAGTCCTGTCCTTGCTCCAGTCCTTGGCTGCTGGGATGCACATTCCATCCGTTAAATTAAACAAGACTCCATAGTTCATGTAGTTGTTTATTTCAAGCGTGCTCTGCTGTCCGTCGATGTTGCCCAGGGTACATGCATGTCGCAGGGCTATCCATATTATGAGTAGCGCCGTTCGTATTCCCATTCCGGTAAGTATTATCTTTAATTTTAAACAGACGGCCTGGTAGTCACCAGGGGTTAAGTTTTTTGCTCTACGAGTGTCCCTGTCACCCTGCAAAATCAGAAGCACAAGGTTATAATCGAACCATTTCGAGTTGAATCTGTGGGGTGTGCGCCAGTGTCTTTACCCACTTAAATATTACCCAAACTCCTATGACCAAGGCCAAAGCTATTCCTCCGAACATCGTTGTCTGCTTTACCATTAGGTTGGGTTTGTGGACTACACCTACCCACCGTGGGGTACATTGGCTCTATTGCCATAGGTGATGATGCTATGGCTGCGCACTGCACTATCCGTCTAGTCCCGTTATCTCTTCCAGCCTGTTTATCTTAACTTTTAACTCTTCAATTACATAAGCTAGTTCTGTTTTTATTTTTGTTTCCTCTGTTAGGTGAGTCTTTTTTTTCCATTAAGTAATCCAAATTAATGTTCAGTATAAAACGGCTGTCAATGGAAAGGGTTAACTCCTTTCCAGGTTTGTAAGAAGACCTGATGTCATTACGTGACTTCACGTAATCATCTGAAAAAAAAAAGTCTTTATGCCTTCAAAACTGGCTTCGAACTTAGGAATCCGTTAAACAGCATAAATCATTAGAGTAAACTCCAATGTTTTCTTAACTTCTAATTCAAGTACTTGCCAAAGAATTTTTTTTTTAATTTTGTTTTTTTGTTTTTTTTTTAATTTCTCTCTCAGCACAAAATCTAAACTTCTGTGCCAGTTCCATTTTCTATAAGAATTTAAGAATTCAGTAAGATTCTCTGTGCTGAGATCTTCAAAACCCTCCTGTTTGTTTAGACTGTTCGGGACTTTTCTTGATAAACACTGTCCATTTTGGAAATCTTTTCAAACTGCATTGAAACTTTCTCATAATGTTGAGTGTTTTTTTACCTCTTCAAAAAAAAATTTCTTTTTCTAATTAAACCAATATCTTTTTCACAGCAAACATCAACTAGTATTTAGTAAGTTATGTCTTTTTCCATTTAGTCTGTTACATCTTTTTTTTTCTTTCTTCAAATTAGGGCTTGTATTTTACACGGAGGGTTCGTAACTCCATAAAGTTGTTAATTTAAAATCATTTGTTTACTTTCAAAGTGGCGTCTTTATCTTTTTCTTTTTCTCCATAACTGGAATGGAGTCCAGCTTTGAGAGTTTGAGGGCTGCCTTTCGTTATCTCAAAATGCTCCAGTTTCAAAGTCGTTCCTAAAGCTTGCTGTTTTTAACATTTTCCAAAAGTCCCTTTTACACCTTCGCAGATAGCTCGCCACTCGCCCAGAAGTTTGACCTGATCAGATTTCATTTAATAATTTTTTTTTTTTGAATCCACCTCAGTATTTTCTGTGCCTTCTCTGAATATCTCAAAATCCCAATTCAAACTTTGTAATTTCAATCTTTATTTAAAACTTTTTTTTTTTGCTAGAAGCTCTTTTTTTTAAAGCATTCTTTATCTCATTCCGAGACTAAATTTATGTCTTTCAACCCAATCAATCATTGCATGTTTTCTTTCGGCAAGTAAGTGAGCGTGTCAAATCTTTTGCTCAACAAACCTATCCTTTATATATTTGTTTACTTTCCTAGCTCCGTAACTTATCATCCGAATAAATCTACACCTGCATTTCTAACTTAAATGTCTTAAAACTTCCCACATACAGGACAACACTACAAAGGGTTAGCTAAAATAAACAGACACTTGCATTCCTCTTCCAACCAGGCTTTCAGAAACATGACAACATAAAAATTCATTCCGCAGTCACAAAATCACACAGGCACTTCTCATTTAAAACAGATGTTCACAAAAGTCTCCTCTTTCCTATTAATCTTTTTTTTTTCTTTGGCCGGCTCTATTCCTCTTCCATACTTCACTTAAGACAATCACCGTCAGTTTTTAAAAAATCTTAGTTTCCTATGTTAATTTACATGGGCTCGCAGTATCAAGACCACAGCCTTTTTTTCTTTTTGACTTTCCGTTCCTTCTCCCACCATTCCCTTTGCTTTGCTGGTAGTTCCTGCGGATTCCACCCTGAGCTAACCATTTTTTTTTATCGATTAGCTTCTTTTGTTTTTTCCACCAGGTGGCGGGTAATGGACCCTTCTGATCCCCACTCGAGTTTACTTGCTTTCATGGCCATTCCTGGGTAGGACTAGTACCGTTAGGAATCTACTCTCAGAGGTCCGCTTTCTACCTAGCGTAACTTGTAGTAAACCGTCTCCTAGCTACTGTCAGGTCACAAGTTCTGCTGTTACACAAACTTATACAATTCTTAAAAATGCGTTTAAGCAATTCCCGCAGTGCTTACGTTAATCTTAACGACTACCTACCACCGCTCGGCCCGTTGGTCTGACCCTGTTCACAGGTTTGGATTCCATTAGCCACTGTACACCGCTTGGTTCTACCCCGGGGTATTTCACATTACACTACTGGGTCCGGAAGATATCTCTCGGTATCACGATCCCACGGTCTAAGTGTGTTCCCTACGCCTACGATCCCACGGTCTAAGTGTGTTCCCTGGCCGTCACGTGGGACAAAAGTCCTCTTAATTCAGGCTCAGGCTAGGCGTTTGAGATATTAGACCGTCTCCTCGTGTCGATCAACCAGCTTCCACCTTCCGCACCCTTTATACTTAAAAATTGTTTTTTATACTCACCCGGGTTTTTCCAAGGGCGTCCAGCGACTCCGGGAAATCCTGCCGACTACACCACTGTTAGTGTGAATGTTTTCTCAGAAGAATCACTCAACACTCAGAGTCGATTCCAACGCCGTCGCGGCCTTTATTAACGCTTAGCGGGGAGGAAATCACAAGACTGAGTCCAGGCTTCTCGCCACAGAACAAAGGGTTACATGCACTTTTATATGTTTCACAACAGTTACAAACAGTTTACTACAGTTACACAGCCCATCACGGCTGGACACAAGCCAATCACAACGATTATCGATTATATATAGGTTCTTTAACCCAATAGAATTCCCCTGGTGCCTCAGGAACCATATGTTCGGTTATTGTCAGCTCGGGCTGATTGATGACTTTGTTACAGGAGATAGGTTCTCTCCCTATTTCTTTCTTCTTGTGGAATTAATTGGTTTATGACCTTGTTTACAGGAGATGGGTTCTCTCCTCATTATTCTTATCCTGCATCCAAATCTTTCCTATAGGGGGCCTCACAGGGTTATTGCTCGGTCATTGAACATTCAACAGTTCACAGCTTGACTACCTGATTTCCCATCATGCCTGGGCAGCCATTTTATGTGTGGCCACTTTAAACTTATATGCGTTTAGATATATCTAGCAGGTGTCTAATGCCTAGTGTTCTGGTATATTCTAAAGGTGCCTACCTCCTACAACAAGATGAATTCCTGGAGTGTGTATGAGATGGTTTTTTAGACCAGTATGTTGAGGAGCCTACTAGGGAACAGGCCACCCTAGATTGAGTATTGTGCAATGAGAGGGGGTTAATTAACAGTCTTGTTGTGCGGGGTCCTTTAGGGAAGAGTGACCATAACATGATTGAATTTCTTATTAAGGTGGAAAGTGAAGTAGTCCAATCAGAAACTAGGGTCCTAAATCTAAACAAAGGAAACTACGAAGGTATGAGGAATGAATTGGCTATGATAGATTGGAAAGATTCATTAAAATGCATGACGGTGGATAGGCAATGGCTAATATTTAAGGAACGAATGCATGAATTGCAACAGTTATACATTCCTTTGTGGTATAAAAACACAAAAGGAAAAGTGGCCCAACCATGGCTAACAAAAGAAATTGAGGACAGTCAGTTAATCAATATATATATAAAAGATTTGGATGAGTGAACCAAATGTAATATTTCCAAGTTTGCTAACGACACAAAACTAGATGGGATTGTGAGTTGTGAGGAGGATGCAAAGATGCTGCAAGGCGATTTAGATAGGTTGAGTGAGTGGGCAAACACATGGCAGATGCAGTATAATGTGGATAAATGTGAAGTTATCCACTTTGGTAGGAAAAACATAAGGACAAAGTATTATTTAAATGGTGATGACTTGGGAAGTGTCGATGTACAGAGGGACCTGGGTGTCCTTGTACACCAGTCATTGAAAGCAAACATGCAGGTGCAGCAAGCAGTTAGGAAGGCAAATGGTATGTTGGCTTTCATTGCAAGAGGATTTGAGTACAGGAGCAAGGATGTCTTACTACAGTTATACAGGGCCTTGGTGAGACCACACCTGGAGTATTGTGTGCAGTTTTGGTCTCCTTACCTGAGAAAGGATATACTTGCCATAGAGGGAGTGCAGCAAAGGTTCACCAGACTGATTCCTGGGATAGCAGGACTGTCGTATGAGGAGAGATTGGGTTGACTAGCCCTGTATTCACTAGAGTTTAGAAGAATGAGAGGGAATCTCATTGAAACGTATAAAATTCTGACTGGGTTGGACAGACTGGATGCGGGGAGGATGTTTCCCCTGGCTGGGAAGTCTAGAACAAGGGGTCACAGTCTCAGGATACGGGGTAGGAAATTTAGGACCAAGATGAGGAAAAATGTTTTCAATCAGAGGGTGGTGAACCTGTGGAATTCTCTACCACAGAAGGCTGTGGAGGCCAAGTCACTGAATATATTTAAGAGGGAGATGGATAGATTTCTAGAAACAAAAGGCATCAAGGGGTTTGGGGGAAAAGCAGGAATATGGTGTTGAGATAGAGGATCAACCATGATCATATTGAATGGTGGTGCAGACTCGAAGGGCCAAACAGCCTACTACTGCTCCTATTTTCTATGTTTCTATGTTAAATGAGCGGCCCCTTATTCTAAGATTATGTCCCTTAATTCTAGTCTCCCCCATCAGTGGAAACATTCTCTCTGCATCCACCCTGTCAAGCCCCCTCATAATCTTATACATTTCGATAAGATCACCTCTCAATCTTCTGAATTCCAATGAGTAGAGGTCCAACCTACTCAACCCTTTCCTCATAAATAACCCCCTCATCTCCAGAATCAACCTAGTGAACCTTCTCTGAACTGCCTCCAAAGCAAGTATATCCTTTCGTAAATATGGAAACCAAAACTGCACGCCTCACCAATAATCTGTATAACTGTAGTAAGACTTCCCTGCTTTTATATTCCATCCCCTTTGCAATAAAGGCCAAGATTCCTTTGGCCTTCCTGATCACTTGCTTTACCTGCATACTAACCTTTTGTGTTTCATGCACAAGTACCCCCAGGTCCCACTGTACTGCAGCACTTTGCAATCTTTCTCCATTTAAATAATAACTTGCTCTTTGATTTTTTTTCTGCCAAAGTGCATGACCTCATACTTTCCAACATTATACTCCATCTGCCAAATTTTTGCCCACTCACTTAGCCTGTCTGTGTCCTTTTGCAGATTTTTTGTGTCCTCATATATTGCTTTTCCTCCCATCTTTGTATCATCAGCAAACTTGTCCTTTCTTCCAAGTCGTTAATATAGATTGTAAATAGTTGGGGTCCCAGCACTGATCCCTGCGCACCCCACTAGTTACTGATTGCCAACCCGAGAATGAACCATTTATCCCGACTCTCTGTTTTCTGTTTGTTAGTCAATCCTCTATCCATGCTAATATATTACGCCCAACGTCGTGAACTTTTATATTGTGCAGTAACCTTTTATATGGCACCTTGTCAAATGCCTTCTGGAAGTCCAAATACACCACATCCACTGGTTCCCCTTTATCCACCTTCTTTGTTACATCCTCAAAGAATTCCAGCAAATTTGTCAAACATGACTTCCCCTTCATAAATCCATGCTGACTCTACCTGACCGAATTTTGCTTTTCCAAATGTCCTGCTACTGCTTCTTTAATAATGGACTCCAACCTTCGTAAACCTGAGCTCATCCAAAACTCTGCTGCATGTATACTCGCACCAAGTCAGCTGTGGCTCAGTGAGTAGCACTCTTGCCTCTGAGTCAGAAGGTTGTGGGTTCAAATCCAGGGACTTGAGCACATAAATCTAGGCTGACACTCTAGTGCAGTGCTGAGGGAGTGCTGGACTGTTGGAGGTGCCGTCTTTCAATGAGTCGTTAAACCGAGGCCCCATCTGCTCTCTCAGGTGAACGTAAAAGATCCCATGGCACTATTTCAAAGAAGAGCAGGGGAGTTATCCCCGGTGTCCTGGCCAATATTTATCCCTCAATCAACATAACAAAAACAGATTATCTGGTCATTATCACATTGCTGTTTGTGGAAGCTTGCTGTGCACAAATTGGCTGCAGCATTTCCCACATTACAACAATGACTATACTCCAAAAGTACTTCATTGGCTGTAAAGCCATTTGAGACGTCCAGTGGTCGTGAAAGGCGCTATATAAATCCATGTTTAAAAAAAATTTTAAGTCCCGTCCACCCATCATCCTGTGCTCGCTGACTGACATTGGCTTCTGGTTTGGTAATGCCTCGATTTTAAAATTCTCACCCTTGTGTTTAAATCCCTCCTTGGCCTCAGCCCTCTCTATCTCTGTAGCCTCCTCCAACCTTACAACCCTCCAGGAACTCTGCGTTCCTCATCAAGGACACCGCGGCAGTCAGGGCCCGCTGGAAGGAACACTTCGAAGATCTCCTCAATCGGTACTCTGCCTTTGACTCGAGTTCTCGACTCTATTCCGCAGCATGCTACCCGCCACCACCTCAGTGAGACCCCAACACTGCATGAGATAGAAAAGGCCATAAGACAGCTAAAAAAACAACAAGGCTACAGGAGCAGATGGAATCCCTGCTGAGGCACTGAAGTATGGCGGAGAAGCACTACTGGCGCGAATACACAACCTCATCTCTCTCATCTGGAAGGAGGAGAGCATGCCGGGAGATCTTAGGGATACAGTGATTGTGACCATCTTTAAAAAAGGGGACAAGTCCGATTGCAGCAACTACAGAGGAATCTCCCTGCTATCAGCCACTGGGAAAGTCGTCGCTAGAGTCCTCCTCAACCGTCTTCTTCCTGTGGCCAAGGAGATCCTCCCGGAGTCACAGTGCGGATTTCATCCCCTCGGGCCACAACGGACCTGATTTTTACAGCGCGACAGCTGCAAGAAAAATGCAGGGAACAGCGCCAGCCCTTATACATGGCCTTCTTCGACCTTACAAAGGCTTTTGACACTGTCAACCGTGAGGGTCTATGGAGCGTCCTCCTCCGTTTCGGATGCCCCCAAAAGTACGTCACCATCCTCCGCCTGCTCCACGATGACATGCAGGCCGTGATCCTGACCAATGGATCCATCACAGACCCAATTCACGTCTGGACCGGGGCTAACCCCCTTCTCAATTTTCCTCTCTGCCATGCTCCACCTCACAGTTGATAAGCTCCCCGCTGGAGTGGAACTAAACTACAGACCAGTAGGGAAGCTGTTCAACCTTTGCTGTCTACAGGCCAGGTCCAAGACCAACCTCTGTCATCGAGCTACAGTACGTGGACGACGCCTGCGTCTGTGCACAAACAGAAGTTGAACTCCAGGACATAGTCGACGTATTTACCGAGGCGTATGAAAGCATAGGCCTTACGCTAAACATTAGTAAGACAAAGGTCCTCCAACAGCCTGTCCTCGCCGCACAGCACTGCCCCCCAGACATCAAGATCCGCGGCGTGCCCCTAGACAACGTGGACCACTTACCCTATCTCAGGAGCCTCTTATCAACAAGAGCAGGCATTGACAACGAGATCCAACACCGCCTCCAGTGCGCCAGTGCAGCCTTCGGCCACCTGAGGAAAACAGTGTTTGAAGACCAGTCCCTCAAGACTGTCACCAAGCTCATGGTCTACGGGGCCGTAGTAATACCCACCCTCCTGTATGGCTCAGATACATGGACCATGTACAGTAGACACCTCAAGTCGCTGGAGAAATACCACCAGCAATGTTTCCGCAAGATCCTGTAAATCCCCTGGGAGGACAGACGCACAAACATTAACGTCATCGTCCAGGCCAACATCCCCAGCATTGAAGCACTGACCACACTTGATCAGCTCCGCTGGGCAGGCCACATAGTTCACATGCCAGACACGAGACTCCCAAAGCAAGCGCTCTGCTTGGAACTCGTCCACGGCACACGAGCCAAAGGCGGGCAGAGGAAACGTTACAAGGACACCCTCAAAGCCTCCCTGATAAAGTGCAACATTCCCACTGACACCTGGGAGTCCCTGGCCATGGACCGCCCTAAGTGGAGGAAGTGCATTTGGGAGGGTGCTGAGCTCCTCGAGTATCGTCGCTGAGAGCATGCAGAAATCGAGAGCATGCAGAAATCAGAGCAGGCAGCGGAAGGAGCGTGCGGCAAACCAGGCTCTCCACCCACCCCTTCCCTCAACGACTGTCTGTCCCACCTGTGACAGAATCTGTGGTTCCCGTATTGGACTGTTCAGCCGCCTAAGAACTCATGCTAAGAGTGGAAGCAAGTCTTCCTCGATTCTGAGGGACTGCCTATATGAATCCCTGGAATTCCCTCCCTAAACCCCTCTGTTGCTCCACCTTTCCCTCCTCCCTTAAGATGCTTTTGAAAACTTACCTCTTTAACCAAGCTTTTAGCCATCTATCCTAAGATTTTCTTATGTAGCTCTATCAATTTTTGACTGACTACTCTCTTCTGCAGTGCCTTAGGACGTTTTCCGAAGGGCACTATATAAATGCAAGCTGTTGTTGCTAATGCATTATTCATTACACTTACCTCCCCACTGAATTCCCCTTTTAAATAAAGTGGGAAAGACAATGTCCACAATGTAATGCAGTAAGAATACTCCCACTTTGCTTGTAGCAGAGCCTCTCATTTCTGGTCCTGAAAGCTGTGCCTGGCTCATTAATTCAGCACCCGAAAGAAAACAACAATGTAATCCCTTTCACATCCTGACGGTCCTGCCAACTATTTCCAGCATTTGCGGTTCATATTTTGGATTTCGAGCAATAACTTGAATTACGGCTGACGGGAAGGGAGAATAGTTTATTTTGTTTCATTCTCCCACTTCCCCTTTTTTGCTCTCATATTGCCTCCTTAATCCAGGCGCGGGAAATCACTAGCTGTTACAGTGTAGCAAATGATGCAATATAGCAAATAGTTTTAAGAGCATGTAGCTCTCCAAGAAAGAGTCTAACCACCTCCCCTTGCCATTCAATAGCATTACCACCGTCGAATCTCGCATCATCAACCTAGTGGGGGTCTCTATTGACGAGGAATTTAACTGGACCAGCTACACAAATATTGAGTAGGTCAGAGGCTGGGTAATCTGCGGCGAGTGACTCACCTCCTGACTCACTTCCACCACCTACAAAGCACAAGGCAGGAGTGTGATGAAATACTCTCCGCTTGCCTGGATGAGTACAGCTCCAACAACACTCGCGAAGCTCGGGACAAAGCAGCCTGCTTGATTGGCACCCCATCCAACAGTCTAAGGGTAACATAGAAACATAGAAAATAGGTGCAGGAATAGGCCATTTGGCCCTTCGAGCCTGCACCACCATTCAATAAGATCATGGCTGATCATTCACCTCAGTACCCCTTTCCTGCTTTCTCTCCATATCCCTTGATCCCCTTAGCCGTAAGGGCCATATCTAACTCCCTCTTGAATATATTCAATGAACTGGCATCAACAACTCTCTGCGGCAGGGAATTCCACAGGTTAACAACTCTCTGAGTGAAGAAGTTTCTCCTTATCTCAGTCCTAAATGGCCTACCCCTTATCCTAAGACTGTGTCCCCTGGTTCTGGACTTCCCCAACATCGGGAACATTCTACCCGCATCTAACCTGTCCCGTCCCGTCAGAATCTTATATGTTTCTATGTGATCCGCTTTCATCCTTCTAAACTCCAATGTATAAAGGCCCAGTTGACCCAGTCTCTTCTCATATGTCAGTCCTGCCATCCCGGGAATTAGTCTGGTGAACCTTCGCTGCACTCCCTCAATAGCAAGAAAGTCCTTCCTCAGATTAGGGGTAAGCCATTTAGGACCAAGATGAGGAGAAACTTCTTCACTCAGAGAATTGTGAACCTGTGGAATTCTCTACCACAGAAAGTTGTTGAGGCTAGTTCGTTAGATATATTCAAGAGGGAATTAGATGTGGCCCTTACGGCTAACGGGATCAAGGGGTATGGAGAGAAAGCAGGAATGGGGTACTGAAGTTGCATGATCAGCCATGATCATATTGAATGGCGGTGCAGGCTTGAAGGGCCGAATGGCCTACTCCTGCACCTATTTTCTATGTTTCTGTGTTTCTATCCCTCTCTGGTGCAAACATAGTGTTACGAGAGAATGTAGCAAACGATGCAGGGTAGCAAATAGTTATGAGAGAATGTTGCAAATTATGCAGCGTAGCAAATTAATCCAGAGAGAAACCGACGGGCGTTTGGACCACGTTGTATAATCTCTCTCTCTCTCTTCTCTTCCCCCAGGCATTGAGGAGCGAGTCATATGATTAGATTTTATAAGAAGCCGCTGGAAGAGGCAGCTGTGTGTGTGCGCGAATTGTGGAGATTCCAGTGTTGTGGAGGCGATGATGATGATGATTATGATGATGCGGCAGCGGCTGGAGAAGATGATGTTCCTCTTTTTCCTCCTCCCGATGGTTTAGTGCTCGACCCGGTGTTTACAATCCCCCTCCACCCCGGAGCTGCTCGACGATGGCAGAGCAATGCGCCCAGACCCCGGCAGCAGCAGCGGCAGCGGCGGCGATGCCGGAGGCGGACGCGCAGGAACTGTCGCTGGAACAGATTCTCCGGCTGTACAACCAGCCGCTGAACGAGGAGCAAGCGTGGGCCGTCTGCTTCCAGTGCTGCGGCACTCTGCGGAGACACCGGCGGCGGCGCCCGCCTCCCGAGCCCGCCGGGGACTGGCAGCCGTTCTGGGGCAGGCTGAGCGGGACCAGGGCCGTCATCCTGCACCGGGACGGTAACATCAGCATCCGGACCGATTCAGGTAGGAAATGCACCATGTGAATAAAGAGTTGAGTGTTCAATCCCCCCACTCCCAGATAGGCTTGACAAGAGACAGGCACATCACTGACACAAGAAATTATGCAGAAATAAATTAATAAACATTTCTTGATATAAAAACATTTCTAGAAATACATCAAGAAATGTTTATTAATTTATTTCAAGAAATGTTTATTAATTTATTTCAAGAAATGTTTATTAATTTATTTCAAGAAATGTTTTTTAATTTGTTTCAAGACATTTTCATTTTATTTCTAGAAATGTTAATTTATTTCAAGAAATGTTTTATTTCAAGAAATGTTTATTTATTTCTATTCATTTATTTCTAGAAATGTTTGTTTAATAAACGTTTCTGGCAATACATTAGTGAGCATTTCTCGAAATCACAGGCGGAATCAGCATCAATGCCTCTACTGGAAGAAAGGTTTGATTTTAAATCCAGAATTAAATAAGTTAGGATAAGGTACTGTAGGAAATGGATTCTGTCAGTATATAGGTGGCATATAACAGGCGGGATTTGTTCAGCAAATCCCCCCTTCAAGTGCCAGTGTTTATAAGGGCCAAACAGATGGAGATGAGAGTGGTTGGTTTGAAACTGAAGCGGATGGCGCGGCGGAATCGGCAATAAGCAGAGGCCGCTGAAATTAACACGGTGCCTGGCGCGGGAGCAGGGGAGGTGACCTAAAAAATATATATTATCGTCTTTTTTTTACCTAAAAGAAAATCAACAAAGCCGGAATAAATTGGTCTCGGCAGCACAACGGAGCGTCAATAGGCAGCTAGTTTTTCATTGTGACAGCAAGATTATTCCTGAGGCGGCAAGGTCAGTTCTGCTTCGGTAAACAAGCCGAGAACACGAGAGATGGGCAGCGAACGGTATAATGATAATTATTCATAACGGGGGAAAATATTGATAAATGGACCAGTAATAAGCAGGGCAGCAATACCAATCTTCTAATTCAGTTATTTTCAAAAAAAATAATTCTAAAGCTAATCCATCGGTTTTCAGTTTATGTGGAAACATAGGACTGAATGACATAAACAGATTATTATTCAGTCACCCTGATTCTAGGTAACAACAGCCCCCTTTGTGTATTCTGGGTAAAGCCACTCATTTTCGTGAGGAAAAATAAACAGAATGCAGGAACGGGTCTCCCCCAGACACTGGCATTCCCTGCAATAAAATCAGAATTTGACCGACTCAGTAAATGATTGACTCTGCCCATAATTATTAAAAACAGGCACAAGGCAGCCAGAAGTAGCAACATAATAAATCTGTACTTTTATGGCACAATTAAGATAAAATGTCCCAAAAGCATCACGGGTGGTGGTGAGGGTGACAAGATCATAAGAAATAGGAACAGGAGTAGGCCATACGGCCCCTCGAGCCTGCTCCGCCATTTAATACGATCATGGCTGATCCGATCATGGACTCAGCTCCACTTCCCTGCCTGCTCCCCATAACCCCTTAATCCCTTATTGTTTAAGAAACTGTCTATTTCTGTCCTAAATGTATTCAATGTCCCAGCTTCCACAGCTCTCTGAGGCAGCGAATTCCACAGATTTACAACCTTCTGAGAGAAGAAATTCCTCCTCATCTCAGTTTTAAATGGGTGGCTCCTTATTCTAAGATTATGCCCCCGGTTCTAGTCTCCCCCATCAGTGGAAACATCCTCTCTGCATCCACCTTGTCAAGCCCCCTCATAATCTTATACGTTTCAATAAGATCACCTCGCATTCTTCTGAATTCCAATGAATAGAGGCCCAATCTACTCAACCTTTCCTCATAAGTCAGCCCCCTCATCTCCGGAATCAACCTAGTGAACCTTCTCTGAACTGCCTCCAAAGCAAATATATCCTTTCTTAAATATGGAAACCAAAACTGCACGCAGTATTCCAGGTGTGGCCCCACCAATACCCTGTACAACTGTAGCAAGACTTCCCTGCTTTTATACTCCATCCCCTTTACAATAAAGGCCAAGATTCCATTGGCCTTCCAGATCACTTGATGTACATGCATACTAACCTTTTGTGTTTCATGCACCAAGAACAGCAGCACTTTGCAATTTTTCTCCATTTAAATAATAACCTGCTCTTCGATTTTTTTTCTGCCAAAGTGCATGACCTCACACTTTCCAACATTATACTCCATCTGCCAAATTTTTGCCCACTCACTTAGCCTGTCTATGTCCTTTTGCAGATTTTTTGTGTCCTCCTCACACATTGCTTTTCGTCCCATCTTTGTATCATCAGCAAACTTGGCTATATTACACTCAGTCCCTTCTTCCAAGTCGTTAATATAGATTGTAAATAGTTGGGTTCCCAGCACTGATCCCTGCGGCACCCCATTAGTTACTGATTGCCCAACCAAGAATGAACCATTTATCCCAACTCTCTGTTCTCTGTTAGTTTGTCAATCCTCTATCCATGCTAATATATTACCCCCCCAACCCCGTGAACTTTTATCTTGTGCAGTAACCATTTATGTGGCACCTTGTCAAATGCCTTCTGGAAGTCCAAATAACTAGGCAGGGGGTGGGTTAGGGGTGGGGCAATGGTGACTGAAGCAAAATTCAAAGAGATAGTTTTTAAGGAGTCTGTTCAGGAAGATAGCAGTGGAGTGACAGGTGAAATGATGTAAAGAAGAGCAGAGTTGGAATGTGGGAACGGGAGTAGGGCTTGAGCCTGTTCCGCCATTCATTTACCTGGTGTACCTCAAATGGAAGCGCTTTGTGTCTTGGCAGAACAGCTCCTGCAGTCGCAAACAAACAGCATGCGTGTGGCGGTGGCCGGCCCGGAAATCGGCACGGTCTTGGCCTGCAAGACCACCAGACCATTAGAGGGAGCAGCGTGCGGTGGCATACCACTGCAGGGAGCAGCGCATGCTGCTGCAGGAGAGCGATGGCTGATTGCAGTGCGGGCAGCACTGGCAGGAGTGGCGAGGCCAGGACGAAGGAGCGACAAGAGTTCATAGAGGGATGTGATTGGGGCCCAGGAGAGGCGCGAGTTCGGGGCCCAGAAGAGGCAAGGGCCCAGGGGCAGCACGGGCCAGCCCACACTGCGATATGTGTGCGCACTAGGTCCGTGCAGCGGAGCTGGTCTCCAGTCGTCTTGGGTAACCCTTGCCATTGGACCAAGACCTCACTCTGTCAAGCCCGTGTGGTGGCTGGGGTGCAACGGCCACCACACGTTAAAAAAATCCACGCACAGGCATCTTCCACCCTTGAGGATGTAGTTCAGGATCCGGAATATAATTGAAACACCTGTGAACTCATCCGTTTTCAGCGTGGAAGCAAGTCATCCTCGCTTCGAGGGACTGCCTATGATGTACCTCAACTCCATTTACCCACCTTTGTTCCATATCCCTTGATACCCTGACCTAACAAAAATCTATCTATCTCTGTTTTGAAAATTTCAGTAGTCCCAGCACCCGTAGCCTTTTGGGGGAGCGAGTCGCAGATTTCCACTCCCCTTTGTGTGAAAAACGGTTTCCTGATTTCACTCCTGAATGGCCTAGCTCTAATTTTAAGATTACACCTCCTTGTTCTGATTCCTCCACCGCAGGAAATAATTTCTCTGTATCGACCCTATTGAATCTCTTAATCAGATCACCCTCAACCTTCTAAATTCCAGGGAATACAAACCAGGTTTATGCAACCTGACCTCATAATGTAACTCTTTGATGTTCATTTAATAATTTAAGCTCTGGTGAATCTGCATTGTATTATTTTAATACCCTGGGGTGAAAACCATCAGGTCTGGAGCTTTGTCTATCTGAAGTCCCATTATTTTTTCCATTACCATTTGTTTTAATATTAAATCCACAAAGTTCCTCCCCTTGACTTATTTTTTGGTGCAGCACGCTCTCCTCTGAATCAGCAGGTTGTGGGTTCAAGCCCCACTTCAGAGACTTGAGCATATAATTTAGGCTGGCACAACAGTGGTGTGCTACTGTCTGAGGTGCCGTCTTTTGGATAAGATCTTAAACCGAGGCCCTGTCTGCCTTGTCACTCGGACCCAAGAGATCCCACAGCACTATTGGAAGAAGAGCAGGGGTGTCCTGGCTAATATTTATCTCTCAACCTACATCACTTAAAACAGACGATCTGGTTATTTATTTAATTGCTATTTGTGGGAGCTTGCTGTGCGCAAATTAGCTGCGGTGTTTCCTACGTTACAACAGTGATTACACTTCAAAAATACTTAATTGGCTGAGCTCATGAAAGGCGCGATATAGATACAGTTATTTCTTTCTTCCCTTGTACCGCTGGTATTTTATTTTCTTCCTCCACTGTGAAAACAGATACAAAGTCCCCATTTAACAAGTCTGCCATTTTCTTCTTATCCATTTATAATCCTGCCTGCATCTGTGGGCTTGCATTTAATGGGCCAACATTCCCCTTTACCACTCGCTCTTAATATATTTATCAAAACGTTTGCTGTTGGCTTTGATATCCCTGGCAATTTCTTTTCCATATTTCTTTTTGCACCTTTTGATTACTTCCCTTTGTTGCTTTTTCTATCTCTCCCAGTACGCTGGATGCCCACTTTTCCTTGTAGTTGTCTAAGATCTTTTAGCTTGATACTGTCTCTTACCTCTTTGGTTGACCATGGTTGCTTAACTACATAAGTGAAGCTTTTGCCTTTTAGGGCTATGTACCGTTATTGTATCATACCAAATATTTCTCCAAATACATCCCATTATTTGTCTGTGGGTTTACCCATCGACAGTTTAGCCCAGTTTACTGTGGTCAGTTTATGTCTAGTCCCTTCAAAGTTTGCCTTACTTAACTTTAACACCTTGGTTTGTGAATCTTCCCCCCCCACTCTCAAACCTAATATCAAATCCAATCATTTTATGGTAACTATTTGGAAGATGCTCTCTCACCATCAGATTGTTAAAGAATGTTATTTTGTTACTCATCACTAAATCCAGTATGGCCATTTCCTTTTTTGGTTCTAAAACATACTGTTCAAGAAAACTATTCTGAATACATTCAAGAAATTCAAACGTGTCAGCTGTGGCTCAGTGGGTAGCACTCTCACCTCTGAGTCAGAAGGTTGTGGTTCCCAGTCCAGAGACTTGAGCACAAAAATCTAAGCTGACACTTCAGTGCAGTACTGAGGGAGTGTTACACTGTCGGAGATGATGTCTTTCAGATGAGATGTTAAACCGAGGCCCTTTCTGCTCTTGCAGTTGAATGTAAAAGATCCCATGGCACTATTTTGAAGAAGAGCAGGGGAGTTATCTGTCCTAGCCAACATCTCCCAACCAAACATCACAAAAGCAGATTATCTGGTCATTATCACACTGCTGTTGGACTGTACAGCCACCTAAGAACTCATGCTAAGAGTGGAAGCAAGTCTTCCTCGATTCTGAGGCACTGCCTATGATGATGATGATGATGATGATGTTTGAGAAAGATTACCATGTGCAAATTGGCGGCCGTGTTTCCGACATTACAACAGTGACGACATTTCAAAAAGTACTTAATTGGCTGTAACGCGCTTTGAGATGTCCTGAGGTTGTGAAAGGTACTATATAAATGCAAGTTCTTTGTTTTATTTATTTCTTTTACTACTTGTGCTGTGCTGCTCCATCCAGTCTATGTGAAAATTTAAATCTCCCAATAGGTAAAAAATGGGATGAGGTCCTACAATACGAAATTAGGGAGCTAGGAGCTAAATTTAAAAAGTAGGACCTCAAAAGTAGTAATCTCAGGATTGCTACCAGTGCCACGTGCTCATCAGAGTAGGAATCGCAGGATAGCTCACGTGAATACGTGGCTTGAGGAGTGGTGCAGAAGGGAGGGATTCAAATTCCTGAGACATTGGAACCAGTACTGGGGGAGCTGGGAACAGTACAGACCGGACGGTCTGCACCTGGGCAGGGGGAGTGTTTGCTAGTGCTGTTGAGGAGGGGTTAAACTAATATGGCAGGGGGATGGGAACCTATGCAAGGAGACAGAGGGAAGTAGAATAGGGGCAGAAGCAAAAGATAGAAAGAAGAAAAGTAAAAGTGGAGGGCAGAGAAACCCAAGGCAAAAAGCAAAAAGGGCCACATTACAGCAAAATTCTAAAGGGGCAAAGTGTGTAAAAAAAGACAAGCCTGAAGGCTCTGTGCCTCAATGCGAGGAGTATTTGTAATAAGGTGGACGAATTAACTGTGCAGAAGCAGTTAACGCATATGATGTAATTGGCATCACGGAGACATGGCTAAGGCTGGGAACTCAACATCCAGGGGTATTCAATATTTAGGAAGGATAGACAGAATGGAAAAGGAGGTGGGGTGGCGTTGCTGGTTAAAGAGGAAATTAATGCAATAGTAAGGAAGGACATTAGCTTGGATGATGTGGAATCGGTATGGGTGGAGCTACGGAATACCAGAGGACAGAAAACGCTAGTGGGAGTTGTGTACAGACCACCAAACAGTAGTAGTGAGGTTGGGGACAGCATCAAAAAAGAAACTAGGGATGTGTGCAATAAAGGTACGGCAGTTATCATGGGCGACTTTAATCTACATATTGATTGGGCTAACCAAACTGGTAGCAATGCGGTGGAGGAGGATTTCCTAGAGTGTATTAGGGATGGTTTTCTAGACCAATATGTCGAGGAACCAACTAGAGGGCTGGCCATCATAAACTACGTGATATGTAATGAGAAAGGACTAATTAGCAATCTTATTGTGTGAGGCCCTTTGGGGAAGAGTGACTATAATATGGTAGAATTCTTTATTAAGATGGAGAGTGACACAGTTAATTCAGAAATTAGGGTCCTGAACTTAAGGAAAGGTAACTTCGATGTTATGAGATGTGAATTGGCTAGAATAGACTGGCGAGTGATACTTAAAGGATTGACGGTGGATAGGCAATGGATGAACTTCAACAATTGTACATCCCTGTCTGGAGTAAAAATAACACTGGGAAGGTGGCTCAACCGTGGCTAACAATGGAAATTAAGGATAGTGTTAAATCCAAGGAAGAGGCATATAAATTGGCCAGAAAAAGCAGCAAACCTGAGGACTGGGAGAATTTTATAGCACAGCAGAGGAGGACAAAGGGTTTAATTAGGAGGGGGAAAATAGAGTATGAAAGGAAGCTTGCTGGGAACATAAAAACTGACTGCAAAAGCTTCTAAAGATATGTGAAGAGAAAAAGATTAGTGAAAACAAACGTAGGTCCCTTGCAGTCAGGTTCAGGTTAATTTATAATGGGGAACAAAGAAACGGCAGACCAGTTAAACAAATACTTTGGTTCTGTCTTCACGAGACACAAATAACCTTCCGGACATACTAGAGGACCGAGGGTCTAGTGAGAAGGAGGAACTGAAGGAAATCCTTATTAGGCGGGAAATTGTGTTAGGGAAATTGATGGGATTGAAGGCCGATAAATTCCCGGGCCCTGATAGTCTGCATCCCAGAGTACTTAAGGAAGTAGCCCGAGAAATAGTGGATGCATTGGTGATCATTTTCCAACAGTCTATCGACTCTGGATCAGTTCCTATGGACTGGAGGGTAGCTAATGTAACACCACTTTTTAAAAAGGGAGGGAGAGAGAAAACGGGTAATTATAGACCGGTTAGCCTGACATCAGTAGTGGGGAAAATGTTGGAATCAATTATTAAAGATGAAATAGCAGCGCATTTGGAAAGCAGTGACAGGATCGGTCCAAGTCAGCATGGATTTCTGAAAGGGAAATCCTGCTTGACAAATCTTTTAGAATTTTTTGAGGATGTAACTGGTAGAGTGGACAAGGGAGAACCAGTGGATCTGGTGTATTTAGACTTTCAAAATTCTTTTGACAAGGTCCCACACAAGAGATTGGTGTGCAAAATTAAAGCACATGGTATTGGGGGTAATGTAATGACGTGGATAGAGAACTGGTTGGCAGACAGGAAGCAGAGAGTCGGGATAAACAGGTCCTTTTCAGAATGGCAGGCAGTGACTAGTGGGCTGCCGCAGGGCTCAGTGCTGGGACCCCAGCTTTTTACAATATACATTAATGAGTTAGATGAAGGAATTGAGTGTAATATCTCCAAGTTTCCAGATGACACTGAGCTGGGTGGTAGTGTGAGCTGTGAGGAGGACGCTAAGAGGCTGCAGGGTGATTGGACAGGTTAGGTGAGTGGACAAATGCATGGCAGATGCAGTATAATGTGGATAAATGTGAGGTTATCCACTTTGGGGGGCAAAAACACGAAGGCAGAATATTATCTGAATGGCGGCAGATTAGGAAAAGGGGAGGTGCAACGAGACCTGGGTGTCATGGTGCATCAGTCATTGAAAGTTGGCATGCAGGTACAGCAGATGGTGAAGAAGGAAAATGGTATGTTGGCCTTCATAGCTAGCGAATTTGAGTATAGGAGCAGGGAGGTCTTACTGCAGTTGTACAGGGCCTTAGTGAGGCCTCACCTGGAATATTGTGTTCAATTTTGGTCTCCGAATCTGAGGAAGGATGTTCTTGCTGTTGTGGGAGTGCAGCGAAGGTTCTCCAGACTGATTCCCGGGATGGCAGGACTGACATATGAGGCAAGACTGGACCGACTGGGCCTTTATTCACGGGAGTTTAGAAGGATGAGAGGGAATCTCATAGAAACATATAAAATTCTGACGGGACTGGACAGGTTAGATGTTGAGGATGTCCAGAACCAGGGGACATAGTCTAAGGATAAGGGGTAAGATGAGGAGAAACTTCTTCACTCAGAGAGTTGTTAACCTGTGGAATTCTCTATCACAGAGAGTTGTTGATGCCAGTTCATTGGATATATTGAAGAGGGAGTTAGATATGGCCCTTACGGCTAAAGGGATCAAAGGGTATAGAGAGAAAGGAGGAAAGGGGTACTGAGGGAATGATCGGCCATGATCTTATTGAATGGTGGTGCAGGCTCAAAGGGCCGAATGGCCTACTCCTGCACCTATTTTCTATGTTTCTGTGTTTCTAATATAACCACTTTATTTTTGCTATCAATATCACAACTCCCCCACCTTTCCCAATTTCGCTGTCCTTTCTAAAAATCTTAGAGCCTGGAATATTTCTCTTCCAATCATGCTTAGGTTGTAGTCAGGTCTCTGGAATTGCTGAATCATGCTCTTTGAGCTGAATACGTGCTTCCAACTCACTTGTTTGATTTCTTATAAGAACATAAGAAATAGGAGCAGGAGTAGCCTGTTTGGCCCCTCGAGCTTGCTCCGCCATTCAATAAGATCATGGCTGATCTGATCTTGGGCTGAGCTCCACTTCCCTGCCCGCTCCCCATACCCCTTGACTCCCTTATCATTCAAAAATCTGTCTATCTCCACCTTAAATATATTCAATGACCCAGCCTCCACAGCTCTCTGGCGCAGAGAATTCCACAGATCCATGACCCTCCTGAGAGAAGAAATTCCTCCTCATCTCAGTTCTAAATGGGCGACCACTTATTCTTAAACTATGCCCCTAGTTCTAGATTCCCCCACAAACGGGAACATCCTCTCTACATCTACCCTGTCGAGCCTCCTCAGTATCTTATATGTTTCGATAAGATCGCCTCTCATTCTTCTAAACTCCAATGAGCCCAACCTGCTCAACCTATCTTCATAAGTCAACCCCTTCATCTCCGGAATCAACCGAGTGAACCTTCTCTGAACTGCCTCCAATGCAAGTATATTCCTCCTTTTTTAAATAATGAGACCAAAACTGTACTCCAGGTGTGGCCTCACAAATACCCTGTACAGTTGTAGCAGGACTTCCCTGCTTTATACTCCATCCCCCTTGCAGTAAATGCCAACATTCCATTTGCCTTCCTGTGCATTATGCCCTGGGCATTTGTGTACAGAGCCCCGAGCTGGGTAACGTTTCCTGCTACTGGTCTTTTTTTTTTAAACTCACATTTTGACTTAGTGAGGATTTCCCCTCTCACCTCCTCCCTCTAACTAATTGAATTCTTTACCACTGCCCTATTTACCCTTGGGAGGGGAAAGGAAGTTACAGAAGTCAGGAAGAGCAAGGCCATGGAGGGACTTGTAGCTGAGTACAAAGATTTTGAAATTGATGCCGAACCAATGAAGGTTGGTAAGGACAGGGTGATTGGGCAGTGGGACTGAGTACTGAGGGAATATTGAATAAGATGGACGGTGGAGTTTTGAATAAGTTGCTGTTTGTGAATGGTTAAAAACTGGGATGCTAGCAAGGAGAGCTTTTGGAGTAAAGTCTGGAGGTGACAAAGCACAGTAGGCACACTTAAACAGACTCTGGACAGACGCCCAGGATCCTGCTCCCTCCATTTATTAGCAGTACGGTAGCATAGTGGTAAAATAATGGGACTAAAGGCAGATAAGTCCCCTGGACCTGATGGCTTACATCCTAGGGTCTTAAAAGAAGTGGCTGCAGGGATTGTGGATGCATTGGTTGTAATTTACCAAAATTCCTTGGATTCTGGGGAGGTACCAACAGATTGGAAAACCGCAAATGTAATGCCCCTTATTTAAAAAAGGAGACAGACAAAAAGCAGGAAACTATAGACCAGTTAGCCTAACATCTGTCGTTAGAAAAATGCTGGAGTCCATTATTACGGAGCAGTAGCGGGACATTTGGAAAAGCATAATTCAATCAAGTAGAGTCAGCATGGTTTTATGAAAGGGAAATCATTCCAGAGACGAGGGGGTTGACTTATGAAGGTAGGTTGGGCCTATACTCATTGGAGTTCAGAAGAATGAGAGGTGATCTTATCGAAACTGACTACTATGTGTGCAGAAAGTGTATCCAGCGGCACTGGAGCTGCGCGTGGATTCACTCTGGAGCATCCGCAATGCTGAGGATGTCGTGAATAGCACATTTTAATGAGTTGGTCACACCGCAGGTAAAGGTTACACAGGCAGATAGGGAATGGGTGACCATCAGGAAGAGCAGTGGAAGGTAGGTAGTGCAGGGGTCCCCTGCGGTCATCTACCTCCAAAACAGATACACCACCTTGGTACTGTTGGGGGAGATGACTCATCAGGGGAGGGCAGCAGCAGCCAAGTTCATGGCACAGTGGGTGGCTCTGCTGCACAGGAGGGCAGTGGGAGAGCTATAGTGATAGGGGATTCGATTGTAAGGGGAATAGATAGGCGTTTCTGCGGCCGCAACCGAGACTCCAGGCTGGTATGTTGCCTCCCTGGTGCAAGGGTCAAGGGTGTCTTGGAGCGTGTGCAGGACATTCTGAAAAGGGAGGGTGAACAGCCAGTTGTCGTGGTGCACATTGGTACCAACGATATAGGTACAAAACGGGATGAGGTCCTCCAAGCTGAATTTAGGGAGCTAGGAGTTAAATTAAAAAGTAGGACCTAAAAGGTAGTAATCTCAGGATTGCTACCAGTGCCACGTGCTAGTCAGATTTTAAATTGCAGGATAGTTAGGATGAATATGTGGCTTGAGGAATGGTGCAAAAGGGAGGGATTCAAATTCCTGGGACATTAGAACCGGTTCTGGGGGAGGTGGGACCAGTACAAACTGGACGGTCTGCACCTGGGCAGGACTGGAACCGATGTTCTAGGGGGAGTGTTTGCTAGTAATGTTGGGGAGGATTTAAACTAATAGGGCAGGGGGATGGGAACCTATGCAGGGAGACAGAGGGAAGTAAAATGGGGTCAGAAGCAAAAGGTATAAAGGAGAAAAGTAGAAGTGGTGGGCAGAAAAATCAAAGGCAAAAATCAAACAGGGCCACATTACAACATAATTCTAAAAGGACAAAGAGTGTTAAAAAAACAAGCCTGAAGGCTCTGTGTCTCAATGCGAGGAGCATTCATAATAAGGTGGATGAATTAACTGCGCAGACAGCTGTTAACGGATATGATGTAATTGGGATTATGGAGACATGGCTCCAGGGTGACCGAGGCTGGGAACTCAACATCCAAGGGTATTCAATATTCAGAAAAGATAGACTGAAAGGAAAAGGAGGTGGGGTAGTATTGCTGGTTAAAGAGGAGAGTAACGCAATAGTAAGGAAGGACATTAGAGTGGATGATGTGGTATCTGTATGGGTAGAGCTGCGCAACACCAAAGGACAGAAAACGCTGGTGGGAGTTGTGTACAGACCACCAAACAGTCGTAATGAGGTTGGGGATGGCATCAAACAGGAAATTAGGAATGTGTGCAATAAAGGTACAGCAGTTATCATGGGCGACTTTAATCTACATATAGATTGGGCTAAACAAACTGGTAGCAATACGGTGGAGGAGGATTTCCTGGAGTATATAAGGAATGATTTTCTAGACCAGTATGTTGAGGAACGAACTAGAAAGCTGGCCATCCTAGACTGGGTGATGTATAATGAGAAAGGACTAATTAGCAATCTTGTTGTGCGAGGCCCCTTGGGGAAGAGTGAAAATGATATGGTGGAATTCTTTATTAAGATAGAAAGTGACACAGTTAATTCAGAGACTAGAGTCCTGAACTTAAAGAAAGGTAACTTCGACGGTATGAGACGTGAATTGGCTAGGATAGACTGGCGAATGATACTTAAAGGGTTGATGGTGGATAGGCAATGGCAGACATTTAAAGATCACATGAATGAACTTCAACAATTATACATCCCTGTTTGTGTAAAAATAAAACGGGGAAAGTGGCTCAACTGTGGCTTACAAGGGAAATTAGGGATAGTGTTAAATCCAAGGAAGAGGCTTATAAAGTGGCCAAAAAATGCAGCAAACCTGAGGACTGGGAGAAATTTAGAATTCAGCAGAGGAGGACAAAGGGTTTAATTGGGAAAATAGAATATGAGAGTACGCTTGCAGGGAACATAAAACTGACTGCAAAAGTTTCTACAGAAACGTGAAGAGAAAATAATTAGTGAAGACAAATGTGGGTCCCTTGCAGTCAGAATCAGGTGAATTTATAATTGGGAACAAAGAAGTGGCAGACCAATTGAACAAATACTTTGGTTCTGTCTTCAGTAAGGAAGATACAAATAACCTTCCGGAAATACTAGGAGACCGAAGATCTAGAAGGAGGAACTAAAATAAATCCTTATTAGTCAGCAAATTGTATTAGGAAAATTGATGGGATTGAAGGCCGATAGTCTGCATCCCAGAGTACTTAAGGAAGGGGCCCTAGAAATAGTGGATGCATTGGTGGTCATTTTCCAACATTCTATAGAATCTGGATCAGTTCTTATGGACTGGAGGGTAGCTAATGTAACCCCACTTTTTAAAAAAGGAGAGAGAAAGTAAACCGGGAATT
Source organism: Pristiophorus japonicus (assembly GCF_044704955.1). Lineage (NCBI taxonomy): Eukaryota > Metazoa > Chordata > Chondrichthyes > Pristiophoridae > Pristiophorus > Pristiophorus japonicus. Next base: position 522,625,898 of record NC_091977.1, on the reverse strand, counting down.
ATAGACTGGTTAGCCTAACATCGGTAGTGGGGAATATGTTGGAATCAATTATTAAAGATGTAATAGCAGCGCATTTGGAAAGCAGTGACAGGATCAGTCCAAGTCAGCATGGATTTATGAAAGGGAAATCATGCTTGACAAATCTTCTAGAATTTTTTTGAAGATGTAACTAATAGAGTGGACAATGGGAAGCCAGTGGATGTGGTGTATTTAGACTTTCAAAAGGCTTTTGACAAGGTCCCACGCAAGAGATTAATGTGCAAAATTAAAGCACATGGTATTGGGGGTAATGTACTGATGTGGATAGAGAACTGGTTGGCAGACAGGAAGCAAAGAGTAGGAATAAACAGGTCATTTTCAGAATGGCAGGCAGTGACTAGTGGGTACCGCAAGGTTCAGTGCTGGGACTCCAGTTATTTAGAATATACATTAATGATTTAGATGAAGGAATTGAATGTAATATCTCCAAGTTTGCAGATGACACTAAGCTGGGCGGCAGTGTGAGCTGTGAGGAGGATGCTAATAGGCTGCAGGGTGACTTGGACAGGTTAGGTGAGTGAGTAAATACATGGCAGATGCGGTATAATGTAGATAAATGTGAGGTTATCTACTTTGGTGGTAAAAACAGGAAGGCAGATTATTATTTGAATGGTGACAGATTAGTAAAAGGGAAGGTGGAACGAGACCTGGGTGACATGGTATATCAGTCATTGAAAGTTGGCATACAGGTACAGCGGTGAAGAAGGCAAATGGCATGTTTGCCTTTTATAGCGAGAATTTGGTATAGGAGCAGGGAGGTCTTACTACAGTTGTACAGGGCCTTGGTGAGGTCACACCTTGAATATTGTGTTCAGTTTTAGTCTCCTAACCTGAGGAAGGACATTTTTGCTACTGAGGGAGTGCAGCAAAGGTTCACCAGACTGATTCCTGGGATGACAGAACTGACATATGAAGAAAGACTGGATCGACTAGGCTTGTATTCAATGGAGTTCAGAAGAATGAGAGGGGATCTCATAGAAGCATATAAAATTCTGGCCTACTCCTGCACCTATTTTCTATGTCTATGTTTCTAACATATAAGATAATGTGGGGCTCAACAAGGTGGTTGCAGAGAGGATATTTCCGCTCATGGGGGAAGCTAAAACTAGGGGACATAGTCTCAGAATGAGGGGCCGCCCATTTAAAACTGAGATGAGGAGGAATTTCTTCTTTGAGGGTTGTAAATCTATGGAATTCTCTGCGGAGATAGACAGATTTTTGAATGATAAGGGGTTATGGGGAGTGGGCAGGGAAGTAGATCCAAGTCCATGATCAGATCAGCCATAATCTCATTAAATGGCGGAGCAGGCTCAAGGGGCCAGGTGGCCTACTCCTGCTCCTATTTCTTATGTTCTTATCAAAAGCCAATTTTGATATGCTGAGATGTGATTTAGCCAAGGTGGACTGGAAACAGCTACTGCAAGGTAAATCAGTGTCAGAGCAATGGGAAGCATTCAAGTAGGAGTAACTAACAAGGAGGAGGACTGACACATCTAGAGTCCCCTGGATGTCAGGGGACATACAGGGAAGGATAAAGAAAAAAAGGGAGACTTATGACAGATACCGAGGGCTCAATACTGCAGAAACTCTAGAGCAGTAAAGACAGTGCAGGGGTACAATTAAAAAGGAAATTAGGAAAGCAAAGAGAGAGCATGAAAGAATTTTGCCATGTAAAATCAAGAAATAATCAAAGGTATTTTATAAATACCTTAAGAGCAAGAGGATAACTGAAGAAAGAGTAGGGCCTATTAAAGACCATAATCTGTGTGTGGAGGCAGATGACGTGGGTATGGTTCTTAATTAATAGTTTGCTTCTGTTTTCACAAAAGTGAGGGGCAGTGCAGACATTGCAATTAAGGAGGAGTGTGAAATATTACATGAAATAAACAAAGTGAGAGAGGAAGTATTAAGGGGTTTAGCAACTTTGAAAGTGGCTAAATCCCCAGGCCCGGATGAAATGTTAAAAGAAGCAAAAAAGGAATTGGCAGAGGCTCTGACAATCATTTTCCAATCCTCTCTGGCTACAGGTGTGGTGCCAGAGGACTGGAGGACTGCTAACGTGATACCTTTGTTTAAAAAGGGAGAAAAGGATACCGAGTAATTACAGGCAAGAGGATAACTGAATAGGGCCTATTAAAGACCATAAAGGTAATCTGTGTGTGGAGGCAGATGACGTGGCTATGGTTCTTAATTAACCCCGGTGGTGGGAAAATTATTGGAAAAAATTCTGAGGGACAGGATGAATCTTCTTTTAGAAAGACACAGCTTAATCAAGGACAGTCAGCATGGATTTATTAAGGGAATGTCGTGTCTGACTAACTTGATTTAATTTTTTGAGGAGGTAACAAGGAGGGTCGATGAGGGTAGTGCGTTTGATGTAGTGTATATGGATTTTAGCAAGGCTTTTGATAAGGTCCCACATGGCAGACTGGTCAAGTGGCAAGTTGGATACAGAATTGGCTGAGAGGTAGGAAGCAAAGGGTAATGGTTGATGGGTGTTTTTTGTAACTGGTTGTTTCTAGTGCAATTCCGCAGGGCTCAGCACTCAGTCCCTTGCTTTTTGTGGTATATATTAATGATTTAGACTTGAATGTAGGGGGTATGTTGCGCACACTCGGAGGCCGAACTCCAAGCCATCGTCAACACCTTCACCGAGGCGTACGAGAGCATGGGCCTTACACTACATATCCGTAAGACAAAGGTCCTCTACCAACCTGCCCCCACCACACAGCACTGCCACCAGGTTATCAAAATCCACGACGAGGCCTTGGACAATGTGGACCATTTTCCATACCTCGGGAGCCTACTGTCAACAAGGACAGACATCGACGACGAGGTCCAACACCATCTTCAGTGTGCCAGTGTAGCCTTCGGTTGCCTGAGGAAGAGAGTGTTTGAAGACCAGGATCTCAAATCCAGCACCAAGCTCATGGTCTACAGAACAGTGTTGATACCCGCCCTCATATATGGCTGAGACATGGACTATGTACAGCAGGCACCTCAAAACACTGGAGAAGTACCACCAGCACTGCCTCTGCAAGATCCTGAAAAATCCATTGGGAGGATAGACGCACAAACGTCAGTGTCCTCGCTCAGGCCAACATCCCCAGCATCGAGGCATTGACTACACTTGATCAGCTCCGATGGACGGCCACATCGTCCGCATGCCTGACACGAGACTCCCTAAAGCAAGCGCTCTACACGGAGCTTCAACACGGCAAGCGAGCCCCAGGTGGGCAGAGGAAACGTTTCAAGGACACCCTCAAAGCCTCCTTGGAAAAAGTGCAACATCCCCACCGGCACCTGGGAGTCCCTGGCCTAAGACAGCTCAAAGTGGAGGAAACGCATCCGGGAAGGCGCTGAACACCTCGAGCCTCTTTGCCGAGAGCAAGTTGAAGCCAAGCGTAGACTGTGGAAGGAGCGCATGGCAACCCAAGCTCGCCACCCGCCTGTTCCTTCAACCACCGTTTTCCCCACCTGTGACAGAGACTGTAGGTCCCGCATTGGACTCATCAGTCACCTGAAAACTCATTATTAGTATGGAAGCAAGTCATCCTCGACTCTGAGGGACTGCCGAAGAGAGAGGGGGTATGATTAAGAAGTTTTCAGATGATACTAAAATCGGCCGTGTGGTTGATAATGAAGAAAGCTGTAGACTGCAGGAGGATATCAATGAATTGGTCAGGTGGGCAAACAATGGCAAATGGAATTCAATCCGGAGAAGTGTGAGGTAATGCATTTGGGGAGGGCTAAGAAGAAGGGAATACACATTAAATGGTAGGACACTGAGAAGTGTAGAGGAACAAAAGGACCTTGGAGTGCATGTCCACAGATCCCTGAAGGTAGCAGGCCAGGTAGTTAAGGTGCTTAAGAAGGCATGTGGAATACTTGTCTTTGTTAGCCGAGGCATAGAATGGAAAGAGCAGGGAGGTTATGCTTGAATTGTATAGAACATTAGTTAGGCCACAGATAGAGTACTGCGTGCAGTTCTGGTCGCTACATTTAGGAAAGATGTGATGGCACTGGAGAGGGTACAGAAGAGATTTATGAGGATGTTGTCTGGACTGGAGAATTTGAGTTTTGATGAAAGATTGTACTTGTTTTCTTTGGAGCAGAGGAGGCTGAGAGGAGACCTTATTGAGGTGTGTAAAATTATGAGGGGCCTAGATAGAGTGGATAGGAAGGACCTATTTCCCTTAGCAGAGGGTTCAAGAACCAGTGGGCATCGATTTTTTTTTTTGTAATTGGTAAAAGGTTTAGAGGGGATTTGAGGGGAAATTTCTTCACGCAGAAGGTGGTGGGGGTCAGGAACTCACTGCCTGAAAGGGTGGTAGAGGCAGAAACCCTCACCACATTTAAAAAGTACTTGAATGTGCACTTAAAGTGCCGTAACCTACATGGCTATGGACCAAGAGCTGGAAAGTGGGATTACGCTGGATAGCTCTTTGTTGGCCGGTGAGGACACAATGGACCGAAATGGCCTCCTTCCATGCTATAGATTTCTATGATTCTATGTTACCGGACCAGTAATCCAGAGGCCTGTACTAATAATCCGGAGACATGAATTCAAATCTCACCACGGCAACTGGGGAATTTAAATTCAATTAATTAATAAATCTGAAATAAAATGCTAGTGTCAGTAATGGTGACCGTGAAACTATCGGATTGTCGTTAAAAACCTAACTGGTTCACTAATGTCCTTTTTAGGGGAGGAAATCTGCCGTCCTTACCCAGTTTGGTCTATATGTGACTCCAGACCCACAGCAATGTGGTTGTCTCTTAACTGCCCTCTGAAATGGCCCAGCGAGACACTCAGTTGTACCACACCACTGCGACAAAGTCAGCACTGTGAGTCCTACACACAGACTGCAACAATTCAAGCAGGCGGTTCATCACCACCTTTCAAGGACAATTAGGGATGGACAATGAATGCTGGCCTCGCCAGCGACGCCCACATCCAGTAAACAAATTTTAGAAAATGATTCTCATTCTCGTGTTCAAATCCCTCCATTGTCTCGCACCCTCCCTATCTTGGTATCCTTCTTCAGACCTCTGATATCTCTGCTTTCCTCCAACTTTCGCCTCTTGTCCATCCCCCATTTCCTTCACCCCACCATTGGCAGCCGTGCCTTGAGCTGCCTCGGCCCCAACAATGCAATTCCCTCTCTCCCTCTCTCTGGGACTGTGACCGTGGTACATTCTTAAAACTTGCCACTTTGACCAAGCTTTTGGTCGCCTGTCCTCATGCCTCCGTGTCAGTCTTTGGCTCCGTGTCAATTTTTGTCTACTACTACACTCCTGTGAAGCGACTTGGGATGTTTCACCACGTTAAAGGCGGTTCTGTAAATGCAAGCTGTTGTTGTTGTAGTAGAGATGCTCTAGGCACGATCATCTAGATAAGAGTGGAACCAAGTGAGGGGCGTCCCACCGGAGGAGGACGGTGTGATTGATCGGCTTGAAGGCTGTCGCGAGGTCAAGCAGGACAGGAAAGGATAGTGCCCCACAGTCCCAGAGAAGGTTGCTTGTGACTTTGCTTAGAGTCATTTCAGTACAGGGGAGGGAAGGACGCTCATTGGAGGGATTCACAGGGAGAGTTGGGCATGGACCTGGGAGGTGACAGCATATTCTTGGGAAAGGAAAGGGAGACTGGAGATGGGCAGCAGTTAGCAAACGACGGAGGGGATAAGGGTGGGTTTTTTTGGGAGGTGATGATAGCGCTTGAAGAGAGAGAACCATTTAGAATGTTGGCTGACATGGAGTTCCGGGAGGGAAGTTCAGTGGTCAGGTGGTTTGTAGGAAAGGGCTTCAATAAGCAAGAGTCCAATTTCGTGGCTAAAATGAGATTAGACGGTTTTTAAGCCTCAACTTGTCACTTTCTCCTGAGTTGGGTAGGTAGATTCTGTGTTGTTATGGAAACTGGTTTAACATACCAGGTGGAAACTTCTATATAAGAAAATAAGAATTAGGAGCAGGAGTAGGCCATTCGGCCCCTCAAGCCTGCTCCGCCATTCAATGAGATCATGGCTGATCTTCTATCTCAACTCCACTTTCCTGCACTATCCCCATATCCCTTGATTCCCTTAGTCTCCAAGCTCTTAGCTAACTGAGCATTAGTTGACCACTAAAATTGCATATGTGATTTAAATAGAACACTCAGGTTTATACACAGATGCAAGGTAATTGGCAAAAGAACCAGGGTGAGATGAGATTTTTATGCAGCAAGTTGTTGTGATCTGGAACACGCTGTCTGAAAGGAAGGTAGAAGCAGATTCAACAGCAACTTTCAAAAGGGAATTGGATATAGACACCTCATCATCTTGAAAACCTCGATTAGGTCACCTCTTAATCGTCTGTTTCAAGAACAGTCCTATCTTTTCCAACTTCTCCTTGAAACTGAAGTCCCTCATCCCTTGTAACCTCCTCTGTACCCTTTCTAAGGCCTTTACATCTTGCCTGAAGTGTGGTGCCCAGAATCGTCACCAATACTCCAGCTGAGGCCTAGCCAGCGAATCACTTGAAAAGGAAAACATTTGAAGTGCAATGGGGAAATAGCAGGGGAGTGGGACTAATTGGATCGCTCTTTCAGAGAGCCAGCACAGGCACGATGGGCCGAATAGCTACTCATGGGCTGAACAAGTGATTCACAGAATATCTACCCTGCTGATATTGATGAAGGGCAGACAGCATTGATACTGTGTTGAAAGAACTGCGGAGTTACAGAGCTTCCACTGTCGGGGCCATAAAAAGAGCAGCGAGTGGCGGCCTGGGAGCAGCGTGGAGGCCACCTCGGGGAGCAGTGCGAGCTGGTGCAGGAGGGCGACGGCAGCGAAGAGTGACGTCATCAAGGTCCAGGTCGGTGATTGGAGCTCGCAGTGGGCAGATACAGCGAGAGACTGTGGAGGAATGTGATCGGGGTCCAGGAAAGGCGTGAGTTCGGGTCCAGGGGCAGCACGGGCCAGCCCACCCTGCGATATGTGTGCGCACTAGGTCCGTGCAGCAGAGCTGGTCCCCAGTCGTCTTGGTTAAGCCTTGCCACTGGACCAAGACCTAGCTCTGTCAAGCAACGGCCACCACACGTTTATAAAAAAAAAAATTCACGCACGGTCATCTTCCACCCTTCAGGATGTAGTTCAGGACCTGGAATATTAGGTCCTTCATTGAAACTCCTATGAACTCATCTTTTTTTGGCGTGGAAGCAAGTCATCCTTGTTTCGAGGGACTGGCGATGATGATGATGACACACGATGTATTATGAATTGTACGGTAGCATAGTGGTTATGTTGCTGGACTAATAATCCCGAGGCCTGGGCGTGAGTTCAAATCCCACCACGGCAGCTGGGGAAATTAAATTCAGTTAATTAAATAAATCTGGAATTTAAAAAAAGCTAGAATATCATGAAAAGCCATACCCGATTGTCGTTAAAAACCCAACTGGTTCACTAATGTCCTTTTAGGGAAGGAAACCTGCTGCCCTTGCTCAGTATATATATATATATATATATATGACTCCAGACCCACAGTAACGTGGTTGACTGTTAACTGCCCTCTGATATGGCCCAGCAAGACACTCAGTTGTACCAAACCACTACCAGAAAGTCAGCACGGTACGGTGGGAGTACCTTCACCACACGGATTGCAGCGGTTCAAGAAGGCGACTCACCACCACCTTCTCAAGGGCAATTAGGAATGGGCAATAAATGCCGGACTTGCCAGTGACGCCCACATCCCATGAACGGATAAATTAATAAAAACATCAGGACTAGGCACGTGTTTCATTACTTTCCCCTCTCCTGAAGATGCTGTTAACTAGGTTATAGTTCCACAGGAAATGGCAACCTCTCAAGTTGGTTTTCATTAATCTAGAGAGTGTCTTTAGGGGTGGGCTAGTTGACAACAGAATTATCATATTCAAGTTAGATCATATTCAAAAGCAGTGAAGTCTTGCTACAACTGTACAGGGTATTTGTAAGGCCACACCTAGAGTACTGCGTACAGTTTTGGTCTCCGTATTTAAGGAAGGATATACTTGCATTGGAGGCTGTTCAGAGAAGGTTCACTAGGTTGATTCTGGAGATGAGGGGGTTGACTTATGAAGATAGGTTGGGCTTCTACTCATTGGAGTCCAGAAGAATGAGTGGTGATCTTATCCAAACATAAGATAATGAGCGGGCTCGACAAGGTGGATGCAGAGAGGATATTTCCACTCATAGGGGAAACTAGAACTAGTCTCAGAATAAGGGGCCGCCCATTTAGGAGGAGGAATTTCTTCTCTCAGAGGGCTATAAATCTATGGAATTCTCTGCCATAGAGAGCTGTGGAGGCTGGGTCATTGAATATATTTAAGGTGGAGATGGACAGATTTTTGAGCGATAAGAGAGTGAAGAGTTATGGGGAGCGGGCAGGGAAGTGGAGCCGAGTCCATGATCAGATCAGCCATGATCTTATTGAATGGTGGAGCAGGCTCGAGGGGCCAACTGGCCTACTCCTGCTCCTATTTCTTATGTTCTTATTATATCACACCCTCAGGCAACATTCACACACATGCGTTTTCTGGCATGATTACCCCTAGCGGATTTTTCCCAACCCATGGGCATGAAAGGCTAATTATTGCCCAAGCTCAGATCAGCTATCTCAATACAGACCAGGGATTGGACCTGGGACCTCTATTCTGTATATTCGCACATCTCACAACACACTGCACCATGTCCCACCTACATCACACAACACACCGCAAACACACCCACATCACACAACACACCAACACCACACCTACATCGCACAACACCAACACACTGCACCATGTCCCACCCACATCACACAACACACCGCACCATGTCCCACCCACATCACACAACACACCGCACCCACACCTGCACCCGCACTCACACTAACACCCATATCACACAACACACCGCACCATGTCCCACCCATATCACACAACACACCGCACCATGTCCCACCTACATCACACAACACACCGCACCATGTCCCACCCACACCAACACCACACCTACATCAGACAACACCAACACACCGCACCATGTCCCACCCACATCACACAACACACCGCACCATGTCCCACCCACATCACACACATCTGCACCCACACACACCAACATCACACAACACACCCACACACACCAACATCACACAACACACCCACACACACCAACATCACACAACACACCCGCACACACCAACATCACACAACACACCCGCACACACCTACATCACACAACACAACACACCCACACCCACACACACCAACATCACACAACACACCCACACACACCAACATCACACAACACACCCACACATACCAACATCACACAACACACCCGCACACCCCTACATTACACAACACAACACACCCACACCCACACACACCAACATCACACAACACACCCACACACACCAACATCACACAACACACCCACCAACATCACACAACACACCCACACACACCAACATCACACAACACACCTGCACACACCTACATCACACAACACACCTGCACACACCAACATCACACAACACAACACACCCACACACACCAACATCACACAACACAACACACCCACACACACCAACATCACACAACACAACACACCCACACACACCAACATCACACAACGCAACATACCCACACACACCAACATCACACAACATAACACACCCACACATACCAACATCACACAACACAACACACCCACACACACCAACATCACACAACACACCCACACACACCAACATCACACAACACAACACACCCACACACACCAACATCACACAACACAACACACCCACACCCACACACACCAACATCACACAACACACCCACACACACCAACATCACACAACACATCCACACACACCAACATCACACAACACACCTGCACACACCTACATCACACAACACACCTGCACACACCAACATCACACAACACAACACACCCACACACACCAACATCACACAACACAACACACCCACACACACCAACATCACACAACACAACACACCCACACACACCAACATCACACAACACAACATACCCACACACACCAACATCACACAACATAACACACCCACACATACCAACATCACACAACACAACACACCCACACACACCAACATCACACAACACACCCAACACACCAACATCACACAACACAACACACCCACACACACCAACATCACACAACACAACACACCCACACCCACACACACCAACATCACACAACACACCCGCACACACCAACATCACACAACACACCTGCACACACCTACATCATACAACACACCTGCACACACCTACATCACACAACACAACACACCCACACACACCAACATCACACAACACAACACACCCACACCCACCAACATCACACAACACAACATACCCACACACACCAACATCACACAACATAACACACCCACACATACCAACATCACACAACACAACACACCCACACACACCAACATCACACAACACAACACACCCACACCCACACACACCAACATCACACAACACACCCACACACACCAACATCACACAACACACCCACACACACCAACATCACACAACACACCTGCACACACCTACATCACACAACACACCCACACACCCCTACATCACACAACACAACACACCCACACACACCAACATCACACAACACACCCGCACACACCAACATCACACAACACACCCGCACACACCAACATCACACAACACACCTGCACACACCTACATCACACAACACAACACACCCACACACACCAACATCACACAACACAACACACCCACACACACCAACATCACACAACACACCCACACACACCAACATCACACAACACACCCACACACACCAACATCACACAACACACCCGCACACACCTACATCACACAACACAACACACCCACACCCACACACACCAACATCACACAACACACCCGCACACAACACACCCACACCCACACACACCAACATCACACAACACAACACAACACACCCACACACACCAACATCACACAACACAACACACCCACACACACCAACATCACACAACACAACACACCCACACCCACCAACATCACACAACACAACATACCCACACACACCAACATCACACAACACAACATACCCACACCCACACACACCAACATCACACAACACACCCACACACACCAACATCACACAACACACCCACACACACCAACATCGCACAACACACCCACACACCCCTACATTACACAACACAACACACCCACACACACCAACATCACACAACACACCCGCACACACCAACATCACACAACACACCTGCACACACCTACATCACACAACACAACACACCCACACACACCAACATCACACAACACACCCACACCCACACATACCAACATCACACAACACAACGCACCCACACACACCAACATCACACAACACACCCACACACAACACACCCACACCCACACACACCAACATCACACAACACACCCACACCCACACACACCAACATCACACAACACAACACACCCACACACACCAACATCACACAACACAACACACCCACACCCACACACACCAACATCACACAACACAACACACCCACACACACCAACATCACACAACACAACACACCCACACACACCAACATCACACAACACACCCACACACAACACACCCACACCCACACATACCAACATCACACAACACAACACACCCACACACACCAACATCACACAACACAACACACCCACACCCACACATACCAACATCACACAACACAACACACCCACACACATCAACATCACACAACACAACACACCCACACACACCAACATTACACAACACATCCACACACACCAACATCACACAACACACCCGCACACACCAACGTCACACAACACACCCGCACACACCAACGTCACACAACACACCCGCACACACCAACATCACACAACACACCCGCACACACCAACATCACACAACACACCCACACACACCAACATCACACAACACACCTGCACACACCTACATCACACAACACAACACACCCACACACACCAACATCACACAACACACCCACACACACCAACATCACACAACACACCTGCACACACCTACATCACACAACACAACACACCCACACACACCAACATCACACAACACAACACACCCACACCCACCAACATCACACAACACAACACACCCACACACACCAACAACACACAACACACCCACACACACCAACATCACACAACACACCCACACACACCAACAACACACAACACAGCAACACACACCAACAACACACAACACACCCACACACACCAACATCACACAACACAACACACAACACACACCAACATCACACAACACACAACACAACACACACCATGCCACACACACACCACCATCGCATTGCATCACAGCGCACCGCACCATACATTTATTCCCATTAGGAGTTCCTGCTAATGTGTTTAAGGTTATACAGGGTATTGTCAAATCCTGAATGAGATGGTGTCCGATGTAAATCCAGCCCTGGCCCATGAGCACCGGGTACATTGCATATTATCTGATCTGCTTAAAGTCTAACACAGGATTGCAGACTGTAACTGTATGGGAGAGAAGGCAGCCTGGATTCCATGTAATTCTATGTATGCAGTGGGTCTCAGAAGCAGCAGACTAATAATATATCGACGGTAGGCACCAAACCACTCAACGTGTGCTGGGAGGAGCTGTAAATCATAAAGGATAAGTGATCATACATTTATCATTAAGTAATTAACTCTGTAATGGGAATTTCAGTGACTTTATATGTAATATCCAATTTCTGCAGGCTGTTGTTTTAAGAGCGTTGGCCTTTTGCCAAGGGTGCGGACTTTAACTAAGGACGTTGCTGGCCTGTTCACGGGTGTTAAAACTGCGGTAATGAGAAGACAATTACACTGGTGCTCTAGAAGGATGAGATCAGATGGGCTGAAGGGCCTTCTTCATTCGTGATTCCCCTTGCGGCCAGTGACTTCGATGAGACGTGGTGCTTTCCGACGAATGAGTCCATCTTATGAGCAAAGGTTGGGCCTGTACTCATTGGAGTTTGGAAGAATGAGAGGTGATAAGAACATAATAAATAGGAGCAGGAGTAGGCCATATGGCCCCTCGAGCCTGCTCTGCCATTTAATACGATCATGGCTGATCCGATCATGGACTCGGGTCCACTTCCCTGCCCATTCCCCATAACTCCTTATTCTCTTATCGTTGATCTTATTGAAACGTATAAAATTCTGAGGGGGCTTGACAGGGTAGATGCAGAGAGGATGTTTCCCCCTCGAGGGGGAATCTAGAATTAGGGGGTATAGTTTCAGAATAAGAGGTGGCCCACTTAAGACGGAGATGAGGAGGAATTTCTTCTCTGAGGGCCGTGAATCTTTGGAATTCTCTACCCCCAGAGAGCTGAGGAGGCTGAGTCATTGAATATATTCAAGGCGGAGATAGACAGATTCTTGAACTATAGGGGAGTCAAGGGTTATGGGGAACAGGCAGGGAAATGGAGTTGAGGCCAAGATCAGATCAGCCATGATCTTATTGAATGGCGGAGCAGGCTCGAGGGGCCGTATGGCTTGCTCCTCGTCCTATTTCTTATGTTCTTACGTCGCGTGAGCTGCAAGGAGCGCAGCTGATGTACGGCACAGACTGATGGAATTTGTCTTGTCAGTGGCAGGAGAGAATCAGACTGTCGCTCGGCCAGACACGCACGCACGCACACAGACATACGGACCCCTAATCCAAGTAACCAGGCTGGGAGCTCCTGCTCTGTATCGCTTAGTGCTCAACTGCACTTGAGTACATAATTTGGGCAGACACTTTAGTGCAGTACCGAGGGAGTACTGCACTGTCAGAGCTGCCAGCTTTTGGGTAAGACATTACGCTGTTGGCCCCGTTGGCCTGCTGGGAGAGATGTAACAGATCTTGTGGCACTTCCCTCTTTGGAAGGAGAGCAGGGGAGTCCTTCCGATGTCCTGGTCCAACGAGAGTGTGCACGACACACGATCCGCCCAGTTCTTCCTCTAAATTGCATCGGGGTGCTATATATGTCTGTAGCGGTACGGTGGCATTGTTGTTATGATGCTGGACTGGTAATCCAGAGACTTGGAGTAATCCAGAGACGTGAGTTCAAATCCCACCACGGCAGCTGAAGGAAATTTCAATTCGGTTAATTAAATAAATCTGGAATTAAAAAGCTAGTATCAGTAACGCTGACCATGAAACCACCGGATTATCAGGAAAAACCCAACTGGTTCAGTAATGTTGTTCAGGGAAGGAAATCTGCCGTCTTTATCCGGTCTGGTCTATATGTGACTCCAGACCCACAACAAAGGCCTAGCAAGCCACTCCGTTGTATCAAATAAAGTCAGCACTGTGGGAGTACCTTCACCACACAGATCACCTTCTCAAGTGCATTTAGGGACGGGCAATAAATGTTGGCCTTGCCAGTGATGCCCACATCCTGTGAACGAATAAAAACCAAAAGAACCCCGGTTTATGTACAGCAATGAGGCTGCTGCCTGATTCAGGTGCCCAATAGAAGGCCCCTGTAAACATGGCAGTGGAGCGGTAACAGGACTGCAGTGTTAACTCCACTACCAGTCAGGCCCGGCTTAAAATCATCTCTTCTGAGTCGCAGTTTATTTCCTAACTTTTTTTTGAGGTCCTGGCTAATCCCTCTCCTTCCACCTCTACTCTTAGCGTTATATCACTTATCTCTGGCACATTGAGGCAGAGCACTATTCAGGATTCAAGTATAGATGCAATTAGCCTCTGTATTAGGAGCTGAATACATACTTGCTAACCTTCTACTCTCTCTCGAATTTTGTTTCTACTTATTCCCGGGATGTGCGGGCGTCGCTGGCAAGGCCGGCATTTATTGCCCATCCCTATGCGAAGGTGGTGAGCTGCAGTCTGTGCGGTGAAGGAACTTTGTCGTAACAGTTTGGTACAACTTGCTAGGAAAGTTGAGCATTAACCACATTGCTTGGGTCTGAAGACACATACAGGCCAACATACGAATGGTTTAGGGTTTAGGATTTATAAAGACAATCCGGCAATTACATGGTCACCATTACTGATACTAGCTTTTTATTTAATTAATTGAATTTAAATTTCCCAGTTGCAGTGGTGGGATTTGAACTCATGTCTCCAGATCATTAGTCTTTGGATTGCTAGTCCAGTAACATAACCACTATGCTACTGTTCCCCATCTCCCACTACCGCTGCATTCCCGCACTGAACTCTCTCCCCCTGACCCCTTTGTGAAATTGCTTTTCATTCCCATGACTGCCCTCCCTAAGTTGTCATCCTTGGAACAAGTATGTATTCAGCACTGAAAACCTCTGTGCCAAGACCTTGCCCTAAAAGGGATCATTGCACTGTATTCCTATATCACCCAAGTGGCCATTCTCTTCCCACCTTGATAGATACCCACTTCCAATCCTTATCGTCTGGAAAAATAAACCTGTGCTTGGTCATACCCTTCAAACCAGCACACTGTAAAATCACCCTCAGCTACACCATGGCTCAGGACACGGACATAGGAACAGGAGGAGGCCATTGATCCCCTCGAGCCTGTTTGGCCATTCAATAAGATCATGGCTGATCTGATCATGGACTCAGCTCCACTTCCCCGCCCACTCCCCATAACCCCTTATCCCCCTATCTTTTAAGAAACTGTCTATTTCTGTCTTAAATGTATTCAATGTCCCAGCTTCCACAGCTCTCTGAGGCAGCGAATTCCACAGATTTACAACCCTTTGAGTGAAGAAATTTCTCCTCATCTCTGTTTTAAATGTGCGGCCCCTTATTCTAAGGTCATGCCCTCTAGATCTAGTCTCCCACATCAGTGGAAACATCCTCTCTGCATCCACCTTGTCAAGCCCCCTCATAATCTTATACGTTTCGATAAGATCACCTCTCATTCTTCTGAATTCCAATGAGTAGAAGCCCAAGCTACTCAACCTTTCCTCATAAGGCAACCCCCCTCATCCCCGGAATCAACCCAGTGAACCTTCTCTGAACTGCCTCCAAAGTCCCATATCCCTTAATACATTTTGGTTAACAAAAATCTATCAATCTCAGATTTCCAATTAACAATTGATCGAGCATCAATTGCCATTTGTGGAAGAGCATTCCAGACTTTGACCACTTTTTGTGTGTAGAACTGTTTCTTAACCACTTTGAAAGGGTTGGCTCTAATTTTTATGCTATGTCCCCTAGTCCTAGAATCCCCAACCAGCAGAAGTAAGGCAGATAGAGAGAAACTATCAGTTTCCCTTAATATCTTAAACTTCGATCAAATCACCTCTTAACCTTCTAAATTCCAGAGAATACAACCCCAGTTTGTGTAATCTCGCCTCATAAATTAACCCTTGGAGTCGAGGTATCCTTCTAGTAAATCAACACTGCACTCCCTCCAAGGCCAATATCAGTCTGAAGGTCTGGTGCCCAGAACTGCTCACAGTACTCCAGGTGTGGTCTAACTAGGGCTTTGTATAGCTGTAGCATAACTTTTAGCCCCTTGTATTGTAGTCCTTTAGATATAAAGGCAAGCATCCCATTAGCCTTTTTGATTATTTTCTGTACATATCCATGACATTTTAATGATCTATGTACATGGAGCCCCAAGTCTCTTTGGACCACCACTGTTTTTAGCTTTTCACTATTTAGAAAGCACTCTGATGTATCATTTTTAGGTCCAAGATGGATGACCTCACACTTCCCTCCATTGAAATCCATTTGCCACAGTTTTGTCCATTCACTTAATCTATTAATATCTTTGTAATTTTACGCTTGCATCTACACTGCTTACAATGCTGCCTACCTTTGTGTCATTGGCAAAATTGGATATGTGGCTCTGTATCCCATCATCGAAGTTGTTAATAAATACGGTGAATATTTCAGGCCCCAACACGGATACCTATGGGACACCACTAGTCACATCCTGCCAGTTAGCATACCTGTCCATTATCCTCACTCTCTGTCTCCCGCCGCTCAGCCAGTTTCCGAACCAGTGCTCTCATCTCCATTCTGTTCTCTAACAAATACATCACAACATAAGAAATATGAGCAAGAGTAGGCCATACAGCCCTTCGAACCTGCTTTGCCATTCAGTAAGATCATGGCTGACCTTTGACCTCAACTTCAATTTCCAGCTTGATCCAACCAGCAATAATCTCTTGATTCCCCTGGAGTCCAAAAATCTATCTATCTCTGTCTTGAATAGACTCAACGAATGAGCCTCCACAACCCTCTGGGATGGAGAATTCCAAAGATTCACAACCCTCTGAGTGAAGAAATTCCTCCTCAGCTCAGTCTTAAATGGCCGACCACTTATCCTGAGACTATGCCCCCTAGTTCTAGACTCTCCAGCCGGGGGAAACAACCTCCCAGCATCTAATCCAAAAGCAAAATACCGCGGATGCTGGAATCTGAAATAAAAACAGAGAATACTGAAAATCTCAGTGGGTCAGGCAGCATCTGTGGAGAGAAAAACCGAGTTAACGTTTCGGGTCGACGGCCCTTCATCAGAACTGCTGAATGTTCGAAAAGCGCACATTCTTGAGCCCTGAAAAGGGGAGGGGAAGAAAGAACAAAAGGGAAGGTCTGTAATAGGGTGGAAGACAGGAGAGATTAAAGAGACAAAAGGGATGATGCAAAAGGGCCCATCATCCCTTTTGTCTCTCTAATCACCTCTCATTCTTCTAAACTCCGAGAGTATAGCCCCAATCTACGATCTTGTTATCCGCTTGAAGATGCAATCTCAAGCCTCTCTAACGGATAAATTGTTATTCTGTACAGTAACTTGCAGGTGTGTCTCAGGTGTATTACAATCCTGTGACCTTATCTGTAAACATTAGGGCAGATTTGTACCTCGTAACCGGTATCTGGAATGTGCTAGTGGAACCTGGCAGAAGTGGTATTTACTGACAGTCAACACGAGCCACATACCAGCTCTACAGTGAATCTTGTAAAATCCGCCTCATGTTTTGGACATGACGCATCTTTACGAGCCAGTGAGTATGAGCCAATCAGAGCGTTGCATGTCTGTGTCCTTGTGTTCTGTCGTGATATTTTAATCTGGGGCTACCAAAGCGCCCCCCCCCCCCCCCCCCCCCCCCCCCCGCAAAAAAAGAAAAAACTTGAATTTCTATACCTCCTCTCACGACCTTGGGACATTCCCAAAGCGCTTTGCGGCCAATGAAGTACTTTTGAAGCGTAGTCACTGTTGTAATGCGGCCAATTTTGTGCGCAGCAAGATCCCACAAACAGCAATGTAATGATGCCTGGATAATCTGTGTTTTTATTTTTGAAATGACGAAGCGCTTTGTTTGAAGAAGGCAGGAAAATCCTGCAAGCGGCATCTCGCCCTTGACTCCCGGAAAATGTTGAGGGGGCCCCAGAGTGCGTAGCTGAGGAATGTGAAATATTTCAGCTGAACTATGTGGGTAATTTTACGAGTCTGCGCTGGCAGCCGTTGGCCTTACCCGGCAGTGTGCGCTTTCGGGAGGTTGTGTCCCCGCTGGCCGTGATTTTGACGGACAGAAGATTGACGGCTGCCTGGCTGAGATCTCCCGATTAGGGCGTGACTGGGGGGAGCAGGTGAGGATGTGGGGAGCCAGGCTGGGCGCCAGCAGTGGCAATTTGGAAATTTGACTCGAATGATTTTATAGAACTGATGTAACGTGTGAACAGCTTTTGTTTTACAACTCTTTGGGTTAGAAACCCTGGGGCGATAACTTGAAATCGTGGGAAAATATCGGCAGGCGATAATCTCTTTTTGATCGCGGGAACAGCAGCTTTAGTGCTCCTGGAGGGAAGTGGAATGCTAAATCATGCGCTAACGACTTCTCTTTGGGTGCTAGAGGGGCTGTAGCGGCAGAGCGCTGAAGAATGTGCAGTCGTCATATTATCAAGGAAGACTTGCTTCCACTCTTTTTAAAAAAAACATAGAAACATAGAAAATAGGTGCAGGAGTAGGCCATTCGGCCCTTGGTGCCTGCATCACCATTCAATAAGATCATGGCTGATCATTGACCTCAGTACCCCTTTCCTGCTTTCTCTCCATACCCCTTGATCTCTTTAAGGGTCATATCTAACTCCCTCTTGAATATATCCAATGAACTGGCATCAACAACTCTCTGCGGTAGGGAATTCCACAGGTTCACAATTCTCTGAGTGAAGAAGTTTCTCTTCATCTCAGTCCTAAATGGCTTACCCCTTATCCTTAGACTGTGTCCCCTGGTTCTGGACTTCCCCAATATCAGGAACATTCTTCCTGCTTCTAACCTGTCCAGTCCCGTCAGAATCTTATATGTATCTATGAGATCCCCTCTCCTCCTTCTAAGCTCCAATGTATAAAGGACCAGTTGATCCAGTCTCTCCTCATATGTCAGTCCTGCCATCCCGGGAATCAGTCTGGTGAACCTTCGCTGCACTCCCTCAATAGCAAGAACGTCCTTCCTCAGATTAGGAGACCAAAACTGAATACAATATTCCAGGTGAGGCCTCACTAAGGTCCTGTACAACTGCAGTAAGACCTCCCTGCTCCTATACTCAAATCCCCTTGCTATGAAGGCCAACATACCATTTGCCGCCTTCACCGCCTGCTGTACCTGTATGCCAACTTTCAATGTCTGATGTACCATGACGCCCAGGTCTCGTTGCACCTCCCCTTTTCCTAATAAAGTGAGTTCTTAGGTGACTGAACAGTCCAATACGGGAATTACAGTCTCTGTCACAGGTGGGTGGGACTGGTTTGCCGCACGCTCTTTCCGCTGCCTGCGCTTGCTTTCTGCATGTTCTCGGCGACGAGACTCGAGTTGCTCAGCGCCCTCCCGGATGCTCTTCCTCCACTTAGGGCGGTTTTTGGCCAGGGACTCTCAGGTGTCAGTGGGGATGTTGCACTTTATCAGGAAGGCTTTGAGGGTGTCCTTGAAATGTTTCCTCTGCCTACCTAGGGCTCGCTTGCCGTGTAGAAGTTCCGAGTAGAGCGCTTGCTTTGGGAGTCTTGTGTCAGGCATACGGACAAGGTAGCCTACCCAACAGAGCTGTCGGCATCAGAGGCTCCTTCCCTTACTTAAAGGGAAGGGCCAATGATGGGTTGCAACATTCTTCCCCTTAGTTCTGTGTGACCACGGGACCTTCATTACTGCCATTACAGCCGCACGCACTCTGAGAGTGCTGCGCGATTTCTCAGCCCTCCAATCAGCTGTCAAAAACATTCAGCGGGCACCAGACCGATGCGAAGAATAAAGTTTGGCCTACCTGACTACCACTGCCTTTAATTATCACTTCCCAAGCGGTTGCCAAGGTGACGATGCCTCCTGTTGCTGCTGTTGTCGACATCTGGCGATGCAGCAGGGGACGGGAGTGAATATCACATCCGGGGCAGTAACGGGGCGCTGCACACTTGATGATGTCACGATCACCGGAGCACAAGAGTCCGAGGCGGTAAGTGTTGGCGCCAGCGCCAAACCGCCAGGGAAGTTCGCGGGTGTCGCTGAATTCGCCGCGCCCGGTTGGTGAGCCCTTATCGCCCAGTTGCTGCCCCCTGCGGGAGCTAACGGGAGGCGCAAAGCAGCCGAATTTCTCCCCCTTTTTATCTCCCAGTCCCTGTGGACCATACACTTTTCATGGGCGAGACAAAGTTGCCAGAAACCAGCCAGGACTTGTTTGCTGGGAATGCGCACAACTAAGTGTGCAAGAGTGACAAGGGATGACTACTGTCTGATTTCACTGTGGGGAGACACTAGTCTAAATTTCCTTATAGTGCTCAAGTATCTTGCAGTATCCGGTTTTTGCCTCTCCCAGGAGATCACATGGCTCCGGTTGGGGTGGAGTGTAGATGTTTTCAGTATAAGGGGTGTTGCAGTGGTGTGGGGCGGACTGGTTGGGCTGGGTGCTCTTTGCCTTTCCGTCATTGTTCATAGATTTATATGTAACCTTTAGGGCTGCTGACCAAGGGACATGCGGCTCTTTGTCGGCCAGTGCGGGGACGATTGGCCAAAATGGCCTCCTTCTGCGCTGTTAATTTCTATGTTTCTAAGTAACACCAATCGTAAAATCTAAGGCCGTGGCCTCTAATACAATTAAATCTGGAACTCCCTGTGCGGAACCAATGGCTTCCATTTGTCCTATTTAGCTCCCATATGAGTATATTGTCTCCGGTAACAATTACATTTGGACTTCAGAATTTTTTCAATGGGTAGCTAGAAAGAAAGACTTGCATTTATATAGCGCCTTTTGCGACCTCAGGACGTACCAAAGTGTTTTACAGCCAACGAAGTACTTTTGAAGTGTAGTCACTGTTGTAATATAGGAAACGCGCCGGCCAATTTATGCACAGCAATCTCTCTCAAATAGCAGTGTGATTATTGTTATATATGTAACCCTGTAAATACCTTGTTTAACCACCAGAGGGATCATCCCCCAGAGTCCCAAGGGATCCCACAATCCCTTGGGAGCACCTGTACTTAAGGAGGCTTCAAAGGCTGGAGAGGCACTCTGGAGACCTGCAATAAAAGACTACGGTCACACTTTACTTTGAGCTCACAGTATCTGGTCAGACTCTTTATTCATAAACTACAATTATGACCCGTTAATTTTATTTGGTGATGTTGATTGAGGGATAAATATTGGCCAGGACACCAGAGATAACTCCCCTGTTCTTCTTTGAAATAGAGGCATGGAATCCTTTACGCCCACTGAGAGAGCGCAGACGGGGCCTCAGTTTAACATCTCATCCGCTAGCCTTCTTGGCTACCAATAAAATAAATCCCTTCCAAGTAGATAATGAGAGGTTGTTTCACCTGACTGGAGTGCCTAGTACTAAGGGGCACAGTCTCAGGATAAGGGGTTGGCCATTTAAGACAGAGATGAGGGGGGATTTCTTTACTCAGATGGTTGTGAATCTTTGGAATTCTCTGTCCCAGAGGCTGTGGATGCTGAGTTTCTGAATATACTCTAGGCTGAGATAGATACATTTTTGGAGTCTTGAGGGAATCAAGGGATATGAGGATCGGGCGGAAAAGTGGAGTTGAGGTCGATGATCAGCCATGATCTTATTGAATGGAGGAGCAGGCTCGAGGGGCCGAATGGCCTACTCCTGCTCCTATTTTTTATGTTCTTAAACGTGAGAATGATGATCCAGTTACCTGCTGCTAAATTATATGGATTATGAGTGGACTGTAAGACTATGCACTCTGATCATGTCTTGCTAAACTTAAAGAGAATAGGTTTCCATAGCAATGAATGCGGAATGCCTTGGCTTCCAATGGTTTGTTTCCACAGGACAAGGAGGTGGACTTGAAGAGCCCCGACATACATTGCGTGTAAATCCTAGCTGAAATTATGCTCCACTGCAACAGCAACTTGCATTTATATAGCGCCATCTAACACAAGACAAACGTTCCGAGGAGTTTCACGGAAGTGTAACCAGACAAAACATTGAGACCTAGCTAAAGAACAAGCTAATAAGAGTGGTGACTAAGCTTGGTCAGAGAGAGGTTTTGAGGAGGGTCTCAAAGGAAGAGAAAGAGAGGCGGAGAGGGAATTCCAGAGCGTGGGGCCTAGATGGCCAACGGCATGGCCGCCAGTGGTTGGGTGAAGGGGGCAGGGGATGGACAAGGTGCCAGAGTTGGAGGAATGCAGAGTTTTAAAAAATGTATTCGTTCACGGGATGTGGACATTGCTGGCAAGGCCAGCATTTATTGCCCTTCAGAAGGTGGTGGTGAGCCGCTGCCTTGAACTACTGCAGTCCATGTGGTGAAGGTACTTCTACAGTGCTGCCGTTATTGCAGTAAAACTGAGTTGCTTGCTAGGCCATTTCAGAGGTCAGTCACATTGCTGTGGGTTTGGAGTCACATGTAGGCCAGATTGGGTAAGGGCGGCAGATTTCCTTCCCTAAAAGGACATTAGAGAACCGGTTGGGTTTTTCCCACAATCCGGTAGTTTCATGGTCCTCATTACTGGTACGAGCTTTTTAATTCCAGATTTATTTAATTAACTAAACTTAAATTTCATGGTTGGATTTGAACTTATGTTTCCGGATCATTAATCCAGGCCTCGGGATTACTGACCGAGTAAGATAACCACTGTGCTACTGAACCCCTAGGGTTGCTTAGCTGGAGGTGGATACAGAGATAGGGAAGGGCGAAGAAATGGAGGAACTTGAACACGAGGATGAGAATTCTAAAATGGAGGCGTTTGGGCATCAGAAACCTCTGTCAAAAGTCTGTTTTATTGCATCCTTCTGCTGCCTTTGTCATTTCCACACTTGTTTACTTCAAAGCTTATTTGCCAGCCTTCTCAAACTGCAACTTGCAGGGTTACAGGGCTGGAGGCGGTTACAGAGATGCAGAGGGGTGACGCCAAGAAGGGATTTGAACTCCAGGATAAGAATTTGGAGAGGTTGGGGGACCGGACACCAGGGTAGGTCAAACCTGTCTGTCCAACCTGGAGAGACACAAGGACACCCGCACCACGGAGAAACCATGGGACTGTGGGAAGGGATTCAATTACCCATCCCTGCTGCAAACTCATCTGTTCACCTGCCCCGTGTGTGGGAAGGGATTCACGTGGTCATCTGCCCTGCTGACACACCAGCGAGTTCACACTGGGGAGAGACCGTTCACCTGCTCAGTGTGTGGGAAGGGATTTACTCAGTCATCCAACCTGCTGACACACCAGCGAGTTCACAAGTGATTGCAGAGTTTGGATTCTGCTGTTATTCACATCCTGAATTGTGTTCATTCTGTTAGTTGGCGTTTGTTTCTGCTGATAAACTCCAGCCTAGTTGAAGGGTTATTAATATTTTGATATTTCAAATAAGAGTGTTGATATTTGATGTCTCCAAGATAAGAGGAGACCAATTGATGTCCTGTTTCTGACTGCTCCATTTTTGGGGCGGAGGAGCGATGTGATCGGGGCCCAGGAAAGGCGGCAGTTCGGGGCCCAGGAGAGGCGAGGGGCCCAGGGGCAGCATGGGCCAGCCCACACTACAATATGTGTGCGCACTGGGTCCGTGCAGCAGAGCTTGGTCTCCAGTCGTCTTGATCAATCCTTGCCACTGGATCAAGACCTAGCTCTGTCAAGCCCATGTGGTGGCTGATGTGTAGTGGCCACCCCATTTGAAAAGAATCCATGCAAAGGTATCTTCCACCCTTCAATATGTAGTTTAGGACCTAGATTGTCAGGTCCTTCATTGAAACACCTGTGAACTCATCCCTTTTTGGTGTGGAAGCAAGCCCCTTGATACAAGCGACTGCCTAATACTAGATCAAATAGCATAGGAGTGATGGATGAGCGGGACTTACATATAAAAAGGAAAAGAATGGCAAAAGTAAATGTTAGTCCCTTAGAGGATGAGATTGGCGAATTAGTGATGGGGAACATGGAGATGGCAGAAACTCTGAACAAATATTTTGTATCAGTCTTTACAGTAGATGACACACAAAATATCCCAAGTGGATAGTCAAGGAGCTATGGGGGGTGGGAACTTAACACAATCACAATGACTAAGGAGGTGGTACTCAGTAAGATAATGGGACTAAAGGCTGATAAATTCCCTGGACCTGATGGCTTGCATCCTAGGGTCTTAAGAGAAGTAGCGGCAGAGATTGTGGATGCATTGGTTATAATTTACCAAAATTCCATAGATTCTGGGGAGGTCCCATCAGATTGGAAAACTGCAAATGTAACGCCCCTATTTAAAAAAAAGGTGGCAGTCAAAAAGCAGGAAACTATAGACCAGTTAGCCAACATCTGTGGCTGGGGAAATGTTGGAGTCCATTATTAAAGAAGCAGTAGCAGGACATTTAGAAAAGCATAATTCAGTCAGGCAGAGTCAGCATGGATTTATGAAGGGGAAGTCATGTTTGACAAATTTGCTGGAATTCTTTGAGAATGTAATGAGCAGGGTGGATAAAGGGGAACCAGTGGATGTGGTGTATTTGGACTTCCAGAAGGCATTTGACAAAGTGCCACATAAAAGATTACTGCACAAAATAAAAGTTCACGGGGTTGGGGGTAATATATTAGCATGGATAGAGGATTGGCTAACAGAGAGTCGGGAAATGGTTCATTCTCGGGTTGGCAATCAGTAACTAATGGGGTGCCGCAGAGATCAGTGCTGGGACCCCAACTATTTATAATCTAAATTAATGACTTGGATGAAGGGACCGAGTGTAACGTAACCAAGTTTGCTGACAATATAAAGATGGGAGGAAAAGCAATGTGTGAAGAGGACACAAAAAACCCGCAGAAGGACATAGACAGGCTAAGTGAGTGGGCAAAAATTTGGCAGATGGAGTATAATGTTGGAAAGTGTGAGGTTATGCACTTTGGCAGAAAAAAAATCGAAGAGCAGGTTATTATTTAAATGGAGAAAAATTGCATAGTGCTGCAGTACAGAGGGACCTGGGGGTCCTGGTGCATGAAACACAAAAGTTTAGTATGGAGGTACAGCAAGTGATCAGGAAAGCCAATGGAATCTTGGCCTTTATTGCAAAGGGGATGGAGTATAAAAGCAGGGAAGTCTTGCTGCAGTTTGCAGGGTATTGGTGAGGCCACACCTGGAAGACTGCATACAGATTTGGTTTCTATATTTAAGAAAGATTATACTTGCTTTGGAGGTGGTTCAGGAAAGGTTCACTAGGTTGATTCTGGAGATGAGGGGGTTGACTTATGAGGAAAGGTTGAGTAGGCTGGGCCTCTACTCATTGGAATTCAGAAGAATGAGAGGTGATCTTATCGAAACGTATAAGATTATGAGGGGGCTTGACTAGGTTGATGCAGAGACGATGTAACATAAAAAATAGATGCAGGAGTAGGCCATTCGGCCCCTTCGAGCTTGCACCACCATTCAATATGATCATGCAACTTCAGTACCACATTCCTGCTTTCTCTCCATACCCCTTGATCCCTTTAGCCGTAAGAGCCACATCTAACTCCTTTTTGAATATATCTAACGAACTGGCCTCAACAACTTTCTGTGGTAGAGAATTCCACAGATTCACAATTCTGAGTGAAGAAGTTTCTCCTCATTTCGGACCTAAATGGCTTACCCCTTATCCTTAGACTGTGACCCCTGGTTCTGGACTTCCCCAACATCGGAAACAATCTTCCTGCATCTAACCTGTTCAACCCCATCAGAATTTTATATGTCTCTATGAGATCCCCTCCCATTCTTCTAAATTCCAGTGAATATAAGCCTAGTCGATCCATATGTCAGTCCTACTATCCCGGGAATCAGTCTGGTGAACCTTCGCTGCACTCCCTCAATAGCAAGAATGTCCTTCCTCAGATTAGGAGACCAAAACTGCACGCAGTCTATGTTGTGGAAGTAGGTGGTCTTTGTGATGGATAGGATATAGGGTCGGAGGCTCAGCTCAGGGTCAAATAGGATGCCGAGGATGCAAAGTGAAAGTGATGCCTGTACTTGGACACCCAAATCCCTTTGCTCCTCCAGAATCTCTCGCTATGAAGCAAATGGGATGGACGGGCAGACAGGTGGCGGATGCAGTTACATGTGCATAAATATGAAGCAATACATTTTTAAAAGAAAAAACAAGAATAATAATATATACATAATGGAAAGACACTAGAGGTTGTTGATGAGCAAACAGACATAGGTGTTCAAAATCATAATTTCCTGACAGTGTGAGTGCAGGTAGATAAAGCCATTAAAAGCCCGATAAAATGTTGAGTTTTATAAATAGGGGCATTGGGCTCGATCTTGGTGCAAGCTTAGTGCCGCCCAAAGGACCGCCGAGATACCTGACGGTACTTTGGGCAGGAGTTTTGTAAAAAAAGTCCCTGAAAGACCGCCCGGCATCTAAAAAGGGACTTACGGCGTGAATCTTGGCAGCAGCGGGCGGTAAGGCCACCAACTTTGGGCCCATAGAGTACAAGAGCTAAAGTTAAATGTTGAATTTGTACAAAACATTAAGCCACAGTTAAATTCCTGTTTGTAGTTTTGGAAACCCCATTATAGAATGGGCATTAAGGACGCAGACTTACCAGGATGATGTGAGAGGTGAGAAACTGTAGTTATCAGGAGAGACTCGAGATGCTGGGACTATTTCTACTGCCACAGAGAAGGCTCATGTTTTAAAATGATGATGGTCATCATCATAGGCAGTCCCTCGGAATCGAGGAAGACTTGCTTCCACTCTCCAAGTTAGTTCTTAGGTGACTGAACAGTCCAATACGAGAGCCACAGTCCCTGTCGCAGCTGGGACAGACAGTTGTTGAGGGAAATGGTGAGTGGGGAGTCTGGTTTACCACACGCTCTTTCCGCTGCCTGCGCTTGGTGTCTGCATGCTCTCGGCGATGAGGGTCGAGGTGCTCATTTCCCTCCCGGATGCACTTCCTCCACTTAGGACGATCTTTGGCCAGGGACTCCCAGGTGTTGGTGGAGATGTTGCACTTTTATCAAGGAGGCTTTGAGGGTGTCCTTGAAACGTTTCCTCTGCCCACCTTTGGCTCGTGTGCTGTGCAGGAGTTCCGAGTAGAGCACTTGCTTTGGGAGTCTTGTGTCAGGTATGTGAACAATGTGGCCCGCCCAATGGAGCTGGTCGAGTGTGGTCAGTGTTTCGATGTAGGCCTGGTCGAGGACGCTAACGTTGGTGCGTCTGTCCTCCCAGGGGATTTGCAGGATCTTGCGGAGACATCGTTGATGGTATTTCTCCAGCAATTTTAAGGTGCCTACTGTACATGGTCCATGTCTCTGAGCCATACAGGAGGGCAGGTATCACTACAGCCCTGTAGACCATAAGCTTGATCAAAGAGTTTTGATAATGACTAAGGAAAGACTATCCCCTCTGGTCGGCGAGTCACTGATGAGGACCCATCAGTATAAAATTATCACAAAGAGAGAGAGGCGAGGAGAAGTTTCTTTACACAGAAGTTTGTTGTGACATGGAATGCTTGATGACAGGGAGTGGTTGGAGCAGAGGCCATTGCTACTTCTTTGGGAAAATTGCACAATATTGGTTTGTTGTGTAATCTGTTATCGGTTATGTGGTGGCGTTGTGTTGCACATATATTGCTAAGGAAACTAGTTATTTAAAAAAAATTATAATCATGCGTCTGGGATATGTTGAAGACTGCAGCAACACATTTGGGGTTGATTGGGTCTGTAAACTATTCAAACTTGACGCTCGCAGCGTGTTTTCATCAAACCCCTCAATTGTATTCTGACTTTCGACATGTTCCCAGCCTTCCTTTCCTCATAATAGAAGAAAGTGAAAGGTTTTGCGAATGGAACTCAGCCATTCAGACTAGGTCGATCCCTGGTCTGAGCTGAATTAGCAGGAATCACTGCATAGCATCAGGAGTGGGCACTGATGTTTCCAGGGCGGGAGCACTAAAGCCAATGGTAGGGCACTTGGAGATATCCTGGCTGAGATCACCTAACCCAGCCCATCAATGGGCATTGAATCTGGAACCTCCATGGTCACATCTCCGTTTCACATTGGGTAATCCCTTGACGTGCTAGTCAGAATAGAAATAGCAGGTGAATACATGGCTTGAGGAATGGTGCAAGAGGGAGGGATTCAAATTCCTGGGACATTGGAACCGGTTCTGAGGGAGGTGGGACCAGTACAAACCGGACGGTCTGCATCCGGGCAGGACCGGAACCAATGTCCTAGGGGGAATGTTTGCTAGTTCTGTTGAGGAGGGTTTAAACTAATATGGCAGGGGGATGGGAAACTATGCAGGGAGACAGATGGAAGTAAAATTGGGGCAGAAGCAAAAAAGTATAAAGGAGATAAGGAAAGGTGGAGGGCAGAGAAAGCAAAGGCAAAAATCAAAAAGGGCCACATTACAACGTAATTCTAAAAGGACAAAGTGTGTTTAAAAAAACAAGCCTGAAGGCTCTGTGTCTCAATGCGAGGAGCATTCGTAATAAGGTGGATGAATTAACTGCGCAGATAGCTGTTAAAGGATATGATGTAATTGGGATTAAGAAGACATGGCTCCAGGTTGACCAAGACTGGGACAACATCCAGGGGTATTCAATATTCAGGAAGGATAGACAGAAAGCAAAAGGAGGTGGGTTAGCATTGCTGGTTAAAGAGCAGATTAACGCAATAGTAAGGAAGGACATTAGCTTGGATGATGTGGAATCTGAATGGGTAGAGCTGCGGAAAACCAAAGGGCAGAAAACGCTCGTGGGAGTTGTGTACAGTCCACCAAAAAGTGGTAGTGAGATTGGGGATGGCATCAAACAGGAAAATAGGGATGCGTGCAATAAAGGTACAGCAGTTATCATGGGTGACTTTAATCTACATATAGATTGGGCTAACCAAACTTTTAGCAATACGGTGGAGGAGGATTTCCTGGAGTGTATAAGGGATTGTTTTCTGGACCAATATGTCGAGGAACCAACTAGAGATCTGGCCTTCCTAGACTGGGTGTTGTATAACGAGAAAAGATTAATAAGCAATCTTGTTGTGCGAGGCCCCTTGGGGAAGAGTGACCATAATATGGTAGAATTCTTTATTAAGATGGAGAGTGACACAGTTAATTCAGAGACTAGGGTCCTGAACTTAAGGAAAAGTAACTTTGATGGTATGAGATGTGAATTAGCTAGGATAGACTGGCGAATGATACTTAAAGGGTTGATGGTGGATAGGCAATGGCAGACATTTAAAGATCACATGGATGAACTTCAACGATTGTACATCCCTGTCTGGCGTAAAAATAAAACAGGGAAGGTGGCTCAACCGTGGCTAACGAGGGAAATTAAGGATAGTGTTCAATCCAAGAAAGAGGCATATAAATTGGTCAGAAAAAGCAGCAAACCTGAGGACTGGGAGAAATTTAGAATTCAGCAGAGGAGGACAAAGGATTTAATTAGGAGGGGGAAAATAGAGTATGAGAGGAAGCTTGCAGGGAACATAAAAACTGACTGTAAAAGCTTCTATAGATACGTGAAGAGAAAAAGATTAGTGAAGTCAAATTTAGGTTCCTTGTAGTCAGAATCAGGTGAATTTATAATGGGGAACAAAGAAATGGCAGACCAGTTGAACAAATACTTTGTTTCTGTCTTCACGAAGGAAGGCACAAATAACCTTCTGGAAATACTAGGGGACCGAGGGTCTAGTGAGAAGGAGGAACTGAAGGAAATCCTTATTAGTCAGGAAATTATGTTAGGGAAATTGATAGGATTGAAGGCCGATAAATCCCCAGGGCCTGATAGTCTGCATCCCAGAGTACTTAAGGAAGTGACCCTAGAAATAGTGGATGCATTGGTGATCATTTTCCAATATTCTATAAACTCTGGATCAGTTCCTATGGATTGGAGGGTAGCTAATGTAATCCCACATTTATAAAAAAAAAAGGAGGGAGAGAGAAAACAGGGAATTATAGACCGGTTAGCCTGACATTGGTAGTGGGGAAAATGTTGGAATCAATTATTAAAGATGTAATAGCAGCGCATTTGGACAGCAGTGACAGGATTGGTCCAAGTCTGCATGGATTTATGAAAGGGAAATCATGCTTGACAAATCTAGAATTTCTTGAGGATGTAACTAGAAGAATGGATAAGGGAGAACCAGTGCATGTGGTGTATTTGAACTTTCAAAAGGCTTTTGACACGGTCCCAGACAAGAGATTAGTGTGCAATATTAAAGCACATGGTATTGGGGGTAATGTATTGACGTGGGTATAGAACTGGTTAGCAGACACGAAGCAGAGTAGGAATAAACGGGTCCTTTTCAGAATGACCGGCAGTAACTAGTGGGGTACCGCAAGGTTCAGTGCTGGGACCCCAGCTATTTACAATATACATTAATGATTTAGACAAAGGAATTGAATGTAATATCATCCACTGGTTCTCCCTTGTCCACTCTACTAGTTACATCCTCAAAAATGTCTAGATTTGCCAAGCATGATTTCCCTTTCATAACTCCATGCAGACTTGGACCGATCCTGCTTTCCAACTGCGTTGCTATTACATCTTTAATAATTGATTCCAACATTTTCCCCACTAACGATGTCAGGCTATAATTCCCTGTTTTCTCTCTTCCCTTCTTTTTTGGAGATGACACTAAGCTGGGTGGCAGTGTGAGCTGTGAGGAGGATGCTATGAGGCTGCAGGGTGAATTGGACAGGTTAGGTGAGTGGATAAATGCATGGCAGATGCAGAATAATGTAGATAAATATGAGGTTATTCATTTTGGTGACAAAAGCAGGAAGGCAGAATATTATCTGAATGGTGTCAAATTAGGAAAAGGGGATGTGTAACGAGACCTGGATGTCATGGTACATCAGTCATTGAAAAATAGAAAGTTAGTGCAGGAGTAGGCCATTCGGCCTTTCGAGCCTGTACCACCATTCAATAAGATCATGGCTGATCATTCCCTCAGTACCCCTTTCCTGCTTTCTCTCCATATCCCTTAATGCCCTTAGCCGTAAGGTCTACATCTAACTCCCTCTGAACTGGCATCAACAACTCTCTGCGGTAGGGAATTCCACAGGTTAACAACTCTCTGAGTGAAGAAATTTCTCCTCATCTCAATCCTAAATGGCCTACCCCTTATCCTAAGACTGTGTCCCCTGGTTCTGGACTTTCCCAACATCGGGAACATTCTACCCGCATCTAACCTGTCCCATCCCGTCAGAATCTTATATGTTTCTATGAGATCCCCTCTCATCCTTCTAAACTCCAATGTATAAAGGCCCAGTTGATCCAGTCTCTCCTCGTATGTCAGTCCAGCCATCCCTGGAATCAGTCTGATGAACCTTCGCTGCACTCCCTCAATAGCAAGAACGTCCTTCCTCAGATTAGGAGACCAAAACTGAACACAATATTCCAGGTGAGACCTCGCCAAGACCTTATACAACTGCAGTAAGACCTCCCTGCTCCTATACTCAAATCCCCTAGCTATGAAGGCCAACATGCCATTTGCCTTCTTCACCGCCTGCTGTACCTGCATGCCAACTTTCAATGACTGATGAACCATGACACCCAGGTCTCGTTGCACCTCCCCTTTTCTTAATCTGCCGCCATTCAAATAATATTCTGTCTTCATGTTTTTGCCCCCAAAGTGGATAACCTCACATTTATCCACATTATACTGCACCTGCATGCATTTGCCCACTCACCTAACCTGTCCAAGTCACTCTACAGCCTCTTAGCGACCCCCTCACAGCTCACACCACCACCCAGCTTAGTGTCATCTGCAAACTTGGAGATATTACACTCAATTCCTTCATCTAAATCATTGATGTATATTGTAAATAGCTGGGGTCCAAGCACTGAGCCCTGCGGCACCCCACTAGTCACTGCCTGCCAATCTGAAAAGGACCCGTTTATCCCGACTCTCTGCTTCCTGTCTGCCAACCAATTCTCTATCCACGTCAGTATATTACCCCCAATACCATGTGCTTTAATTTTGCACACCAATCTCTTGTGTGGGACCTTGTCAAAAGCATTTTGAAAGTCTAAATACACCACATCCACTGGTTCTCCCTTGTCCACTCTACTAGTTGCATCCTCAAACAATTCCTGAAGATTTGTCAAGCATGATTTCCCCTTCATAAATCCATGCTGACTTGGACCGATCCTGTCATTGCTTTCCAAGTGCGCTGTTATTTCATCTTTAATAATTGATTGCAACATTTTCTCCACTACTGATGTCAGGCTAACTGGTCTATAATTATCCGCTTTCTCTCTCCCTCCCTTTTTTAAAAAGTGGTGTTACATTAGCTACCCTCCAGTCCATAGGAACTTATCCAGAGTTGATAGAGTGTTGTAAAATGATCACCAATGCATCCACTATTTCTAGGGCCACTTCCTTAAGTACTCTGGGATGCAGACTATCAGGCCCCAGGGATTTATTGGCCTTCAATCCCATCAATTTCCCTAACACAATTTCCCGCCTAATAAGGAAATCCTTCAGTTCCTCCTTCTCACTAGACCCTCGGTCCCCTAGTACTTCCGGAAGGTTATTTGTGTCTTTCTTCATGAAGACCGAACCAAAGTATTTGTTCAGTTCCTCTGCCACTTCTTTGTTCCTCATTATAAATTCACCTGAATCTGACTGCAAGGGACCTACATTTGTCTTCACTAATCTTTTTCTCTTCACATATCTATAGAAGCTTTTGCAGTCAGTTTTTATGTTCCCGGCAAGCTTCTTCTTATACTCTATTTTCCCCCTCTTCATTAAACCCTTTGTCCTCCTCTGCTGAATTCTAAATTTCTCCCAGTCCTCAGGTTTGCTGCTTTTTCTGGCCAATTTATATGCCTCTTTCTTGGATTTAACATTATCCTTAATTTCCCTTGTTAGCCACGGTTGAGCCACCTTCCCCGTTTTATTTTTACTCCAGACAAGGATGTACAATTGTTGAAGTTCATCTCTGTGATCTTTTAAATGTTTGCCATTGCCTATCCACCGTCAACCCTTTAAGTATCATTTGCCAGTCTATTCTAGCCAATTCACGCCTCAAACCATCAAAGTTACCTTTCCTTAAGTTCAGGACCCTAGTTTCCGAATTAACTGTGTCATTCTCCATCTTAATAAAAGTTGGCATGCAGGTAAAGCAGGCGGTGAAGAAGGCAAATGGCATGCTGGCCTTCATAGCGAGAGGATTTGAGTATAGGAGCAGGGAGGTCTTACTGCATTTGTACAGGGCCTTGGTCGTCTAATCGAGGAAGGACATTCTTGCTATTGAGGAGTGCAGCGAAGATTTACCAGACTGATTCCCGTGATGGCAGGACTGATATATGAAGAAAGACTGGTTCGACTAGGCTTATATTCACTGGAATTTAGAAGAATGAGAGGGGATCTAATAGAAACATATAAAATTCTGATGGGATTGGACAGGTTATATGCTGGAAGAATGTTCCCGATGTTGGGGAAGTCCAGAACCAGGGGTCACAGTCTAAGGATAAGAGGTAAGCCATTTAGGACCGAGATGAGCAGAAACTTCTTCATTCAGAGTTGTGAGCATTTGGAATTCTCTACCACAGAAAGCTGTTGAGGCCAGTTCGTTAGATATATTCAAAAGGGAGTTAGATGTGGCCCTTACGGCTAAAGGGATCAAGGGTATGGAGAGAAAGCACGAATGGGGTACTGAAGTTGCATGATCAGCCATGATCATATTGAATGGTGGTGCAGGCTCGAAGGGTCGAATGGCCTACTCCTGCATCTATTTTCTATGTTTCTGTGTGAGCTCGCTGCTGCTCCTAGACTGCTTCGACCTGTCTCGAGTCAATGTGTGATGGCAACCCAGTGATGACTCTTCCTTACACTTCAACGTAGCTCAGATAAAGCACTCTATGGCGTAGAGGCATCAAATCCACGTCTGTCCTTACTCTGTTCTTCTCCAATAAGTTGCTCTATTCTGCAGTTGAAGAATACTTTTACATTGTATTAGGTAGTAGTTACTGTGCGCTGCACTGGTGGAGGTGCTGTCTTTCGGATGAGACGTTAAACCGAGGCCCCGTCTGCCTTCTCAAGTAAAAGATCCCATGGCACTATTTCAAAGAAGAGCAGGGGAATTATCCCCGGTGTCCTGGCCAATATTTATCCCTCAATCAACATAGCAAAAAAAGATTATCTGGTCATTATCACATTGTTTGTGGGAGCTTGCTGTGTGCAAATTGGCTGCCACATTTCCTACATTACAACAGTGACTACACTCTAAAATTACTTCATTAGCTATAAAGAGCTTTGAAACATCCGGTGATCATGAAAGGCGCTATATAAATCCAAGTCTTTATTTTTTTAACTGGTCCATGCCAGTGTTTATGCTCCACACGAACCTCTTTCCACGCTTCCTCATCTAACCCTTTTAACAAATCCTTCCATATAAGAACATAAGAAATAGGAACAGGAGTAGGCCATATGGCCCCTCAAGCCTGCTCTGCCATTCAATAAAATCATGGTTGATCTGATTATGGACTCGGCTCCACTTCCCCGCCCGCTCCCCATAACCCCTTATTCCCCTTATCGTTTAAGAAACTGTCTATTTCTGTCTTCAATTTATTTAATGTCCCAGCTTCCAGTAACCTTTTACGTGGCACCTTGTCAAATGCCTTCTGGAAGTCCAAATACACCACATCCACTGGTTCCCCTTTATCCAACCTGTTCGTTTCATCTTCAAAGAATTCCAGCAAATTTGTCAAACATGACTTCCCCTTCATAAATCCATGCTGACTCTGCCTGACTGAATTTTGCTTTTCCAAATGTCCTGCTACTGCTTCTTTAATAATGGACTCCAACATTTTCCCAACCACAGATGTTAGGCGAACTGGTCTATAGTTTCCTGCTTTTTGTCTGCCTCCTTTTTTAAATAGGGGCGTTACATTTGCAGTTTTCCAATCTGCTGGGACCTCCCCAGAATCCAGGGAATTTTGGTAAATTACAACCAATGCAACCACTATACCTGCCGTACTTTTTTTAAGACCCTAGGATGCAAGCCATCAGGTCGTTCTCTCTCGTGTTTATCTAGCTTTCCCTTAAATGCATCTATGCTGTTTGCCTCAACTACTCCCTGTGGCAGCAAGTACCACATTCTCACCGTTCTCTGGGTAAAGAAGTTTCTCCTGAATTCTCTATTGGATTTATTGGTGTCCATCTTGTATTTATGGACAATGTTCCCGTTAAGCGGCTGCACAGTCAACTGCAAGGTCCAGTGTAGGCTGCTCTCTGGCTTTTCCATTGTAGATGGTGTGCGTGTGGAAAAAAATGGAATGGGGCGTGTACTGGGGGTGGGAGGCAGCGCAGCTTAGGAGGACGTTGTTTATCGCCCCTAGTTCTGTTCTTCCCCGCAACTAGGAACATCATCTCACCGTCTATCCTCCGTCTACCCTGTCAAACTCTTTCATAATCTTAAAGGCCTCTATCCAGGACACCCCTCGGTCTTCTCTGTTCAATCATTCTGATGGGTATAATCTCTCGGTTCTGCTATCATCCTAATGAATCTTTTTTGCACCTTCTTCAGTGCCTCTATATTTTTTTCATAATATGGAGACCAGATCTGTGCTTTTCTTCCCATCTTGGAGTACTGCGCAATGTGTGAGGAGGACACAAAAAATCTGCAAAAGGACATAGACAGGCTAAGTGAGTGGGCAAAAAATTTGGCAGATGGAGTGTAAAGTGTGAGGTCATGCACTTTAGCAGAAGAAATCAAAGAGCAAGTTATTATTTAAATGGAGAAAGATTGCAAAGTGCCCCAGTACAGCGGGACCTGGGGGTACTTGTGCATGAAACACAAAAGGTTAGTATGAAGGTTCTGCAAGTGATCAGGAAGGCCAATGGAATCTTGGCCTTTATTGCAAAGGGGATGGAGTATAAAAGCAGGGAAGTCTTGCTACAGCTATACAGGGTATTGGTGAGGCCACACCTGGAATACTGCGTGCAGTTTTGGTTTCCATATTTACGAAAGGATATACTTGCTTTGAAGGCAGTTCAGAGAAGGTTCACTAGGTTGATTCCGGGGATGAAGGCGTTGACTTATGAGGAAAGGTTGAGGAGGTTGGGCCTCTACTCATTGGAATTCAGAAGAATGAGAGGTGATCTTATCGAAACGTATACGATTATGAGGGGGCTTGACAAGGTGGATGCAGAGAGGATGTTTCCACTGATAGGGGAGACTATAACTAGGGGGCATAATCTTAGAATAAGGGGCTGCCCATTTAAAACTGAGATGAGGAAAAATTTCTTCTTTTAGAGGGTTGTAAATATGTGGTATTCGCTGCCTCAGAGAGCTATGGAAGCCGGGACATTGAATAAATTTAAAACAGAGATAGACCGTTCCTTAACCGATAAGGGATAAGGGGTTATGGGAAGCAGGTAGGGAAGTGGAGCTGAGTCCATGATCGGATTAGCCATGATCTTATTAAATGGTGGAACAAGCTCAAGGGGCCGTATGGCCTACTTCTGCTCCTATTTCTTATGTTCTTAACCAAGGTTCTATGCAAGTTTAATATAACTTCTCTGCTTTTCAATTCTAGCCTTCTAGAAATGAACCCTAGTGCTTGGTTTGCTTTTTTTTCTGGCCTTATTAACTTGCGTTGCTACTTTTAGTGAGTTGTGTATCTGTACCTCCAGATACCTCTGCTTCTCTACCCCATTTAGACACTTATTTTTCAAAAAATATGTGGCCTCCTTATTCTTCCTACTGAAATGTACCACCTCACACTTATTTACACTTTTGAAGAATCCTTTTATAGTGCCAGTCCACTCCTAGTCGATAATTAATACTTGCATAACTAACCTTCTATCGATAATATAAAAGCAGTACATTTGGCATTCATTTCTTGATCATCACACTTCAAATATCACATTTCAGTTTCTCTTTCGTACTTCAAAAAAGTATAAAAAAGCAGAAGAACTCTCTGGTGCCAGAATGCCTGCAGCCTTGATATTAACTTACCCAATGTTTAATAATCAACTGTCAAACTATGCAGCTTTAATCAAGCACATAGCTACATTTTTAACAGAAGAATGATGCATTGGGGTCAAAATTCGGTCCCGCCGTTTTTCACCCTAAACCTCTCCGCCTCTCGACCTCTCTCTGCTCCTTAAAACCTACCTCTTTGACCAAGCTTTTGGTCACCTGCCTTAATTGCTCCTTGTGTGGCTCAGAGTCAAATTTTTTGTCTTCTAATACCCTTATGAAGTACCTTGGGATGTTTTACTATGTTAAAGGCGCTATATAAATATTTGTTGTTGTTAAAAATAAAAATAGAAAATACTGGACATGCTCAATACGTCAGGCAGCATCTCTCTCTCTCTTTTTCTCTCTCTCTCTCTCTCTCTCTCCCTCTCTCCCTCGCTCCAGAGAAGCAGAGTTAGCGTTTCAGATCGACGACCTTTCTTTCATCAGAATTCTGCATCCCCTGACTTGCTGTGAGCAATGTCGCAGGATATCTGCTCCTATATGTATGTATAAAAGTCATACAACTATCTAAATTCAGATGTCACATTTCAAAGTGTCAAATGGTTAACACAAATTGTGTCATTTTGTGCCGTTTTTGCATCTTGATAAAGAAAGAACTCACATTTCTATAGCGCCTTTCACAACCTCAATGTCGCAAAGTGCTTTAACACAACTTGTATTTATATAGCGCCTTTAACGTAGTGAAACGTCCCAAGGCGCTTCACAGGAGTGTTCGGAGATAAAACATTTTACAGCCACTGAAGTACTTTGGAAGTGTAACCACTGTTGTAATGGTGATAAGCTGGTGTCCCTGCAGGGCAGGGGCGGGGCAGGATTCACAGGCAGTGTCTAATCTACAGCAATGTCCTTCAGTGACTGTCCTCCAATTGATCTCAGGATATCGTTATTTAGACAACCTGCACACATGGACTACCTGAACAAAGGCCTTAAAGGGACAGGCCAGGTTAAATGCAGCTACCTGCAGGAAGACACAAATAACTTCCGGAAATACTAGGGGACCGAGGGTCTAGTGAGAAGGAGGGACTGAAGGAAATCCTTTTTAGGCGGGAGATGGTGTTGGGGAAATTGAGGGGATTGAAGGCCGATAAATCCCCGGGACCTGATGGGCTGCATCCCAGAGTACTTAAGGAAGTGGCCCTAGAAATAGTGGATGTATTGGTGATCATTTTCCAACAGTCTATCGACTCTGGATCGGTTCCTATGGACTGGAGGGTAGCTAATGCAACACCATTTTTTAAGAAAGGATGGAGAAAGAAAATGAGTAATTAAATCGGTTAGCCTGACATCAGTAGTGGGGAAAATGTTGGAATCAATTATTAAAGATGAAATAGCAGCACATTTGGAAAGTAGTGACGGGATCAGCCCAAGTCAGCATGGATTTATGAAGGGGAAATCTTCTAGAATTTTTTGAGAATATAACTAGTAGAGTGGACAAGGGAGGACCAGTGGATGTGGTGCATTTGGACTTTCAAAAGGCTTTTGACAAGGTCCCACACAGGAGATTGGTGTGCAAAATTAAAGCACATGGTATTAGGGGTAATGCACTGACGTGGATAGAGAACTGGTTGGCAGACAGGAAGCAGAGAGTCGGGATAAATGGGTCCTTTTCAGAATGGCAGGCAGTGACTAGTGGGGTGCCGCAGGGCTCAGTGCTGGGACCTCAGCTCTTTACAATATACATTAATGATTTGGATGAAAGAATTGAGTGTAATATCTCCAAGCTTGCAGATGACACCAAGCTGGGTGGCAGTGTGAGCTGTGAGGAGGATGCTAAAAGGCTGCAGGGTGACTTGGGCAGGTTAGGTGAGTGGGCAAACGTGTGGCGGATGCAGTATAATGTGGATAAATGTCAGGTTATCCACTTTGGTAGCAAAAACACGAAGGCAGAATATTATCTGAATGGCAGCAGATTAGGAAAAGGGGAGGTGCAACGAGACCTGGGTGTCATGGTCCATCAGTCATTGAAAGTTGGTATGCAGGTACAGCAGGCGGTGAAGAAAGCAAATGGTATGTTGCCCTTCATAGCTAGGGGATTTGAGTATCGGAGCAGGGAGGTCTTACTGCAGTTGTACAGGGCCTTAATGAGGCCTCACCTGGAATATTGTGTTCAGTTTTGGTCTCCTAATCTGAGGAACGACGTTCTTGCTATTGAGGGAGTGCAGCGAAGATTCATCAGACTGATTCCCGGGATGGCAGGACTGATATATGAGGAGAGACTGGATCGACTGGGCCTGTATTCACTGGAGTTTAGAAGGATGAGAGGGGATCTCATAGAAACATATAAAATTCTGATGGGACTGGACAGGTTAGATGCTGGAAGAATGTTCCCGATGTTTGGGAAGTCCAGAACCAGGGAACATAATCGAAGGATAAGAAGTAAGCCATTTAGGACTGAGATGAGGAGAAACTTCTTCACTCAGAGTTGTTAACCTGTGGAATTCCCTACCACGGAGAGTTGTTGATGCCCGTTCATTGGATATATTCAAGAGGGAGTTGGATATGGCCCTTGCGGGTAAAGGGATTAAGGAGTATGGAGAGAAAACAGGAAAGGGGTACTGAGGTGAATGATCAGCCATGATCTTATTGAATGGTGGTGCAGGCTCGAAGGGCCGAATGGCCTACTCCTGCACCTATTTTCTATGTTTTTATGTTTCTTTGTACCTTTGCATCGGAAGCATGCTCCAGGATTCAAACTACCTGTGAGCAATGGCAGCGCTAGATTAGCTCGTACTTAAGGAGACTGGCTTGTCACCTTTACAGAAATCAGACTGCAAGATTGGAAATCCAGTGAAGCCTCTTACCATTGTTTCTGCTTTATGATGATGTTTAGCATTCTAAATCCCCACATCATCGTTGTGCAACGGATCCCATTTTCTGTCCTACTTAAACCAGGCTGTCATCATCATGTTTTTTTGAATATAGGTTAGCCCATATCCACAAGCCACAGCTAAAGCGAACACAAGTTGATGGAGAGCCCAAGTTCCCATCCAGCCTTGCTGTCTCTGCACCTGGACTTCTAAGTGCATGACCAGTGGAAAAGATGCTTTTCTCTCCAAACTAGACAATAATGCTTTTGATTGCCAACTGAGTCAAACAACCTTTGCCCGCCCGCGCAGTCTGGAGTGTGAGTCATAGGATCTTGGTTGGTATACAAAGTGAGGTAAATTGATTGTAATAGAATTTTGTGCTTCAGATTGGTTGGGGCGGTAGTGGGGGGTCGGGTGGGTGGAGGCATTGCGGTAGTGGGTGGCGGGAACAATTTAATCAATCGGCTAAGTTCATTGCTGGTGTATCTCGTATTACATAGAGCGTACAGCACAGAAACAGGCCATTTAGCCCCACGGGTATGCGCCAACATTTATGTTCCACACGAGTCTCCTCCCACCCCTCTTTATCTATCAGTATAACCTTCTATTCCTTTCTCCCTCATGAACTTGACTAGTTGCCCCGTAAATGTCTCTATGCTGTTGACCTCACACTCTACTCCTTGTGGAGAACAGCTCCACAGGTCGGGCTATAAAAGAGCTGGAGCGGAATACCACTTCAACCTCCAGCGCGAGCTGCTCCAAGGATTTTGAGATGGGCGACTGGGTGACATCATCAAAACCCCGGTCGCCGTTTTGGAGCATGGACAGGAACATCGGCAGGGCCCAGGTACAGAGGAGTGGGAAGGTCGGGGCGGAGGAGCGGCGAGTGTTTGTGGCGGAAGTGCGACAGATGAGGGTGCGGGGCCAGAAGAGCCGAGGGCTCAGCGGCAGCACGGGCCAGCCCACACTGCGATATGTGTGCACACTAGGTCCGTGCAGCAGAGCAGGTCTCCAGTCATCCTGGTTAATCCTTGCCACTGGAGCAAGACCTAGCTCTGTCAAGCCCGTCTGGTGGCTGGTGTGCAACGGCCACCACACGTTAAAAAAATTCAAGCACAGGCATCTTCCACCCCCTCAATTGGAGTTCAGGACTGGAACATCGGGTCCTTCATCAAAACACCTGTGAACTCGTGGAAGCAAGTCATCCTCGTTCGAGGGACCGCCTATGGTGACTCCTTGTGGTAGCACATTCTCACCACTCTCTGGGTCAAGAGGTTTCTCCTGAATTCATTGACCAGTGACCGCCCCAGTCGTCAGAAAGAACAGTGCTGCTCAGCCAACTTGGCTTATTCCCTGATGTAGACTATAAGTTGGATGAGTGATCCTCTGAGAAGTGTACGAGGATTATAAAAAGCCTCAAAATCTTAGTAATAAGATCATTAATACGTATAAAATTCTTCAGCTGCCTGTGTCCTAACTCACACCAAGTCCCGCTCACCCATCACCCCTGTGCCCGCTGACCTACATTGGCTTCCGGTTAAGCAACGCCTCGATTTCAAAATTCTCATCCTTATTTTCAAATCCCTCATGGCCTCGCCCCTCCATATCTCTGTAATCACCTCCAGCCCCACAACCCCCCCCTCCCTGAGATGTCTGTGCTCCTCTAATTCTGCCCTCTTGAACATCCCTGATTATAATTGCTCAACCATTGGTGGCCTTGCCTTCTGTTTGTCTAGGCCCCAAGCTCTGGAACTCCCTCCCTAAACCTCTCCGCCTCTCTACCTCTCTTTCCTCCATCAAGATGCTCCTTAAAACCTACCTCTTTGACCAAGCTTTTGGTCACCGGCGCTAATTTCTAATTAAGCGGCTCAGTGTCAAATTTTTTAATCTCATAATACTTCTGTGCCTTGGGACGATAACTACATTAAAGGCGCTATAGAAATACAAGTTGTTGTTGTTATTAGAGGGCTTGACAGTGTAGATGCTAAAAGGCTGTTTCCCCTGACTGGGGAGTGTGGAACTAGGGGTCATAGTCTCAAGATAAGGGGTTGGACATTTAGGACGTGGATCAGGAGAAACTTCAGAGGGTTGTGAATCTTTGGAATTCTCTATCCCAGATGAATGTGGATGCTCAGTCGTTGAGTATAGTCAAGGCTGAGATCGATAGATTTTTGGACTCTGATGGAATCAAGGGATAAGGCGGGAAAGTGGAGTTGAGGTTGAAGATCAGCCGTGATCTTATTGAATGTCGGAGCAGACTCGCAGGGCCACATGACTTACTTCTGCTCCTATTTCTTATGTGAATTGCCCTGGTATTTTAACTAATCCTTTAACCCAATGGTCCCTGCTTCAGAATATTTCAGCAGTTGATTTGGCTCGACTCCCTAGTTTTGAGCATCTCGCCCATGCGCTGTTTCCTAGCCTTGCAGTAGAGCTGATGATCCATGTGTTATAAGAAGGCTTGGGTGACCGGCTCTTCCATGTGGTATTGGCTGCATGCTGTTTGGAATGTTCATG
Organism: Pristiophorus japonicus; assembly: GCF_044704955.1. Lineage (NCBI taxonomy): Eukaryota > Metazoa > Chordata > Chondrichthyes > Pristiophoridae > Pristiophorus > Pristiophorus japonicus. Next base: position 522,583,062 of record NC_091977.1, on the reverse strand, counting down.
GCCTCGTTTCGGTGGTGTCTCCCTTCCTGCCCGCCACGTGACAGCACGGGCAAAATCAGGAATTCACCCTGTGGGCAATTGTCACACGGTCCTCCTAACATAACTTCGACTGACACACTAGTTGTGATCCAGTGTGTGGCACCGCTGATGGGTGAATGGATTTTACAGGATCCTTCTGTGTAGGTAGAAGAAATCATTTGGATAATGCACTCGAGGGAACATTTTGTGCCGTTGCTAATTAGAGTGTCTTACAGAATGTGTGTGATTAATACAAGCACTCCCATTTGGAAGCTTAGTTGATTGGATTAAAAATAATTTTGTCTTATAATTGTGCTACTCTGCAGATGAATCTACAGGCGTGGCTTGCAATTTCAAGCACCACAGAGAGATATCTTTCACAACATATAAAACTCAAACCTATTCATACTTGCCAACCGTTTAATTATTCAGCATCATTGCTTAGTGTAGCCTTTTAAAGGCGCTGTTTAAGGTTGCAGTAGGAGCTGTGTACATAGAGAGTTGGCAGGATGTCTCCCCAGTGATTATGAGTAAGTCAGTGGCTTGTGTGAAAGGCGGCTCATGAGTTCTGTATCATTTACTCTTGTGAAGGAACTGCTATAGTTCCCCACTCTGTTTCTTCAGGAGCGAAAGAACCATTTGACTGAGTCACGTTGATTGGAGATTAAATAGATGGATAAGGGTAGACTCAGACTGCACACTACTACCTTATCTCCAATCTCCCATTCCTTTCCCAAGTTCTTGAATGTGTTGTCACCTCCCATATCCGTGCCTGTCTTTCCTGCAATTCCATATTTGGATCTCTCCAATCAGTTTTCCGCCCCTGACACAGCACCAAAGTGGCCCTAACCAAAGTCACCAATGATCCTCTTTGAATATGACCATGGTGCATTAGCCCTTCTCGACCTCTCTGCAGCCTTTGACATGGTTAACTATACCATCCTCCTCCCAACAGCTCATCTCCAATGCCCAGCTCAATGGGACTATCCGCTCTTGGTTCTACTATTACTAGAGTATCTCCGGCAATGGCTTCCATTCCCAGGCCCCCCCATTATCTCTGGATTCCCCCAAGGATCTTGGTCTCCTCCTCTTCCTGATCTACATGCTGTGGAATTCGCTGCCTCAGAGAGCTGTGGAAGCTGGGACATTAAATAAATTCAAGACAGAAATAGACAGTTTTTTAAACGATACAGGGTTATGGGGAGCGGGCGGGGAAGTGGAGCTGAGTCCATGATCAGGTCAGCCATGATCTTATTGAATGGCGGAGCAGGCTCGAGGGGCCGAATGGCCGACTCCTGCTCCGATTTCTTATGTTCTTATGCTGCCACTTGGCGACATCATCTGTGGTCACAGGGTCAGCATCTCCATCTGTGCTGATGACACCCAGCTCTGCCTCTCCACAATTTCTTTCCATCCTTCCACTGCCTCTATATTTTGAGACTGTTTACCTGATATGCAATCTTGTATGAGGCGCAATTTCCTTCAGCTAAATACGAGGGAGACCAAAGCCCTCGTCTTTGGTCCCCAGCACAAACACCATACCCTTGCCACTGATTCCAGCCCTCTCTCTAGCCACTGTCTCAAGCTGACCAACACGTTCACAATCTCAGTGCCCTGTTTGACCCTGAGCTGATCTTCCGATCCCATATCCTCTCCTGCTTCCAGCAGAGTAACATTGCCCATCTCTGCCCCTCAGCTACTGAAGCTCCTCCGTGCCTTTGTCACATCCAGACCCGACTATTCTGATGCTATTCTGGCCGGCCTCTCATTGTTGACCCTCTGTAAACTTCAGCTGATCCAAAGCTCTGTGCCCCGTATCCTATCCAGCACCAAGTCCCACTCACCCCTTTGTCCTGTCCTCGCTGACCTTCCAGTCCCTTAATGCCTCAAATTTCACATTCTCATATTGCATTTACAGTCCAACAGAACTTTGCTTTTCCCCTGCTGTAATCTCCTCCTGCCTTACACGCCCTGCAAACTCTCCATTCTTCTGACTTAGGCCTCTTGTGCGGCCATGCCTTCAGCTGCCTCGGTCCGACGGTGTGAAATTCCTTCCATAACTCCCTCTGGTTCTCCACCTCTCGCTGCTCCTTTTAGACCCTCTTTAAAACCCATCTCTTCAGTCAGGCTTTTGGTCACCTTTCCTAATATCGCCGCCTTTGGCTCACATTCATTTTTTCCTTGCGCCTCAGCGAAGGACCTTGGGGGCGTTTTTATTTGATAAAGGCATCATCATCATCGAAATCGAGGAAGACTTGCCTCTACTCTAAAAGTGAGTTCTCAGTCACCTGAACAGTCCAATACGGGAATTACAGTTTGTGTCGCAGGTGGGACAGACAGTTGTTGAAGGACAGGCTGGGTGGGGAGTCTGGTTTGCCGCAGCTCTTTCCACTGCCTGCGCTTGATTTCTGCATGCTCTCGGCGATGAGACTCGAGGTGCTCAGCGCCCTCCCGGATGCTCTTCCTCCACTTAGGGCGGTCTTTAGCCAGGGACTCCCAGGTGTCGGTGGGGATGCTGCATTTTATCAAGGAGGCTTTGAGGGTGTCCTTGTAATGTTTCCTCTGCCCACCTGGGGCTCGCTTGCTGTGTAGAGCGCTTGCTTGGGGAATCTTGTGACAGGCATGCGAACAATGTGGCCCACCCAGCGGGCCTGGTTGAGTGTGGTCAGTGCTTCGATGCTGGGGATGTTGGCCTGATGGAGAACACTAACGTTGGTGCGTGTTGTATATGCTGACTATGGATGTACTCTATGTGTAGTCACTGTGAGATTGTATAAGATGGAGACTTGTTTACCTGATGTACTATCAATAAGGTTCACACCGTGTACATACATGCGGGCACCACTAGAGGGTGCAAGTGGTGGAGACCGGGGGTTTCATGCCCTGATGGCAGGGCCCTGTATAAAACCATGCTTGCACAGCACTCTGGAGTTTGGAATAAAGGACCGAGGTCACTACAGTTTAAGTACAACACATTGCCTTGTGGAGTCATTCATAAGTACATATTTTTAGACATGCCAGTGCGTGTGTCCTCCCAGGGGATTTGCAGGATCTTGCGGAGACATCGTTGGTGGTATTTCTCCAGCGATTTGAGGTGTCTATTGTATATGGTCCATGTCTCTGAGCCATACAGGAGGGCGGGTCATTGCTACAGCCCTGTAGACCATGAGCTTGGTGCCAGCTTTGAGGGCCTGATCTTCGAACACTCTCTTCCTCAGGTGGCCAAAGGCTGCGCTGGTGCACTGGAAGTTTTGATAATGGCGCTATATAGATGCAAGATGTTGTTGTAATTCTAAATGAAGCGATTTGATTCCTAAGTAACTGGTGTGATTGACATCGGCTTGACTGCTGTGAAGGATTGCACAATAGATTTCTTGAGATGCAATACTGAACTCTGTTGTTTTGTTGCTTGCACTAAAAGCGGTGCCTTGGAGCATTACTACAATGTCTTGATAAAATCTGTTATTGTGAAATTACCTTTTTTAACTTTATTTTTCTTTTTTAGCTAAAGGGGAAGCAATCCGGTGCACAGAACCAGAGGTAAGCATTTGCTGAAGTCCTCAAATTATTACTGATTATTCTGTGAAGAAGGATCTACTGACAATTGCTTTCTCTTTTTCCTTTCCCAACTTGATTCAATCTGTAAATCTGTAAATTTGGCTGCAGATTTTTGAATCTGTTACAAAGGGCATAGATTTCTTTGCCCATCGTGACGTATGTACCTGTGAGGATGCTCACAGGCTTGTAGAGCTGTTTCATTGTGAGTGGCTTAGCCAGTCACGTGATGTTCACAAGACTCAAGAAAACCCCAGTCAGTTGGGTCTAGGTCATCCACCATGAGGTATGCAGTTGTGAGCCTAGTGGATGAACTGGTAATGTGTAGTGTGATTGTTAAACCTTTGTTAATAAACCAACTGGGTTTTAATAGTAATGTGATGCTATGAAGTCTTAAGCAAAGAACCCATGAAGCAAATATATTACACCCGTGTCAGAAGGAAATGGCGATATTGAGTTTGGGTGATAGTGTAAATGAGTGATATCAGCCGCCTGTTATAAATAGGAACAAGAGTTGGCCATTCAGGCCCTCGAACCTGTTCCGCCATTCAGTGAGATCATGGCTGATCTGTATCCAAACTCCACCCGCATTGGCTCCGTATCCCTTAATACCCTTGGCGAGCAAAAATCTAGCGCTCTCAGATTTAAAATTATTAATCGAGCTAGCATTTACTGTTTTTTGTGGGAGAGAGCTCCACACTTCTACTACCCTTTGCGTGAAGAAGTGTTGCCTGACTCCTCTCCTGAATGGCCTGGCTTTGATTTTAATTAATGTTCCCGTATCTTGACTCCCCCACCAGCAGAAAAGGATTCTCTCTATCTACCTCTACCGGTCAAATGGTGTCACCAATTCCTTTCAAAATCCTAAAAACCTTAATCAAATCTGAACCTTCTATAGTCCAGAGAATATTATCTTAGTTTATGTAATCTATGCTCATGGAACCCTGCTAACATTCTGGTCAATTTGCAGTGCATTCCATCCAAAGCCGATATATCATTTCAAAAGTACAGTGCCCAGAACTGTATACCGTACTCCAGGTGTGGTCTAACCAGGGCTTTGTATAGCTGGAGCAAAGCTTCCTCTCTTTATATTCTAGCCCTCTGGATAGAAACCCTAACATTCCACCGGCTTTATTTGATGATTTTTTGTATCTGACCACTACATTTTAGTGATCTGTGTACATGGATCTCTGAATCTCTTTGGACCTACACTTGAAATAATGCTTGGATCTATTTTTTTTTGCGGGGGGGGGGTCCAGAATGGATGACCTCACGCTCGCCTGTGCTGAAATCCATCGGCCAGGGTGTTCCCACTCAATTAATTTATCAGTGTCTCTTTGTAATTTTATGCTCCCGGATACTCTGCTTACAATGCCACCAATCTTTTGGGTTGGATTTTCGGTGAGCTGGAAGTTGGCCGTCCAGCCGGAAATCATTTGCATGGCCATTACTGCCCCTCCGGGGCATCAATAGAGGCACAGGCCCAACGAAAATCCAGCTTAATAGTGTCTTTGACAAACTTTGATGGATGGCTGTCTTGATTTCCACTTCCGGTTGTTCTCTTGGTTGATTACAACTTGGTTGATTTTCTTCTTTGAAAACATTAAACCCACCTTCCCTGATTACTACTCTGCTACTCCAGGAAATGTTTGGGCCTTTGTTTCGTGGTGCCTGCTGGTTTTTGTGGTACTATGTTGGGATTAAAAAAAAAACAAGGGTCCCGGAGCTTCAATTCACAGCCTTGGCTAACATTCCACCTGCCCTTTTAGTTGGGTTGGACTTTACCAGGTCTTAGCTGGGCTACTGAATGGCTTATTGTGTAGCAGCAGAGTGCTTAATCAGAAGGTCGTGGGTTCAAGTCCCACTCCAGAGACTTGAGCACAAAAATCTCGGCTGACACTCCCAGTGCAGGGCTGAGGGAGTGCTGCACTGTCGGAGGTGCCGTCTTTCGGATGAGACGTTAAACCGAGGCCCCCGTCTGCTCTCCCAGGTGGACGTAAAAGAACACGAGACACTATTTCGAAGAAGAGCAGGGGAGGTATCCCCGGTGTCCTGGCCAATATTTATCTCTCAATCAAAATAACAAAAACAGATTATCTGGTCATTATCGCATTGCTGTGTGTGGGAGCTTGCTGGGTGCAAATTGGCTGTCCCGTTTCCCACATTGCACTCTAAAAGTATTTCATTGGCTGTAACGCGCTTTGAGACGTCCAATGGTTGTGAAAGGCGCTATATAAATGCAAGTCTCTCTTTGTTTTAATCCCTGGGAAACAGCAAAGAGAAGCGTGTGTTTGTTCCACCAGAACTCAGTCTGATGTCCAAGCGACGGACTTGGGACTTGGTTCTGCGATCCTGCCCAATCTTGGTTGGAGTACCAATGGAAGATAGAGCTCAATCAGACAGCGAGGCTTACACCCAGCCTTGTGCGCCCTTTCCCGCCCCGCTGGGACCTCCAATCGGCTGTCTGTAAATGCCAGCGGGGCAGGCAAACCGCTCAACCTGGCCCATTTTCCCTCCCTCGAACGTCCCGGTTGTAATAGGTTGCGGTAGGCCCTGGTTAGTGGCGAGACATCCGTGAATTTTCTAAATGGCGGATGGGTGGGGGGGGGGGGGGGGCGCGGGGTGGGGGGGGGTAGAGGACCCAAGGTCATGGACCTGGTTGGTTTGTTCACCTTCAGGGCTTGTCTATCCCTTTAACCTCCCCAGCCGTCTGATTTGGTTTGCTGCAGCGAAGGCCCTGTTGGCAGCACCGCCCTGTTCTCTGTGTGTTGCAATGACGGGCGGGCTCCCGCTGGGTGGGCAGGTGTGGTGCCAGGAGCCCATGCCGCGCCGCAAACGGCCCCTGACCCGGGAAGGCGGGGCAGGGTGACGGCGGGGGCTGGAGGGGACAGGCAGAAGTCCGGTTCCGCTGCTCCTCATCGACGCCGGAAGGAAATCCAGACTTCGACCTTCGACTCCAAGAGAGCTTCGGCAACAAGCCAGAGTCCCGCTCTGACTACCACGCACCAACCAGCCACATTGGCCAATAAACCAATCCCTTTCTGCCTCCCAGCACCAAGTTTTGCACTTCTGGTGAGGGTGGGAACGGCAAGGTCTGAGACCTAAGCTTATTAGAAGAGCATTGTCTGTGCTGCTCCACGATTTTGGCATTTTTGTGATACAAACCAGCGTTATCATAAAAAGATGCAGGAAACTGCAGCTATTTGTTAGAAATTACCAAGTTACGGCTATCTCCGGGCACCTTAATAATCAGGATCGACTGTAAACCAAAATGGTGGGTATTGTGTTTAATCAGAGTTTAAGACAGAATATAACACACTAGTTATCCAGCACAAAATACGACCATGGCAAGTAGCTGGTACTGATCCGATCGGACAGACAGCTGGCGCACATGTGCAGTTTTCTGGCCTGCGGCCTCTCTCCCTCCCTCGAGAACTTCCTTCAGTGAGCATGGGATCACCCTCGAGTGTTCAACCAGCCCAACGTTTGGTTCTTCCCTCCACCGTCTGTGAGGATAAGCCCTCAGGATGTTACTTTTGTTCACTGTTTAGGGGTGGGCCTAAAATGGGATATTGACAACACCTTTTGGCCTATAGCAGTCCCCTTAAAAACTCAGTGCCCAGTGGGATGACGAGTTCTTTGTCTAAACTTGCCGATAAACACACGCCCTATAGGAGGGGTCTTCACAACCATTACACGTGTTTTCTTGTCTATACGTTTTGGAAACCAATCCATCCACCTGGGCCCTTTTATGTCTGAGCGGCCCTGTCCCCCCCCCAAAGCTCTATGGCTGGATTTTAGGTGTTTCTGTTTTGGGGGCAAAAACGGAGGCGGGCAGGAAAGTTACCGGCCGGGAATAGTTTGTGCTTTGGGAAGGAATTTTCGGCATCTGGACCCTGTGCCGGGGTGGGTGCACAGTGCGAAGGGAGGCGTTGTACAGCTTTCGAGTGCAAAAATGTGAAACTCGTGAACTAAAATGCTGGGCCGTATATGCTCCGAGAGAGGCCTTGGGAAGGGGCGGGGGGGAATCCTTAAAAAAAACCCCACAAAAACATTGCCCACGCCACCACAACACAAATCGCAAAAAAAAATTAAAAGAACAAACACTCGCACTTGTGCAGCACTTTATCTTCCACACTGCTGCCGGCATGGCTGGAACGCTGTGGTGTCCTAGGCGGTCATCGCGAGACGCGATTCCAGGCGTACAGGTCGGGCAGGAGTCAAAACTCGGACAGTGTCGCAACCAGGGGCGTTGCACACCTGCGCAGCTCTTCCCGGCGATGCTACTCGGAGCCCGCCGCAAAACCCGACCGGAGGATCACAGTGAGGCGCTGGAGACTTCACCGCCGCATTTCACAATGCTCCCGGGGCGAAACCCGGAGCGCAAAGGACCGGAAAATCCAGCCCAAAGTCTCATATCTCATCCTGTCTTGTCCTCCCTGGTGCATGTCTCAGGCACAACCTTGTGCCATTAAAGCAGAGGCCCTAGGCTTGAACTGTCCCCTTAATCTAGCAGACTGTTCCATCCTGAGATGGTATCCTAATTCCCGTAAATTCCTTCTATTTTATGTCTTTTATACTAATTAACTTTTAATTATCTTCGCAAGTAGCTCTGTTAAACAAACTCCAAATTCTACCGTACCATTATTAGCAATAATAGGTTGGTCTTTATTGGCCAAATTAAAGACCAAGTCAAAATCCTAAACTTACAGACGACAGACAAGGCCACTCAGAGAATTGTGAACCTATGAAATTCGCGACCGCAGAAAGTTGTTGAGGCCACTTCGTTCGATATATTCAAAAGGGAGTTAGATGTGACCCTTACAGCCAAAGGGATCAAGGGGTATGGAGAGAAAGCAGGAATGGGGTTACTGAAGTTGCATGATCATATTGAATGGTGGTGCAGGCTCGAAGGGCCGAATGGCCTACTCCTGCACCTATTTTCTATGTTTCTATGTTTCTATATCATGCTGTGGGCCCCCATGTGGAATATTATGTATCCTCTAATTTAACTCATTAAAAACACTGTCTCAATTCTAGTGCAAGTCTTCCTAGCAAAACAAAACTTAAACAGTCCCAGGTAAAACATAACTTATACATTAACCCTTTACTTGTCTCCAGCAGAAACATACAATCGTTTAAACACAGTATTATTCGCGTCACAGTTTTGTTCGCAAAACCATGTACATTTTGGACACCCCTGATTTCCAACAGTAGGACCTGAGGATTATATGAGATGATCCTGAGGGAAGTTAGGCAAGAACATAAAAAATCGGAGCAGTAGTAGGCTATTCGGCCCCTTTAGCCTGCACCGCCATTCAGTAAGATCATGGCTGATCTTCTATCTCAACTCCACCTTCCCACACTATCCCCATATTCTTTGATTCCCTTAGTATCCAGGAACATGTCACTGGAAGACTGGAAAGTGTGACACTCCTGTTTGGAAAAAGGAGACAGAGATAAGCCAGGAAATTATAACCCAGTTAACCTTAATTTCAGTTGTTGGTAAATTACTAGTGTCTCTAATACTGGATGAAGTTATTAAGCACTTGGAGAAACATGAGCTGATCACTGCCAGACAGCGCGGATTTCTAAATGCCTGACCTAATTTGTTTAATTTCTTTAAAGAATGCGAATGAGTCGAGAATAAGATAAAAGAGAAATTCAGTATGATCTATGTGGATTTTCAAAAAAACTTTTGATAAGGTACGAGACCTAGAGATGGTTGGAGCAAAGGGTCGTGATAAAAGTACATTTCTTAGATCGGATAAATGTGATGTTTGGTGTTCACAGGGGCCATTCTTACTTACGAGAACATAACTTGTCTGGACTTAAGTAATTCGGCAAATGAAAATTTGTTGTTCACCGTTTTTGTATTCATTCACGGGATGTGGGCGCCACTGGCAGTGCCAGCATTTATTGCCCATCCCTAATTGCCCTTTGATACAACTCAGTGGCTTGCTGGGCCATTTAAGGGGGAAGTTAAGAGTCAACCACTTTGCTGCGGGTCTGAAGTCACGTACAGGCCAGACCGGGTAAGGGCGGCAGATTTCCTTCTCTAAAGCAAGTTCGGGTAACGGCAAATTGTGATGAAGATCTGACACGTACTTATGCAGCAGGATAGACAGGTAGGTGGCAGCGGCAGTTCATTATAGAGGGATATCAAATAATACATTTTGCAATTAAGATTGGATAAATGAAATATACCTTAATTGGTAAGATTTTATAAAGAGTGGAGATGCAGGTCTTTGCTTTTGAATCTAAGGGCATAGAATGTAAATGCGAGGAGCTGATAGTGAACTTTTACAAGGAGCATAGAAATATAGAAAATAGGCACAGAAGTAGGCCATTTGGCCCTTCAAGCCTGCACCGCCATTCAATAAGATCATGGCTGATCATTCAGTACCCCTTTCCTGCTTTCTCTCCATACGCCTTGATCCCTTTAGCCGTAAGGGCCATATCTAACTCCCTCTTGAATATATCTAATGAGCTAACATTAACAACTCTCTGCAGTAGAGAATTGCACAGGTTAACAACTCCCTGAGTGAAGAAGTTTCTCCTCATCTCTGTGCTAAATGGCTTACCCCTTATCCTTAGACTAGTTCTGGACTTCCCCAACATTGGGAACATTCTTCTTGCATCTAACCTATCCAGTCCCGTCAGAATTTTATATGTTTCTATGAGATCCCCTCTCATTCTTTTCAATTCCAGTGGATACAGGCCCAGTCGATCCAGTCTCTCCTCATATGTCAGTCCTGCCATCCCGGGAATTAGTCTGGTGTACCTTCGCTGCACTCCCTCAATAGCAAGAACGTCCTTCCTCAGATTAGGAGACCAAAACAGAACACAATATTCCAGGTGAGGCATCACCAAGGCCCTGTATAACGGCAGTAAGACCTCCCTGCTCCTATACTCAAATCCCCTTGCTATGAAGGCTAACATGACATTTGCCTTCTTCACCGCCTGCTGTACCTGCATACCAACTTTCAATGACTGATGTACCATGACACCCAGGTCTCGTTGCACCTCCCCTTTTCCTAATCTGCGGCCATTCAGATAATATTCTGCCTTCATGTTTTTGCCCCCAAAATGGATAACCTCACATTTATCCACATTATCCTGCATCTGCCATGCATTTGCCCACTCACTTAACCTGTCCAAGTCACCCTGTAGCCTCTTAGCAACCTCCTCACAGCTCACACCGCCACCCAGCTTAGTGTCATACTTGGAGATATTACACTCAATTCCTTCATCTAAATCATTAATGTATATTGTAAATAGCTGGGGTCCCAGCACTGAGCCCTGCGGCACCCCACCAGTCACTGCCTGCCATTCTGAAAAGGTCCTGTTTATCTCGACTCTCTGCTTCCTGTCTGCCAACCAGTTCTCTATCCACGTCAATACATTACCCCCAATACCATGTGCTTTGATTTTGCACACTAATCTCTTGTGTGGGACTTTGTCAAAAGCATTTTGAAAGTCCAAAAACACCACATCCAGTGGTTCTCCCTTGTCCACTCTCAAAGTTACATCCTCAAAAAATTCTAGAAGATTTGTCAAGTATGATTTCCCTTTCATAAATCCATGCTGGCTTGGACCGATCCTGTCACTGCTTTCCAAATGTGCTGCTATTTCATCTTTAATAATTGATTCCAATATTTTCCCCACTACTGATGTCAGGCTAACTGGTCTATAATTCCCCATTTTCTATCTCCCTCCTTTTTTAAAAAGTGGTGTTACATCAGCTACTCTCCAGTCCATAGGAACTGATCCAGAGTCAATAGACTGTTGGAAAATGATCACCAATGCATCCACTATTTCTAGGGCCACTTCCTTGAGTACTCTGGGATGCAGACTATCAGGTCCTAGGGATTTATTGGCCTTCAAACCCATCAATTTCCCTAACACAATTTCCTGACTAATAAGGATTTCCTTCAGTTCCTCCTTCTTGGTCCCCTAGTATTTCCGGAAGGTTATTTGTGTCTTCCTTTGTGAAGACAGAACCAAAGTATTTGTTCAATTGGTCTGCCATTTCTTTGTTCCCCATTATAAATTCACCTGATTCTGACTGCAAGGGACCTACATTTGTCTTCACTAATCTTTTTCTCTTCACCTATCTGTAAAAGCGTGTGCAGTCAGTTTTTATGTTCCCTGCAAGCCTACTCTCATACTTGATTTCCTCCCTCCTAATTAAACCCTTTGTCCTCCTCTGCTGAATGCTAAATTTCTCCCAGTCCTCAGGTTTGCTGCTTTTTCTGGCCAATTTATATGCCTCTTCCTTGGATTTAACACTATCCCTAATTTCCCTTGTTAGCCACGGTTGAGCCACCTTCCCCGTTTTATTTTTACTCCAGACAGGGATGTACAATTGTTGAAGTTCGTCCATATGATCTTTCAAGGTTTGCCATTGCCTATCCACCGTTAACCCTTTAAGTATCATTCGCCAGTCTATTCTAGCCAATTCACGTCTCATAACATCGAAGTTACCTTTCCTTAAGTTCAGGACCCTAGTCTCTGAATTAACTGTGTCACTCGCCATCTAATAAAGAATTCTACCATATTATGGTCACTCTAGTTGGTTCCTCGACATATTAGTCTCGGAAACCATCCCTAATACACTCCAGCATTGTGTGATGTTTTGGTTATCACATTATAAGCTGGATATAAAAGCAAAGGAAAAGGTGCATGTGTAGATTCAGCAGGCTTTTACTAGGTTCGAAAGATTATAATTATGAAGAAAGAAAGACTTGCATTTATATAGTGCCTTTCACGACCACCAGACTTCTCAAAGAGCTTTACAGCCAATGAAGTACTTCTGAATTGCAGTCACTGTTGTCATGTGGGAATCGCGACAGCTAACTTGCGCACAGCACATTCCCAGAATCAGCAATGTGATAATGACCAGATAATCTGTTTTAGTGATGTTGATTGAGGGATAAATATTGGCCAGGACACCAGGGATAACTCTCCTGCTCTTCTTTGAAATCGTGCCGTGAGATCTTTTACGGCCATCCGAAAGACGGCACCTCCGACAGTGCAGCACTCCCTCAGTACTGCACTGGGTTGCCAGCCCAGATTTATTGTCGGAAGTTTCTGGAGTGGGACTTTAACCCACAACCTTCTAACTCAGAGGCGAGTGCACTACCCACTGTGCCACAGCTGACACACATTTAGAAAGCCTTGAGAAGCTAAGGCTTTTTTTCACCGAAGTTGAGAAGGTTAAGGGGTAACCTGATCGAGATATTTAAGATCATGATCATGAATGGTTGCGCTCAGAAAATGTGTGTCAGCAGTGGTAAATTGCTTCCAGTGGCAACAAAATAGGCACAAATTTAAAATGCTCAGAAAATGTATTAAAGGAGAGATTAGAAAGGTGTCATTACATGGATGGTGGTTAGAATGTGGTGGGGGGGGGGGGGGGGGGGGGGAGGGGCGGCGGGGTGGGGAGAGAGTGGGAAGTTAAGAGTCTTGCTGTGGGGATCTCATAGAAACATATAAAATTCTGACGGGACTGGACTGGTTAGATGCAGGAAGAATGTTCCCGATGTTGGGGAAGTCCAGAACCAGGGGACACAGTCTAGGATAAGGAGTAAGCCATTTAGGACCAAGATGAGGAGAAACTTTTTCACCCAGAGAGTTGTGAACCTGTGGAATTCTCTGCCACAGAAAGTTGCAGAGTCCAGTTCATTAGATATATTCAAAAGGGAGTTAGATGTGGCCCTTACGGCTAAAGGGATCAGGGGGTATGAAGAGTAGGCAGGGGTGGGGTACTGAGGTTGCATGATCAGCCATGATCATATTGAATGGCAGTGCAGGCTTGAAGGGCCGAATGACCTGCTCCTGCACCTATTTTCTATGTTTCTATGGAAGATAGAATTGACCCCAGAGATGCCATAACATTGCCTGCCTCACAGCAACAACACATCACCAGCCACCTCGAACAAAACTATGCAAAGTCCTTTCTCTGCCAGTTTAAAGATTGCCCGATTGGCACGAGTGAGCTCTAGTGGAGTGTGCCGGTGGTGTTAGAATCAGCGCTTTCTTTGTCTTTTATTCCCTGAGGAAAGTCAACATTTCTGCCAGAAAGCCTGCCTTTTCCCACGCCTGCCACTGTCTTTTATCTCCGTGTGATACTTTTCATACTCGTTACTCTTCAGTTATTTATGGTTAGTCCCTGCACACACAAATATTTTCAAATGAGCCGCATCAACCAAGGGCAAAAAGTTTTTTGAGGTCACAGAGAAAAATAAATCCGGTGCAATTAAGGCAGCCACTGTAAAATCCTTAAACTTATTCACACAAATTGAAGTGAAAACATTTTTTGCAATAAGTCTGATTTTTGGTTGATGAAAGTATTCTTCTTCAGACTGTGTAATATGATGAAGCATCATAAGAAATGAAGGCACCAATATAAGATCGTCACTAATGAATGTAGCTGATGTAACCAGACCCGTGATCTGTTCCGGCGCTTGAATGTCTATCGAGAGGTCTGGAACCACCATAGTTTAAAAAAAGAGAACTCTCTGATGCAGAAACTCTGTTTACACTTATGGGGAGGGGTTGGTGGGCGGGTGGGGCTGGGGAGGGGGTGGGGCAGGGGGCTGAGGCGGGGGGGGGGTGCAGGGCAGGGGGGAGGGGAGGCGAGGCGGAGAGTCCAAAACTAGGGGTCATCAATATAAGATAGTCACTAATAAATCCAACAAGGAATTTGGGAGAGTGGTTAGATTGTGGCACTCACTACCACAAAGAGTAATTGAGGCGAAGAGCACAGATACATTCAAGGGGAAGCCAGATAAGTGCATGAAGGAGAAAGGAATAGAAGGATATGTTGATGGGGTTAGATAAAGTAGAGTGTGAGGAGGCTGGCATGGACTTGTGGGGCCGAATGGCCTGTTCTGTGCTCCACAGTCTCTGTAATTCGAGGTAGGCCGATAGTGAACTTAGCCAATTGAATCGATTGGTCCATTCCCGCTGCCCCTCCCCCAACCACCAATCTGAAGTACAAAATTACAAAGCATAAATTCCGTCAGGGGCCAGTCGAGCCGAATGGCCTGTTTCTGCGCCATAAATTCTATGTAATTCTATGTAACCTCGACCTTTACTCTGTTGGATTGAGTTTATTTCCTGTTAAGTTATTGATACAGGTCTCCAGAGAGCAACATAGACATCACAAAACCTCGCTCTGCTGCTGTCAATGTCTTTGTCTTACAGATGAAATTTAGCGACGGATTTATCCTGCAATATTAATGTCGATCTGTTTGAAAGTAATAGGGTGAAAGTAAGATTTTAGAACGGGCTTGCTTGCCCTGATGTTGAAAGTTCAGCCTACGAGAACATAAGAAATAGGAGCAGGAGTAGGCCATACGGCCCCTCGAGCCTGCTCCACCATTCAATAAGATCATGGCTGTTCCGATCATGGACACAGGTCCACCTCCCTGCCCACTCCCCATAACCTCTTATTACCTGATTGGTTAAGAAACTGCCTATCTCTGTCTTAAATTTATTGTTACTTTTGTTACTTTTATTTCTAGTATGGCGTATAACTGAACCCTGGATAAAAATGAGCAGACTTGCCAATCGAGACTCACCTATTGATGGCACCGGTCTGACTGCATAGACACATTGGGGGCGATTTTTAAACCCCCTACTCGCTCAGCAGAAAGCTGGTGGGTGGGCAGTTAAAATTGTGCTTGCTCTTACCTGTCCGAAAGCCACCATAATCGCAGCCAATGTTCCTTTAATTCTTTGGACTGCATGGGAGCAACAGAGCGCTGTGTGTCCGCACAGCTTGAAGGGAACATTGATCGCAAGATCTGTAGTTTTAACCTGCTCGCTTGAGCAGGTAGCAAGGGTATGTGCCCAGAGCCAACAGGGCCCTTCTTTACATATGCATGATGTAGCCCGATGACATCATTGAGACCCGACTGTGATTTTAACTCTGGCCTGATTGGGGAATCCACCTGGAGTTAAAATTGGGGCCGTGCTTATCTTCTGCTCCCCCAGCGTTTCACGCAAGTCGGTGCCAATGTACAAAGAAAAGAGTAATCCTTAACGGTAATTAATATTGTATTTGGTCTATATGAAGTTATTAATAATTGAATATTGGGGAGACCGAAGTCACTGTTTTCGGTCTCGGCCACGAACTCCATTCCCCAGCCACCGACTCCATCCCTCTTCGCAACTTCTTTGTGAGGCTGAACCACATTCTTCGCCACCTTG
The DNA here is from genome assembly GCF_044704955.1 of Pristiophorus japonicus. NCBI lineage: Eukaryota > Metazoa > Chordata > Chondrichthyes > Pristiophoridae > Pristiophorus > Pristiophorus japonicus. Next base: position 522,567,270 of record NC_091977.1, on the reverse strand, counting down.
GTGTCATATTTGACCCCGAAATGAGCTTCCACAGCATAACTAAGACCGCCTATTTCCACCTCTGTAACATCGCCCGTCTCCGCCCTTGCCTCAGCTCATCCGCTGCTGAAACCCTCATCCATTCCTTTGTTACCACTTGACTATTCCAATGCATTCCTGGCTGGCCTTCCACATTCTACCCTACATAAACTTAAGGTCATCCAAAACTCAGCTGCCCGTGTCCTAACTCGCACCAAGTCCCGCTCACCCATCAGCCCTGTGCTCGCTGGTTAAAAAACGCCTCGATTTTAAAATTTTCCTCCTTATTTTCAAATCCCTCCATGGCCTCGCCCCTCCCTATCTCTATAATCCTCTCCAGCCCCCCCCCCCCCCCCCCCACCCCCCTGAGATGTCTGCGCTCCTCTAATTCTGCCCTCTTGAGCATCCCTGATTATAATCACTCAACCATTGGTGGCTGTACCTTCTGTTGCCTGGGCCCTAAGCTCTGGAACTCCCTGCCTAAACCTCTCCATCTCTCTACCTCTTTTTCCTCCTTCAAGGCGCTCCTTAAAACTGACCTCCTTGATCAAGGCTGTGCTAATTTTTACTTATGCGGCTCATTGTCAAATTTTTTATCTCAATACTCCTGTGAAGCGCCTTGGGATGTTTTACTATATTAAAGACGCTATATAAATACAAGTTGTTGTTGTTGTTGTTGATGGGGCTTATATTTATATTATATATTCATATTTATATTACAGCGCGATGTGTTTATATAGCACTTTTAACATTAAAAAGCGCCCTGAGGTGAGGTGTGACGAAAACATATCTATTTGTAATATAAATGTGGAGCCTGTTTAATATGAATATGTTTTATATTCACATTATAATTATATAGAGATTGTTGCTGCAAGATTCAACTTGATTTATGCTGCATCTATCCATTACATTCTTACTAATTAGGCCTGCAGATGTGGCATTTAATTTCCTAGATAACACGACCTGGGTCAGTATGTTGGGCATCAATACGTTCTCATCCGCACTTCCCTTTATCTAATTCATCCGCCTGCCATTTCCTCTACAACTTAATACAGTATTAAAAATGCATGTCCACACAGCTCAATGTGAGCATAAAACTGGAAAGGAGGTCATTAGGACTGCAAATGAGATTGATCACAACCTCGCTTTCTGTAAGACTGCGTGCTCCTAACATATGTTCCCTCACATCCATATTGCATTAGCTTGCAAATCATAGCTTGCTCCCCAGACATTTTGGACTGTATTTTCGGCTTTGATGTTGTAACGGCGGCGGGGCGGGAAAGTTAGCGCACGGGAACAGCTTGCGCCTCAATAAGTAAGTTTGGGCAGCTGGGCCCTGAGTCAGGGGGCGCAGCGCTAAGGCGTTGTGCACCTCTCTCAGGGCGTTAGGAAGGGAAACTCCCGAGTTAAAGAGCCGGGTGTCGGAATGGGAATCGTTGGACCGCCTGATTTCCGCGCTTTGAGGTGGACAGGTCGGGCTAATGTCAAAACCCGCGTCGGTTCCGCAACCAGTGATGTTGCACACCCGGTGCAGCTCTTCTGGGCGCTGCTGCTGAGCGCCGCCGCTAAACCGGACCCGAGGATCGCTGCGGGACGCTAGAGGTTGACCGCTCGGCCAAAATACCTCATCACCACCATTGCTGCCGCTTCGGGGCGAAATATGGAGCGCTGAAGACCCGAAAATCCAGCCCAGTATATAACTGCCAAGTTGCTGTTTTGTATGACGGGAAAAGCTTATAACTGGACGTCTAGTTTGGCTGTCCATTTGATGGGCTCCTGAGATGCTGAGTGGAGGAATGAGGTGCCTCCCACAACTGATCTCAGTGGGCAGGTTGATGCGATATGTTCCATGGTCTGGGACTCGTGGCCATTGTCGCCCCTCGTCGAGCAGTCAACGGTTTCTCAGTTGGTCAAAGCGGGCATCTTTTTCAGCCTGTTCAACATCCTTCCTGCGAACTTGGAAACGGAAGCTGTTTTTCCTGGCTGGCTCACAGATTGGTCTTAAATTCCTGCAAGTCTCCAGGGCAATCCTGGAGGATTGGCAACCCGAGAGGGTGCGTGTCTGGGCTCTGTAGGTCATTGCAGGTGGCATGCACTTCAAGTGCTTTGCAACCAGGCTTGGGGTGGGGAATCGTCCCTTATAAGTTTGGACATTCTGGGCTAGAAATTCATTAGCTTAGCGCCACCCGTTAGCGCCCCTCTCCAGGAAAGCCCCGAGGCAACAACTTCCCCCCACTCCCACACTAATTTCCCCAAACTAATTGAGGCATGTGCACTAAGCTACGCCAACTATATTTTTTGACCAGAGCTGCTCCCATACTTGGTGAACTTCACTGGTGGTTTCGCGACGGCGGCTATCAGTTAGCGCTGCGCACTCCAGCGCCCTCACTTGGTGACGACACGCACGTGCAACGCTCTCTTAGCGCCACATTCACCGACTTGACTGCTTTCGCCTGTCGTAGCGCCCGGCGCTACATAAGAACATAAGAATTAGGAACAGGAGTAGGCCATCTAGCCCCTCAAGCCTGCTCCGCCATTCAATAAGATCATGGCTGATCTGGCCGTGGACTCAGCTCCACTTACCCGCCCGCTCCCCGTAACCTTTAATTCCCTTATTGGTTAAAAATCTATCTATCTGTGACTTGAATACATTCACTGAGCTAGCCTCAACTGCTTCCTTGGGCAGAGAATTCCACAGATTCGCAACCCTCTGGGAGAAGAAATTCCTTCTCAACTCGGTTTTAAATTGGCTCCCCCGTATTTTGAGGCTGTGCCCCCTAGTTCTAGTCTCCCCGACCAGTGGAAACAACCTCTCTGCATCTATCTTGTCTATCCCTTTCATGATTTTAAATGTTTCTATAAGATCACCCCTCATCCTTCTGAACTCCAACGAGTAAAGACCCAGTCTACTCAATCTATCATCATAAAGGTAACCCCCTCATCTCCGGAATCAGCCTAGTGAATCGTCTCTGTACCCCCTCCAAAGCCAGTATATCCTTCCTTAAGTAAGGTGACCAAAAATGCACGCAGTACTCCAGGTGCGGTCTTACCAATACCCTGTACAGTTGCAGCAGGACCTCCCTGCTTTTGTACTCCATCCCTACCCGCAACAAGGAAAGCAGGCGCGGCAAAGAGGACCCCGGAGCGATATTGGAAGGACCGACCAGGTAAGTGTTCAGATTGCACTTTATTTACAGCTACTCATTTTTCTGACCTCTAGAAGATTGTTGCCTACGTTTCTTCCATTTCCTTGCAGTTTTTGCCTGGTCCACCTCATCTCTTTAGGCGCTGGGATTCCGGTATCTTAGCGCCTCAACTTCAGTAGTGCTCCCATGCTACTGTCCTGTTAGCGCTTTAAGAGGAGTGTAGAATGCTTCAGTTAGCGCTCCACTTGGGGCGCTAAAAGTGAATATCCCGGTTGGAGGCGGTAAAGTTAGCGACCAGGCAATGTCGCCACCTCAAACCAGGCTATACTGAACTTTTAGCTCTCTGTCTATAGATTCCGTGATAGTGCTTGGATTTCTGTTGTGAATCTTGTAGTCTATTCTATAACTCAACATCTCAAATAATCTAACCTACAGAGAGCAGAGTTTTTCTTAGAAGCAAACGTAAGCCGACAATAAAATGTGTCATACAGATAACAGATGACTGTGTGTTTTTTAATTAACAAGTTCGCCAAGTAATTTAGTACGGTTTGTATCGGAGAAGCTCTGGTCAAAAAATATAGCTGGCGTAGCTTTGTGCACATGCCTCAGTTAGTTTGGGGAAATTAGTGTGGGAGTGGAGGGGAGTCGTTGCCTCGAGGCTTTCCTGGATGTTAATTGACTGTTGAAATTGGCAGCAGACATCATTATTGTTTCCAGAGTCGCAGCTATACTTCCAAATCAGCGGAGGCAAGATTTGCCTCATTTGGATCAGGGGTTGTTGCAGGAAACACAGCCCACAGGCCAGATGTGGGCTTGTCAGTTCTTCCTCTGATGGCCTGAAGAGCTTCTTCAGGATTTATGCTCAACTAATGTACCGGGCGATATCAATAGTTGTTACTTCTCACCCAAGTGATTCAGCTAATTAAACATTTATTTACGAGCACTTCATTTTCCTTTAATAATTCAATAACCCGGAGCAGGTGGCACTTACTGCCAGCCCGTACCTCATTATGTGCAGGCAACGGGGGAGGGCAAGTCTTTGCTGCTAATGTGAAAAATGGTGGACCAAATAAAGACAACTTTAACAAGTATGAGTGGATTCCATCCTAGCTGCAAATTCCACTCCCCATTTATCCTGGAGAACATCAGATATAGGAGCAGGAGTACGCCATACAGCCCCTCGAGCTTTGTCTGCCCTCTCAGGTGGATGTTAAATATCCTCTGGCACTGTTTCAGGGAAGAGCACAGGAGTTCTCCCGGAGTCGTGGCCAATGTTTATCCCTCAGCCAACATTACTTAAAAACAAAGGACCTTTTTGTGCGCAAATTAGCTGTGCGTTTCCTACATTACAACAATGCAGTGTAGGAAACGTGGTACGTCAAAAGTACTTCATTGGCTTTAAAACGTGTTGGGACGTCCCGAGGTCATGAAAGGCGCTATATAAATGCAAGTCTTTTTCCAGGTACCAGGTATGACCTAATTAGGCCGTATAGACGTGAACATTCTTTGCTGAGGCAAAAAATGAAAATGTTAATAGCCGTTAAGTATAGGTGCCTGGCAATGAAAAGGTGGAACAGCAGAGTTCATGCAAAGCAATATTAAACTGCCCAGTCGTTAAGAACATAATAATTAGGAGCTGGAGTAAGTCATACGGACCTTTTGAGCCTGCTCCGCCATTCCATAAGATCATGGCTGATCTTCGACCTCAATTCCACTTTACCGCCCAATCCCTATACCCCTTGATTCCCCAAGAGTCCTATGTTCCTAGTCGAAAAAGCCCTGTGTAATTTCAGAAAGACTTCCTTACTCTTGTACTCCAACCCCCTTGCAATAAACGTGAACATACCATTTGCCTTTCTAATTGCTTGCTGTACCTGCATGTTACCTTTCCTTGTTTCGTGTACAAGGACTAGTCCTCAGCCTTGAATATACTCAATCATTCAGCTTCCACAGTCCTTTGTGGTAGAGAATTCCAAATATTCACAACCCTCTGAGTGAAGACATTTCTCCTCTTAAATGGCCACCTCTTATCCAGTATAATTTCAGAAAGACTTCCTTACTCGTATATTCCAGCCCTCTGGCAGTAAATGCTAACATAACTTCCTAATTTAGAAAGACACGGATTAATCAAGGATAGTCACCATGGATTTGTTAAGGGAAGGTCGTATCTGACTAACTTGGTTGAATTTTTTGAGGAGGTAACAAAGAGGATAGTGCGTATGATGTAGTGTATATGGATTTTAGCAAGGCTTTTGATAAGGTCCCACATGGCAGACTAGTCACGCAAGTAAAAACCCATGGGATCCAGGGCAAAGTGGCAAGTTAGATCCAAAATTGGCTCAGAGGCAGGAAGCAAAGCGTAATGGTTGATGTTTTATTTGTGACTGAAAGGCTGTTTCCAGTGGGGTTCTGCAGGGCTCAGTACTGGGTCCCTTGCTTTTTGTAGTATATATCAATGACTTGGACTTGAATGTTGGGAATATGATCAAGAAGTTTGCAGATGATACAAAAATTGGTGGTGTGGTTGATAATGAAGAAGAAAGCTGTAGACTGCAGGAAGAGGTCATCAACATAAGACAGTCACCAAGAAATCAAATAGGGAATTTAGAAGAAACCTCTTTACCCAGAGAGTGGTGAGAATGTGGAACTCGCAACCACAGGGAGAAGTTGAGGCGAATAGTATAGATGCAGTTAAGGAGTGGTTAGATAAGCATATGAGGGAGAAGGGACTCGAAGGTTATGCTGATAGATTTAGATGAGGAAAGACAGGAGGAGGCTCAATGTCCTAGGGTGAGTGTTTGCTAGTGCTGTTGGGGAGGGGTTAAACTAATATTTCAGGGGGAAGTAGAATGAGGACAGAAGCAAAAGATAGAAAGAAGAAAAGTAAAAGTGGAGGGCAGAGAAACCCAAGGCAAAAAGCAAAAAGGGCCAAATTACAGCAAAATTCTAAAGGGGCAAAGTGTGTAAAAAAAGACAAGCCTGAAGGCTCTGTGCCTCAATACGAGGAGTATTCGGAATAAGGTGGACGAATTAACTGCGCAGATAGCAGTTAACGGATATGATGTAATTGGCATCACGGAGACATGGCTCCAGAGTGACCAAGGCTGAGAATTCAACATTTATGAAGGATAGACAGAATGGAAAAGGAGGTGGGGTGGCGTTGCTGGTTAAAGAGGAAATTAATGCAATAGTAAGGAAGGATATTAGCTTGGATGAAACATAGAAACATAGAAAATAGGTGCAGGAGTAGGCCATCCAGCTCTTCGAGCTTGCACCACCATTCAATAAGATCATGGCTGATCATTCCTTCAGTACCCCATGATGTGGAATCGATATGGTTGGAACTACGGAATACCAAAGGGCAGAAAACGCTAGCGGGAGTTGTGTACAGACCACCAAACAGTAGTAGTGAGGTTGGGGATAGCATCAAACAAGAAATTAGGGATGCGTGCAATAAAGGTACAGCAGTTATCATGGGTGACTTTAATCTACATATTGATTGGGCTAACCAAACTGGTAGCAATGCGGTGGAGGAGGATTTCCTGGAGTGTATGAGGGATGGTTTTCTGGACCAATATGTTGAGGAACCAAATAGAGGGCTGGCCATCCTAGACTGGGTGATGTTTAATGAGAGAGGATTAATTAGCAATCTTGTTGTGCGAGGCCCCTTGGGTAAGAGTGACCATAATATGGTACAATTCATTATTAAGATGGAGAGTGACACAGTTAATTCAGAGACTAGGGTCCTGAACTTAAAGAAAGGTAACTTCGATGGTATGAGACGTGAATTGACTAGATTAGACTGGCGAGTGATAGTTAAAGGGTTGATGGTGGATAGGCAATGGCAAACATTTAAAGATCACATGGATGAACTTCAACAATTGTACATCCCTGTCTGGAGTAAAAATAAAATAGGGAAGGTGGCTCAACCGTGGCTAACAAGGAAAATTAAGGATAGTGTTAAATCCAAGGAAGAGGCATGTAAATTGGCCTGAAAAAGCAGCAAACCTGAGGACTGGGAGAATTTTGTAATACAGCAGAGGAGGACAAAGGGTTGAATTAGGAGGGGAATAATAGAGTATGAGGGGAAGCTTGCTGCCTGCAAAAACTGACTGCAAAAGCTTCTATCGATATTTGAAGAGAAAAAGATTAGTGAAAACAAACATACGTCCCTTGCAGTCTGATTCAGGTGCGTCGGAGAGGCGGGAGTCGGGAGTGGCAGCGGCCTATAAAAGGACCAGCAGTTCGGGGAGGTCAAGGTTCGTCGGAGAGGCAGCGGCCTATAAAAGGCCCAGCAGTTCGGAGAGGTCAAGGTACGTCGGAGAGGCAGCAGCCTATAAAAGGCCCAGCAGTTCAGGGAGGTCAAGGTGCGTCGGAGAGGCCTATAAAGGCCCAGCTGGTGCAGCTGCAGCAGGGAAGCAAAAAGAAGTAGAAAGAAATCGAAAGATGACGTCACAGCCAAGGGGGTAAATGATTGGCTGGTGATTGGTAAGTAGTTTTTCTTTTTCTTTTCTTTATCAGTGAGTAAGCTTTAGCATTATTGTTGCCAAATTAAGTTAATCTAAGGGTTAAGTCATGGCAGGGCAGCTCGGACACGTATTATCCTCCTCCTGTACTATGTGGGAAGTCAGGGACGCTTCCGGTGTTCCTGACGACTACGTGTGCGGGAAGTGTATCCGCCTGCAGATCCTAACAGACCGCATTGCGGCACTGGAGCTGCGGGTGGATTCACTCTGGAGCATCCACGATGCTGAGAATGACGTGAATAGCACGTTTAGCGAGTTGGTCTTACCGCAGGTAAAGGGTCCACAGCCAGCTAGGGAATGGAAGACCAGCAGGAAGAGCAGTGCAAGGGAGGTAGTGCAGGGGTCCCCTGCGGTCATCCCCTGCAAAACAGATATACCGCTTTGGGTACTGTTGAGGGGGATGACTCATCAGGGGAGGGCAGCAGCAGCCAAGTTCATGGCACCGTGGCTGGCTCTGCTGCACAGGAGGGCAGGAAAAAGAGTGGGAGAGCGATAGTGATAGGGGATTCAATTGTAAAGGGAATAGATAGACGTTTCTGCGGCCGCAACCAAGACTCCAGGATGGTATGTTGCTTCCCTGGTGCAAGGTCAAGGATGCAGGACATTCTGAAAAGGGAGGGTGAACAGCCAGTTGTCGTGGTGCACATTGGTACCAACGATAAAGGTAAAAGAAGGGATGAGGTCCTACGAGACAAATTTAGGGAGCTAGGAGTTAAATTAAAAAGTAGGACCTCAAAAGTAGTAATCTCAGGATTGCTACCAGTGCTACGTGCTAGTCAGAATAGGAATCGCAGGATAGCTCAGATGAATACGTGGCTTGAGCAGTGGTGCTGCTGGGAGGGATTCAAATTCCTGGGGCATTGGAACCGGTTCTGGGGGAGGTGGGACCAGTACAAACCGGACGGTCTGCACCTGGGCAGGACCGGAACCAATGTCCTAGGGGGAGTGTTTGCTAGTTCTGTTGGGGAGGAGTTAAACTAATATGACAGAGGGATGGGAACCTATGCAGGGAGACAGAGGGAAATAAAATGAGGGCAGAAGCAAAAGATAGAAAGGAGAATAGTAAAAGTGGAGGGCAGAGAAACCCAAGGCAAAAAGCAAAAAGGGCCACTTTACAGCAAAATTCTAAAAGGTCAAAGTGTGTTAAAAAGACAAGCCTGAAGGCTCTGTGCCTCAATGCGAGGGGTATTCGGAATAAGATGGACGAATTAACTGCGCAGATAGCAGTTAATGGATATGATGGGATTGGCATCACGGAGACATGGCACTAGGGTGACCAAGGCTGGGAACTCAACATCCAAGGGTATTCAGCATTTAGGAAGGATAGGCAGAAAGGAAAAGGAGGCAGGTTGGCGTTGCTCGTTAAAGAGGAAATTAATGCAATTGTATGGAAGGAAATTAGCTTGGATCATGTGGAATCGTTATGGGTGGAGCTACTGAATACCAAAGAGCAGAAAACGCTAGTGGGGTTGTGTACAGGCCACGAAATAGTAGTAGTGAGGTTGGGGACAGCATCAAACAACAAGTAATGAATGTGTGCAATAGAGGTACAGCAGTAATCATGGGCGACTTTAATCTACATATTGTTTGGGCTAACCAAACTGGTAGCAATGCGGAGGAGGAGGATTTCCTGGAATGTGTGAGGGATGGTTTTCTAGGAACCAATAGATCGAGAAACCAACTAGAGGGCTGGCCATCCTAGACTACGTGATAGGTAATGAGAAAGGACGAATCTTGTTGTGTGAGGCCCCTTGGGGAAGAGTGACCATAATATAGTAGAATTCTTTATTAAGATGGAGAGTGAAAAAGTTAATTCGGAAACTAGGGTCCTGAACTTAAGGAAAGGTTACTTTGACAGTATGAGGCGCGAATTGGCTAGATTAGACTGGCAAATGATACTTAAAGGATTGACGGTGGATAGGCAATGGCAAACCTTTAAAGATCATATGGACGAACTTCAACAATTGTACATCCCTGTCTGGAATAAAAATAAAATGGGGAGGGTGGCTCAACCGTGGCTAACAAAGGAAAATTAAGCTTAGTGTTAAATCCAAGGAAGAGGCATACAAATTAGCCAGAAAAAGCAGCAAACCGGAGGACTGGGAGAAATTTAGAATTCAGCAGAGGAGGACAAAGGATTCAATTAGGAGGGGGAAATTAGAGTACGAGAGGAAGCTTGCCGGAAACATAAAAACTGACTGCAAAAGCTTCTATAGATATGTGAAGACAAAAAGATTAGTGAAGACAAACATAGGTCCCTTGCAGTCAGATTTGGGTGAATTTATAATGCGGAACAAAGAAATGGCAGACCAATTGAACAAGTACATTGGTTCTGTCTTCACAAAGGAAGACACAAATAACCTTCCGGAAATACTAGGGGACCGAGGATCTAGTGAGAAGGAGGAACTGAAGGAAATCCTTATTAGGCGGGAAATTGTTTTAGCGAAATTGATGGGATTGAAGGCCGATTAAATCCCCGGGGTCTGATAGTCTGCATCCCAGAGTACTTAAGGAAGTAGCCCAAGAAATAGTGGATGCATTGGTGATCATTTTACAGCAGTCTATCAACTCTGGATCGGTTCCTATGGACTGGAGAGTAACTAATGTAACACCACTTTTTAAGAAAGAAGGGAGAGAGAAAACGGGTAATTATAGACCGGTTAGCCTGACATCAGTAGTGGGGAAAATGTTGGAATCAATTATTAAAGATGAAATAGCAGCACATTTAGAAAGCAGTGACGGGATCCAAGTCAGCATGGATTTAAGAAAGGGAAATCCTGCTTGACAAATCTTCTAGAATTTTTTGAGGATGTAACTTTGAGAGTGGACAAGGGAGAACCAGTGGATGTGGTGTTTTTGGACTTTCAAAATGCTTTTGACAAAGTCCTACACAAGAGATTAGTGTGCAAAATCAAAGCACATGGTATTGGGGGTAATGTATTGACGTGGATAGAGAACTGGTTGGCAGACAGGAAGCAGAGAGTCGGGATAAACAGGTCCTTTTCAGAATGGCAGGCAGTGACTAGTGGAGTGCCGCAGGGCTCAGTGCTGGGACCCCAGCTATTTACAATATACATTAATGATTTGGATGAGAGAATTGAGTGTAATATCTCCAAGTTTGCAGATAACACTAAGCTGGGTGGTGGTGTGAGCTGTGGGGAGGACACTAAGAGGCTGCAGGGTGACTTGAACAGGTTAGGTGAGTGGGCAAACGCAGTGCAGATGCAGTATAATGTGGATAAATGTGAGGTTATCCACTTTGGTGGCAAAAACACGAAGGCAGAATATTATCTGAATGGCGGCAGATTAGGGAAAGGAGAGGTGCAGCGAGACCTGGGTGTCATGGTGCATCAGTCATTGAAAGTTGGCATGCAGGTACAGCAGGCGGTGAAGAAGGCAAATGGTATGTTGGCCTTCATAGCTAGGGGATTTTGAGTATAGGAGCAGGGACGTCTTACTGCAGTTGTACAGGGCCTTAGTGAGGCCTCACCTGAAATATTGTGTTCAGTTTTGGTCTCCTAATCTGAGGAAGGACGTTCTTGCTATTGAGGGAGTGCAGCGAAGGTTCACCAGACTGATTCCCGGGATGGCAGGACTGACATATGAGGAGAGTCTGGATCGACTGGGCCTGTATTCACTGGAGTTTAGAAGGATGAGAGGGGATCTCATAGAAACATATAAAATTCTGACTGGACTGGATCGGTTAGATGCAGGAAGAATGTTCCCGATGTTGGGGAAGTCCAGAACCAGGGGACATAGTCTAAGGGCAAGGGGTAAGCCATTTAGGACTGAGATGAGGAGAAACTTCTTCAGCCAGAGAGTTGTTAACCTGTGGAATTCCCTACCGCAGAGAGTTGTTGCTGCCAGTTGATTGGATATATTCAAGAGGGAGTTAGATATGGCCCTTACGGCTAAAGCGATCAAGGAGTATGGAGAGAAAGTAGGAAAAGGCGTACTGAGGTGAATGATCAGCCATGATCTCATTGAATGGTGGTGCAGGCTTGGAGAGCTGAATGGCCTACTCCTGCACCTATTTTCTATGTTTCTAAGTGGAGCATAAACACCAGGATGAAATAGTTGGCCGAATGGCCTGTTTCTGTGCTCTATATTCTATATGGTAATCAGAGATAATCTGGTTGCTTTTCTGCCGCTTGGCCACGTTCTAACATACATTCTGTTATGTATGCATGCTTGTATTGTTAGGATGTTCTGTGACACTGAATGTACCTTCACCCTGTACACACCTTACCTGTACACCAGAGGGTGCTGCTGCTGGAGACCTGCAGTGTGCAGGTAACCCAGTATAAAAGGGAGCTCACCTCTTGGTGTCCTCACTCTAGGAGCTGCAAATAAAGGACTGCAGTTTTCACAGTTTAAGTACCACACCCCTGCCTCGTGGAATCATTAACAAGGTGCCTACATACACAATACATTCCATGGCTGAATGTTAGTTGAATCAGATGCCATTGTATGTTTTGAGGAACCGACACTCTGTCACCAGGTTGGAAACCATCTGTTCAGCTGGTAGCTTCTGTCTCTGACTTTCACTGTACCATTGGTTTCATAATAAATCTTCTGCCACTCCCTCCCTGTCTGAATTCACGCAGTTCAAAGGACCGACTTCGGCTGGAATTCTTTTTGCCTTATGACTCAATTCTCTGCTTTACTTGCAATGGAGCAACAGAATTCACTGAGCTGGGGCTGTGTCTCTTGTGGTATTTTTTTTTTCTTGTCGGCAACCACAGTCCCTGTAGCGATCTGCCGTAGATTGGGATTGGGAGTTAGAAAATAAAATCTCCCTCCCCTCACCCACCGCTTACTAAGGCTCCTAAAGCTCCCTCAGAAAACTAGATATTGATGATTATATAGTGGCCCTGAAATGCAGTCGGAGACGTCCTGCCCGCAATTGCCTCCGACCGGAGAATTTTTCCAAAAGTACCTGGTGGGTCCGGGAGGAATGTGGGGTTCCGTTGAGGAGGCCTTCTCTTCCCGCACTGCGAAGCGCACTCCTGTCCTCCAGGTTCCCACGCAGAAGGTGCAGTGACGTGTGACTGTTCAGCCAATCAGGTACAGTATTCTCAATTAATAGCAGTGGGAACGCGGTACCGTTGGGTATATTCAAAAGGGAGTTAGATGTGGCCCTTACGGCTAAAGGGATCAGAGGGTATGGAGAGAAAGCAGGAGTGGGGTACTGAAGTTGCATGATCAGCCAAGATCATGTTGAATGGTGGTGCAGGCTCGAAGGGCTGAATGGCCTACTCCTGCACCTATTTTCTATGTTTCTATGTTTCTGCGAGTTCTCATTGCTATTAATTGAGAAAAAAAAACAAACACAATAACATCAATTAAAAGATAAAAAAACACACCTCACATAATTAAAATTAATTGAAAATAAAGTTAATAAATGTTTTGGAGAACTTTTTTTCCCTGAGATTTTAAAAAGTTTTTAAAATTATGGTTTAAAATAAATTTAACGTAGTGGGCAGGGTTTAAAAAAAATAAAATGTGTATTTTTAATTTTATTTTTTATGCTTTAAATGTGTTTTAAGACTCTTATACCTGTAAAAGTAGGCTATGCACCTGCTTTTATCAAGCGCAAGAGTTTTGAGGACATTTGCTGGACAAGATATGAGTAAATACCGCAATCTTGTTGCGAATGTCCTCGCTCCCGAGATGCGGATGATTAAGTAACGCTGATCTGCTTGCTACTTCTGATGAGAGTATTTATTTTCCTGTCTTGCCAAAGCCCCACTTTCATTCTGGAGATTGTATTTTTTTACTCCATTGGGCTCAGGTCAGTTTGAATTAAGCTGCACCAATATTCAGCTTATGGCTGATCTGCTTGGTTTTACTCCGTCTCTGGGATTAACGTTGGATTAAACGCTGGAATTTCCTCCTTGAACACACTCCATCGCTCTTTGAAGATGTTCCTTAAAACCTGCCTCTTTGACCAAGCTTTTGGTCGGCTGCCCTAATATGTCCCTATGTGGCTTGGTATCAACTTCTGTTTGATAGACGCTCCTGCGAAACACCTTGGGCCGTTTTACTATGTTAAAGGCGCTATATAAATGCAAGTTATTAAAATGTCATGAACAGAAAACAATCAAAAAGGCTAATGGAATGCTGTTCTTTATATCTAGCGGACTAAAGTACAAGGGGGCAGAAGTTATGCTCCAGCTATACAAAACCCTAGTTATACCACACCTGGAGCACTGAGCAGTCCTGGGCACCACATCTTAGGAAGGACATATTGGCCTTGGAGGGAGTGCAGCGTAGGTTTACCAAAATGATAACCGGACTTCAAGGGTTAAGTTAAGTGGAGAGATTACACACATTAGGGTTATATTCCCTAGAATTTAGAAGGTTAAGGGGTGATCTGATTGAAGTTTTCAGGATATTAAGGGGAACAGATAGAGTAGATAGAAAAAAACAATCCCGCTGGTTGGGGATTCTAGGACTAGGGGGCAAAGTCTAAAAATGGGAGCCAGAATTTTCAGGAGTGAAATTAGGAAACACTTCTGGTATTAAGGTGGTAGAAGTTTGGAACTCTCTTCCGCGCTTGATGCTAGGTCAATTGTTAATTTTAAATCTGAGATTGATAGATTTCTATTAAGGTATTGAGGGATATGGGCCAAAGGCGGGTATATGGAGTTAGATCATAAATGAGCCATGATTCCATCGAATGGCGGAACAGGCTGGAGGGACTGAATGGCCTCCTCTTGTTCCTATGTTCCGAAGTTGTTGTTTTAATGATTGGGATTCGGCAATAAGGTATGGATTGGGACGTTGGGTTCGGAGCTCACTCCGCTCTGGTTTGCTTTTATAGTGGTTTTAGTGCCACAGGCTCCCAATCCTCAGGTCTAGTGCAGCTGGCAGTACCAACCAAGTAACTTCAGCGATTCAGGCAAACTTAACTCTGGTGTTGTGACTGCTGGCTGCGCAGAAAAAAGATGCCAAGTAGGGGCGGATTGACCCGGGGGAGGGGGGGGGTGTGGATTGACCATGCGGGGGGTGTGGGGGGGGGGTGCGGATTGACCGTGGGGGGGGGGCGGATTGACCATGGGGAGGCGTGCGGATGGATTGACCATGGGGGGGGGTGGGGGTGGGGGCGGATTGGGCTATAGCCCCAAGCCCACCAAGGAACATAGCCTATTTAGGAGGCCGTATATTTTTTTTCCTGAGTAGAATAGACAATAAGAGAGGGGAAAACCAGTTTTATTTCACGTTATTGAGAGAAATTTGCTGATATTTATAGGAATCTAGTATTGCAATGTTACCAGAACCAGAATATAAATCTACTTTGAACAGAATATATGCTTTCATTGTTGAATGTACTGACCTATGTTTTGATAATCAGAATCATACACGTAATGTAATGAACATGAACAAATGTAACTACAGGCCCATTTGGATCAGTTTGCCCCAGGCCCATCAGGCCCTAAATCTGGCCCTGAAGCCAGGAACCAGCGGCAGTACCACACCATCAACACTTCTGACTCAGCGCTGCCAACTGTCAATTACCACCTTTCTCCCCCCAAAACAAAGAGCTAGATTACTGGTTACGAACAAGATTATAAGAATATAAGCACAGATGAAGAGATTGAATGATGTGTGTGTGGGACGTGTTGGCTCCCGACCAAGCCGGGCACCTTGGGAATATCTTACCCAGGAACACAACTGGCTGAGGGTGTACAGAATGTAAGGTTCGATGGGAATGCTGCTATGTTGCTTGATTCACAATTGGTGGAAAGAAGAGAGAAAGACTTGCATTTATATAGCGGCTTTCACAACGTTCCAAAACGCTCGACAGCCAATGAAGTACTTTTGAAATGTAGTCACTGTCGCAATCCACTGAAACCCGCTGCTGAAACTCTCATCCATGCCTTTGTTACCTCTAGACTCGAAAACTCCAACGCACTCCTAGCTGGCCACCCACATTCTACCCTAAACTTGAGGTCATTCAAAACTCGGCTGCCGGGTACTAACTCCCACCAAGTCCCACTCACCCACACCCCTGTGCTCACTGACCTACATTGGCTCCCGGTTAAGCAACACCTCGATTTCAAAATTCTCATCCTTCTTTTCAAATCCCTCCATGGTCTCTCCTCCTTATCCCTGTAATCTCCTCCAGCATACTACTTTAGGGAGCAGCGCGAGCTGGTGCAAGAGGGCGACAACAGCGAAGAGTGACGTTGTCAAGATCCTGGCCGGTGATTAGAGAGTGGGCAGACACAGCAGGAGCGGCGAGGTTGGGGCGAAGGAGCAGCGAGAAGCTGCAGAGGGACGTGATCGGGGCCCAGGAGAGGCCAGGGGTAGCATGGGAGGCAGCCCACACTGCGATATGTGTGCGCACTAGGTCCGTGCAGCAGAGCAGGTCTCCAGTTTGTCTTGGTTAACCCTTGCCACTGGACCAAGACCTAGCTCTGTCAAGCCCGTTTGGTGGCTGGTGTGCAATAGCCACCACACGTTAAAAAAATCCACGCATAGGCATCTTCCTTCAGGATGTAGTTCGGGATCTGGAATATTAGGTGCTTCATTGAAACACCTGTGAACTCATCCTTTTTTGGCGTGAAAGCAAGTCATCCTCGTTTCGAGGGACTGCCTAGGATGAATCTCCTCCAGCCCCACAACCTCACCAGAGATATCTGGGCTAATTCTGCCCTCTTGAGCATCCCTGATTAAAATCGCTCAACCATTGGTGGCCGTGCCTTCTGCTGCCTAGGCCCCAAGCTCTGGAATTCCCTGCTTAAACCTCTTCACCTCTCCACCTCTCTTTCCTCCTTTAAGACATTACTTAAAACCTATCTCTTTGATCAAACTTTTTGTCACCTGCTCTAATTTCTTCTTATGTGGCTCGGTGTCAAAAAATGTTCTGTTGTCTTATAATACTCCTGTGAAGCGCCTTGGGACATTTTACTACATTAAAGGCGCTATATAAATACAAGTTGTTGATGTTGTAATGTAGGAAATGTGCCAGTCAATTTGTGCACAGCAAGCTCCCACAGATAGCATTGATCTTGCCACGGCTAAGAGCTCTGATAACGTTACTAGTACCAGTCTGGCACTCGCACTGACACCAGCACATGTATTGCCTTGTTTGGTACTAGTCTGTTGTTTTATTGGTCTATCATTAAGCAAATTGTACTTCCCATGCCCCCCGCACCCCGCTCCGAACCCTACATTCAAACCTACTTTCTTAAAACTGGACATTGCCTCTGCCTCTGAGTCTGTGGATGAAGCAATGGCGGACAGGCCCATGCGTTCTGTGGCTGACGTGACTCACATCATCGGCTGCAACTGTCATTAAAATTGATCGATAATTGGATGTTGTTTTGCTGCCGAAACTTCCCTTTTTCGGTGAGGGACACGTACCTACTGGTTTTATGTTAGTAAAGGCCAACGGTTTCTCTTGCATGCGCACTGACATCTCCACGAAACATCGGCATGTAAAATCTAAACTGAAAGCTGAGTGTCAGTGATTGATTAATTGAACATTTTTCTTCTCGAGATAAAAGCAGCACAATTCCTTGAGGCATTCTGGCAGGGCAGCTCATTATCGGGGCCTCAGCTGTTCGGCTGCAGAGATTATAATGGCTGTCGGGTGGGGGCTGTGCTTCGTTATCTGATGCTCAATCTGGATTTGTTGGCATTGATTGGAAGATTTCTAGTAATGCCTCTTCTTTCGACTCAAATCCTAATTTGGGAATTTCTTTGATTTCCTGGGGTTCTGCAATGGATTTAGCACAGATATGAAAATAAGAGCGAGGAAAAGGCTCTCGGGCCCACCAGGTGGAGGCACCTCGTGACTTGTCCTCTCCAACCATTCGTAAAATGTTAACTCCCTGGAGGGGAAACAAAAGCCCAGTGAAGTATCTTGTTGTTTTGTACGACGGGAAAAGCTTATAACGGGACGTCTAGTTTGGCTGCCCATTCGATGGCCTCCTGAGATGCCGAGTGGAGAAATGAGGTGTCTCCCACAACAGGTCTCAGTGGGCAGGTTGGTCTGGGACTCATGGCCACAGTCACACTTCGGGTCTGCCCTCATCCTCCACTGGTGGAGCAGGAGGTCACATCGTCCGTGTCCTGTGCGGATTGGGTTGGGCGCTGTCCCCTGTCTCCGAGGGAGGTCAAAGCCAGGGACCTCTGCTGTTGGCTTGGTCATGAGGTGTTGGTTTTTTTATGTCGCTCGCGTCCCACGACTGCGTCCACCTGGATAGTGGGTCGTTACCAGCTGCGTGAATATCAGCCGCTGTTTCCCAACAAGGCCGGCGCCATTTTAAGCGTTTTCGTGGTGGGTTTTTCCAAGACTTCGTGAACTGGCAGGCCGATGTTGCTTATGATGCTTTTCCCATCACAAAAAAAATCACGTGTCATTTCCTGCGTAGTTGCGCCGAGAGCCACGTGTAATCGGAACATAAAAGATCGCGGAAACTCGGACGCAACTGCGTCGCGCACGTAATTATGCTACGCTCACGTTTCCACGCTCTCTTACGCCCATCTTATCGATCCCTGCGCCCGAACGCACCTCGGCCAATCAGAACGGCTCCACTCCCAGGCCCTTCACCCGAATTTCCTGCAGTTGCACCGTTTCAAAACGGGTGTAACCTTAAGCCCAGAATTTTGGGTACTGCAGGAAAGAAAGCCGCTTCTCTGCTGTTTTATTGCGATGTTAAATAAAAGTTATCCTCACCGAAACCTGCGCTGTATTTCCTGTTTCTTTGAAGGCATGTTTACGGCATCATTATAAGTTCCATTAAAAATTAAAACATTTGCGTGCTTACCTTATCTTGTGCCCAATGTGCGTGAATCATTGTTAGATGGCTTGAAACTTTAATGATATTTACAGCAGGAATATACGGTGCAAGTTTGGTGCTTTCCTCCAACCCGAATTGTTTACCATGATTTGCGCCTTTTTTTTTAACGTTCTGTCATACGTTAATCAGATTGGCAGAAAATTTGTGTTCCGCCATCTGGTCGCACGAATATGTCTCCAATGTTCTCCTCACTCAGGAATGTGTCCAATCCTTTCTTAAAGGTTTGTAGTTTATTTGGCTCATCCAGCGAAAACCATTTGGCAGAAAATAAATACTCCAAGTAACAGACCATCCTGACTTGGAAATATATCGGTAGTTCGTTCATTGTCACTGAGTTAAAATCCTGGAACTCCCTCCCTAACAGCACTGTGGGAGTACCTTCACCACACGGACTGCAACGGTTGAAGAAGGCGGCTCACTACCATCTTCTCACGGGCAATTAGGGATGGGCAATAAATGCTGGCCTTGCCAGCGACGCCAACATCCCACGAATTAATAAAAAAAAAACCTGCCCTTCCTTGAGTTACACTATCATTTCACATTGTAGATTTTTTTTGCGAATCGTAACACATCAATCCTTTCATAAGATAAGAACATAAGAAATAAGAGCAGGAGTAGGCCATTTGGCCCCTCGAGCCTGCTCCGCCAATCAATAAGATCAGGGCTGATCTGATCATGGACTCAGCTCCACTTCCCTGCCTGCTCCCCATAACCCTTTATACCCTTATCGCCTTAAATATATTCAATGACCCTGCCTCCACAGCTCTCTGAGGCAGAGAATTCCATAGATTCACAACCCTCTGAGAGAAGAAATTCCTCCTCATCTCAGTTTAAAATGGGCGGCCCCTTATTCTAAGACTATGTCCCCTAGTTTTAGTTTCCCCTATGAGTGGAAATATCCTCTCTGCATCCACCTTGTCGAGCCCCTTCATTATCTTCTTGGTTTCAATAAGATCACCTCTCATTCTTCTGAACACCAACGTGTATAGGCCCAGCCTACTCAACCTATCTTCATAAGTCAACCCCCTCATCTCCGGAATCATCGCAGTGAACCTGCTCTGAACAGCCTCCAATGCAAGTATATCCTTCCTTAAATACGGAGACCAAAACTGTACGCATAATTTTAAAAACATCTAATCCTATCCTCCTTGAACCTATGATGGGGAAACCGCTGGAACTGCTCCCGCTCGCCATTGTAACTTGGCTGGAAGTGCTGTCACGCGGGGGTCCAGCTCCTGAGGAAATTCCCGGCCTATGTTTCCGCGAAAATTTTGAATAGTGGCCATAGTCCTCACACCTTTATTCTGAGTTGATGCACATTGAAAATTAATGTCCAGCAGGGTGTCAAAAAGTCTTGCATTTATATAGCGCCTTTCACGACCTAAACGCTTTGTAGCCAATTAAGTCTTTTTGGAAGTCTAGTCAGTGTTATAATGTAGGAAACATGGCAGCCAATTTGCTCACAGCAAGCTCCCACACATAACAATGTGATAATGACCAGATAAACTGTTTGTTTGTGTTATGTTGATTGAGGGATCAATATTGATCAGGACCCCTGCTCTTCTTCGAAAGATCTTTCACGCCCACCTGAGGGAGCGGGCAGGGCCTCGGTTTCCCGTCTCATCCAATAGACGGCACCTCCTCGGTATTTGTCTCTGGAGTGGATCTCATACCTTCTAACTCGGAGGCAGGAGTTTATTTTAATATTCCTTCAAGGGATGTGGGCGTTGCTGGCAAGGCCAGCATTTATTGCCCATCCCTAATTGCCCTCGAGAAAGTCTTGCTCGGTCATTTCACAGGGCATGCAAGAGTCAACCACATTGCTGAGTGCTACCAGCTGAGCCACAGCTAGCACTGCTGTGGGTAGAATTTCTTCTCGCATGCATAACTTAGATGGCTAATTCTTATTTTTGTCAAATTACGAGAGACACACTTATATTGCTAAAATAATAATAATGGGAAAGAAAGACATGGGATATGAGGGGTTTTGATGGAGTAGATAGGGAGAAACTGTTTCCATTGGTAGATGGGTCGGTCAGTAACCAAAGGACACAGATTTAAGATAACTGGCAAAAATTCCAGGGGGAAATTCAGAGAATTTTTTTTTAATGCAGTGATCTGTTGTAACCTGGAATGCATGACCTGAAAGGTTGGTGGAAGTGGATTCAACAGTAACTGGCAAAAGGGAATTGGATAAATACTTGGAAAGGAGAAACTTGGACTAATTGGATAGCTCTTCCAAAGAGCTGGCATAGACACGATGGGCCAAATGGCCTCCTTCCAAACTGTATGATTCTACGATATTAATAGGGGGGTGCTTCCCTGTTGCTCGGCAACTCTTGACATTTCAGGACAGCCACGAGGAAGTTGACGCATCTTCAAATTGACCTGGATCAGAGTGTCAGCCGTGGCTCAATGGGCAGCACTCTCGCCTCTGAGTCAGAAGGTTGTGGGTTCAAGTCCCACTCCAGAGAGCACAAAATTTGAGGCCGACACTCCAATGCAGTGCTGAGGGAGTGCTGCATTGTTGTAGGTGACTTCTTTCAGATGAGGCATTAAACCGAGGCTCCGTCTGCTCTCTCAGGTGGATGTAAAAGATCCCATGGTCCACTATTTTGAAGAAGAGCAGGGGTGTTATTCCCGGTGTCCTGGCCAATATTTATCCCTCAATCAACATTGCAAAAAACAGATTATCTGGTCATTATCACATTGCTGTTTGTGGGAGCTTGCTGTGCACAAATAGGCTGCTGCGTTTGTTGGGTGATGGCCTCCACGAAGCTGAGTCAAACTAGTCCAACTAACCGCCACACATTCCTGAGTGTGGACCAACCTACAAGAGTGAAACCCGGTTCAACTGAAATGCTCTCCGATGAAATTTCCAGGTACTCGAACGAGGAGAATGCATCCCCACCCTTTCTATAAATGGCTCGAGTCGTCTAATGCTGTATTGTCTGTCATAGACCTTGAAAGATGGTTTTTTTTGTTTCCCTCGAGAAGTGAGACATATCTGTGGTTAGCCAGAAATGGATTTCCGATCTCATACCACCGGTGCAAAGCTCAATTCACTTTCATTGAGATCGGAGCTCCTGTGAATCTATACCAGGACACGTGTGTAGGATGTTAAACTGTAGCTTTTTAATTACCTATTGACGGGCACCTTGGGGTGATCGGATTGATCCCTTTCTTAGCCTCTGCGGGTACCCATCACCAGCTACTGATCAGATCTGAAAACTCCCGTGAAGCTCAATATATTCTTGGCATTTATTTTTTGCCAGGTCTGTAATTTGTGGCAGTCTCATGAAACATTATTTTTTTCACAAATATAACTATAATGGTCACAATGTGGAACTCGCTACCATAAGGGGAAGTTGAGGCGAATAGTATAGATGCATTTAAGGGGAAGCTAGATAAACACATGAGGG
This sequence comes from Pristiophorus japonicus, assembly GCF_044704955.1. Lineage (NCBI taxonomy): Eukaryota > Metazoa > Chordata > Chondrichthyes > Pristiophoridae > Pristiophorus > Pristiophorus japonicus. Next base: position 522,545,344 of record NC_091977.1, on the reverse strand, counting down.
AGAAAGGAGTAGGAATGTTGTGAGTTAGGTGAAGCAGAGCAGAAGGATTATTATGTGCACCATAAACACCGGCATAGACCAGTTGAGAACTTAAGAATTAGGAGCAGGATTAGGCCAATCAATCCTTCGAGCCTGTTCCGCCATCCAACAAGATCATGGCTGATCCTCTACCTCAACTCCACTTTCCTGCACTATCTCCATATCCCCTGATTCCTCTCCTCCAGCACGTGGTGAGTACCATGACTGTGACCTCCCCTGACCTCCCACTTTGAACCCCAGTGGGCCACTGACCCTCCCAATGCCTGCCCCTTACCATCAAGGGCGCCACTCAGCGGCGAGCTTGCGGGCAACATCTCGCCGTAGGCAACTAGGCCCATACAGCAGTGCCTGGTCTCCAGTCGTCTTGAACCCCCTTGCCACTGGGTCAAGACCTTGCTCAGCTAAGCCCGTGTGGTAGCCGGTGTTATGTCTGTAATGTGCTTTTGAATGACTCCGCGAGGCAATGTGTTGTACTCAAACTGTAGTGATCTTAGTCCTTTATTCGTAACTCCAGAGTGAGGCAGCCGCATGGTGGCTCCCCTTTTATACAGCCCCTGCCACCAGGGCAGGAAACCCTGGTCTCCGCCAGTTGCACCCTCCAGTGGTGCCAGCATAATATATACACAGTGTAAACCTTAATGTACACTACATCAGGTAAACAAGTGTCCATCTTATGCAACTATACAGTGACTACACAGAGAGTATATCTATAGTCTGCATATATAACAGCCGATGTGCAACGACCACCCCACATTAACTCACGCACAGGCATCTTCCACTCCTCTAACATGAAGTTCGGGACCCGGAACACCAGGACCCTCATGGACAACTCCAACAACGACATGCCGGAACGCCGCACCGCCATAGTTGCCCGGGAACTTAGACGCTTTGCTATCGACGTACCTAAGGACTCATTTTAAGGTTGGAAGCAAGTCTTCCTCGATTCTGAGGGACTGCCTATGATGATGATGATGATAATATCCCCAAAATCTATCGATCTCTGCCTCGGATACACCCAATGACTGAGCCCTCTGGGCTAGAGAATTCCAAAGATTCACCACCCCCTGAGTGAACAAAATTGCTCCTCATCTCAGTCCTAAATGGCCGACCCCTTATTCTGAGACCGTGACCACTGGTTCTGGACTCCCCAGCCAGTATCAACAAAAGTAGGTCTCATCACTGATCACGGAACCTTGCTGTGTACAAAATGGTTGCCACGTTCATCTACATAGCGACATTGACTGCAATGTTCCCTGTAAGCTGCTTGCGTGTGTGGCCATGCAGTAATCTGCAAGGTCCCGTGCAGGCCGCTCACAAGCTTTTCCATGCGCAGAAATTTAAAGGGACCACGCTTTGACGTAAATAGGCCATGCACGTCAAAGCACAGTCTAGAGGGAACATTGGGTGGCAGTAATTCTAGATCCCATGCCACTATTTCGAAGAAGAGCAGGGGAGTTCTCCCCTGGACAATATTTATCCCTCAACCAACATCACAAAAACAGATTATCCAATTGTTATCACACTGCTGATTCTGGGACCTGGCTGTGCGCAAATAGGTTGCCACGTTTCCTTCCAATACAACAGTGGCTACACTTCAAAAAGTACCTTCATTAGCGCTTTGGGACGTCCTGAGCTTGTGAAAGGCAAGTCTTTTCTTTCTTTAATTTCTGTGTTCATTTCCCAGATATCTATTGAACTGTAAACTTAGATTAATAATATGTGACCTAAGCGCTCTCATTCCCTGCCTAAACCTCTCCGCCTCTCTATATCTCTTTCCTCCTTTTAAGACGCTCCTTAAAACCTACCTCTGTCCAAGCCTTTGGTCAGCTGCCCTAATTTCTCCTTATGTGGCTCGGTGTTAAATGTTTTGTCTTATAATAAGTACTTGGGACATTTTACTACATTAAAGGTGCTATATAAATACACGTTGTTGTTGTTGTTGTGGCCCCAAAAGATTTAAAAATGAGTGACCCACACACTAACGAGGATCCTCTCCACTCTCGTGTTTGAAGACTTAGCTCTCGCCTCAACTGCTAATTCATCGGCTCACCTATCAGCACTCAACCCCCCTCGTGCACTTTCCACATTCTATGGATCCTACATTTTGTCGAGGAGCAGTCCCGATTGGAACTTGTGCTGTTGCTGTGGGACCTTGCTGCCGCTCGTATAAGAGTATAAGAAATAGGAGCCTGCTCCATCATTTAATACGATCATGGCCGATCCGATCACGGACTCAGCTCCACTTCCCTGCCCGCTCCCCATAACCCCTTATTCCCTTATCGGTTAAGAAACTGTCTATCTCTGTCTTAAGTTTATTCAATGTCCCAGCTTCCACAGCTCACTGAGGCAGTGAGTTCCACAGATTTACAACCCTCAGAGAAGAAATTCCTCCTCATCTCTGTTTTAAATGGGTGGCCCCTTATTCTGAGATTATGCCCTCTAGTTCTGGTCTCCCCTATCAGTGGAAACATCCTCTCTGCATCCACCTTGTCAAGCTCCCTCATAATCTTATACCTTTCAATAAAATCACCTCTCATTCTTCTGAATTCCCATGAGTAGAGGCCCAACCTACTCAACCTTTCCTCATAAGTCAACCCCGCTCATCTCCGAAATCAACCTAGTGAAACTTCTCTGAACTGCCTCCAAAGCAATTATATTCTTTCATAAATATGGAAACCAAAACTGCACTCAGTATTCCAGGTGTGGCCTCACCAGTACCCTGTATAACTGTAGCAAGACTTCCCTACTTTTATACTCCATCCTCTTTGCAGTAAAGGCCAAGATTCCATTGGCCTTCCTGATCACTTGCTGTACCTGCATACTAACCTTTTGTGTTTCATGCACAAGTACCCCCAGGTCCCGCTGTACTGCAGCACTTTGCAATCTTTCTCCATTTAAATAATAACTTGCTCTTTGATTTTTTTTCTGCCAACATTATACTCCATCTGCCAAATTGTTGCCCACTCATTTAGCCTGTCTATGTCCTTTTGCAGATTTTTTGTGTCCTCCTCACACATTGCTTTTCCTCCCATCTTTATATTGTCAGCAAACTTGGCTACGTTACACTCGGTCCTTTCTTCCAAGTCGTTAATATAGATTGTATACAGCAAAGCTTGTTGGGTGGACTCTGGTTCGACAAACTTTATTTTCGTGAACCCACCGCCGAAAGTTTTGGTTGAATGAGATTTTCCTGTGTGTTAAGCCTGTGAGACGTTCACATGACCTTGCAACACAGAGCACCCTCTGTCCCGACAGTGTCAGCAGTCCCTCATCAGACTGGTGAGCAAATGGGCCAAAAATAAATAAATAAATGAGCTAAAAAACGGAAGAAGAAGCACAGTCCGAATATACATTTGTATAATTACTGGAGCAAAACACATCCTGGGTCGATGCACTGAACTGATCCCTTTTGTTCATATTCAGAAAAACCTTTGCGTTTCCTTTATGCCATTTCCCACGTGGGTGGGGGGCGGGGAAGGAACCTTCAGCAATACAGCAACTTGGAAGCTTCGAATGGTAAAACAATGTAGTGTGTTCTTTTTTTTTCCCCCACAATTTGCTGTTGTTGCATTGCTGGCTTGGGCACTGTGTGAAGCTTTTATAATGAGGCTGAGAACTCTCGCCTTGGAGACGTAATTGTGCTGCTGTTTCCGTAAGACAGTCAGCTGATTGCTTCAGACAGAGAAATGCCTTGGGGAGAGACAGCAGCGAGTCTCGGGCACCAGATCGGCTTCAGATGTTCGAAGCTTGTTGGAATGCATACGTGTGTGTGTGTGTGTGTGTGTGTGACAAAAGATACTGGAAATCAGGAATTAAAACTGAGAATGAATCATAGAAATTGACAGCACGGAAGGAGGCTATTTCGGCCCATCGTGTCTGCGCCGGCCGACCAAGAGCTATCCAGCCTTATTCCACTGTCCAGCTCTTGGTCCGTAGCCTTGTAGGTTGCGGCACTTCAAATGCTAGAAATACTTAGCATCAATGTTACCCCGCAAAATGTTTCTTTGAGTGCGCGACCCCTTTAAGGGGTATGTATGGCCCCTTTAAGGGGTATGTGTGGCCCCTTTAAGGGGTATGCGCGGCCCATTCACAGTTTCACGCACGCATGAAACTTAACTCTGGGCTGCACGGAACCCGCAGAGAGCGGCTTAGCCAGAATGTTGCTTAGCATGTTGGGCAGAGAGAGTCAGGGTTAATGCTTCGGGTCGATGATCTTTCATCAGAACTGCCAATTCTCAGACCTCCCGAGTATTCCCAGCATTCTTTGTGTGTGTGTGTATATTTAATAAGAAATTTCAATAATACGTGCCTGTGTGGTCTGCAGTGTCGGGGGAGGCTAATTTTGCATGAGTGCTTGATTGTTCGTGACAGATATTTAATGGCCCCGCAAATGGTGGAAGCTAAGATCCGCCCAAGGACCGCTGAGATTCCTGACGGTACTTTGGGCGGAAGTTTCGTGGAAAAATCTTGAAAAGACCACCCGGCGGCAAAAATGGGACTTGCGCCCTGAATCTGGGCGGCAGCGGGCAATCCGTTCTCGGCGGCAAATGCAATCCTCAGCAAGGTACCACCGACGATTGAGTCGGGTCCAAAGCTCTGGAATTGCCCCCCTAAACCTCTCCTCCTTAAAGATGCTCCTTAAAACCTACCTCTTTGACCAAGCGTGACCACCTGTCTAATATCTCCTTACGTGGCTCGGTGTCAAATTTTGTTTGATACTCGCAACAGTGAAGGGCCTGAGCGTCCAGAGGTCCCTGACTTTCATGGCAAGCTGAGAACTGAATGAAAGTGAAACGTTACAATAGCGATGACACACTGTCTCGTGAAGTGAGGATCCTCTTGCACTTTTCGTAGATTAGAAATTGGATCTTGAGTCACTGGATCATTCCTATAAATGGGAGGTGGCAATGGGAGGCTTTGTTACACAGGGATTGGTGGATAGTCTCATGTTGCAATTGTGTGAATGAAGCTCCCTTAGCGGCAACATTTTGCATTTAAATAGTGGCTTCAACATAGTGAAAGAAACCATCCCCACGTGCTTTGCAGGTGTTAGACAGTGGCACTGCACTACACATAACCAGCCAAAGGTGGGCAGCGGAAACGTTACAAGGACACCCTCAAAGCCTCCCTGGTGAAGTGAGACATCATCACTGACACTTGGGAGACCCTGGCCGAAGACCGCCCGAGGTGGAGAAAGTGCATCTGGGAGGGCGTTGAGCTCTTCGAATCTCGACGCTGCGAGCGTGAAGAGGTCAGGCGCAGGCGGCGGAAGGGGCGTGCGGTAAATCAGTCCCACCGCGCCCCCGTCCTTCCCCCGACAACTATCTGTCCCACCTGTGACAGGGTCTGTGGCTCTCGTATTGGACTGTTCAGCCACCAAAGAACTCACTTTAGGAGTGGAAGCAAGTCTTCCTCGATTCCGAGGGACTGCCTATGATGTGATGACTACATAAAGCAACGCAATAGTGTGTGTGCACGCCACAAAATCATTGGCGATAATGGCTGTCGGTTTTGTCAAATGACAACATCCTGTCATATATCATTTGCTCAAGGAAGAGAGGCATGCTTTTATATAGCGACCACCGGACGTCTCAAAGTGCCTTACGGCCAATGAAGTACATTTGAATTGTAGTCACTGTTGTAATGTGGGAAACACGGCAGCCAAATTGTGCACAGCAAGCTCCCACAAACAGCAATGTGACAATGACCAGATAATCTGTTTTTAGTGATGTTGATTGTGGGATGAACACTGGGGATAATTCTCCTGCTCTTCTTCAAAATAGTGCCATGGGATCTTTTACACCCACCTGAGAGCGAGCAGACGGAGCCTCGGTTTAACGTCTCATCCGAAAGACGGCACCTCCATCTACTGTCAGCCTAGATTTTTGTGCTCAAGTCTCTGGAGTGGGATTTTAACCCACAACCTTCTGACTCCAAGGTGAGAGTGCTTACCCTATGAGCCACGGCTAACTCTACCAGAATAGAAAAATAAAATCAGATTACTCAGTGTTCTTTAAGCTTCTACCATGATTGTGGACGAACATTCTGAATTAGTATAATTCTGCATAATGATCTTCAGAATTAGTAAGCTAAAATCGAGGTCTTTGCGTTTTTTTAGGGAGCAGGCATCGTGGAAAATGCACTGTGCTTGGTGTTCACACTGTCAATGGGCAAAGAGTTGAACAAGGTTTAAACATTTGCGATCTGTGATATTATAATCCCACGTAACTGGGTTCGGAGAAGCTGAGCTGTGATCTAACACGAACTTGGCTAATTCCAATCCAGACTTCCCACTTGCGATTTAAACACGTCGGTGGTTTTTCTGGGTAAAGTAGAGATGAAAGCCTGAGGTCCTATTGAAGCAGCTGAAACATGGGCTAGAAGATGTTCCGTAACATCTAAACCTTAATGCAGTGCAGTTGGTTAATTAAAAATAAAAAAAAAAGCTTATAGCGGTAATGGTGACCATGGAACTACCGGATTGTCATAAAAACCCAACTGGTTCACTAATGCCCTTTAGGGAAGGAAATTTATCACCCCTACAATTAGGGATGGGCAATAAATGCTGACCTTGCCAGGGTCGCCTACATCCCAGGAATGAATACATTTTAAAAAATGTTTCATCATCTGACAAGGAATGGATGAGTATGTTTCAGCAGCCCATCCAATAAACCTCATGGCCAACATTTTCATTCTTGTCAAATTTTCTGACTCCTCGTTTTTTTTTTAAAAAAGCTTGAATTTTTAACTGTAAAATCCACCCTCTCCTCTCCTCTCCACTCCCAAATCCTCTGGTTTGGCAGCCTGGCACCTTGTTAAAAGACAGTTCTTGGAGGGTTCATGAAATTCATTGGGAATTAGTTCCTTGTTTAGCAGTGGTTTCTTTATGGGTTTCCTCTTGCAGACAAACCTTCCCAGGGTCGCATGCAAAATGATGGAATTGGTATTTTTTTTATCATTCGTTCACGGGATGTGGGCGTCGCTGGCAAGGCCGGCATTTGTTGCCTGTCCCTAATTGCCCTCGAGAAGGTGGTGGTGAGCCACTGCCTTGAATCGCTGCAGTCCGTGTGGTGAAGGTGCTCCCACAGTGCTGTTAGGGAGGGAGTGACAGGATTTTGACCCAGTGATGATGATGGAACGGCCGATATATTTCCACGGGTAATTCTCCGATGTTGGGCTCCCGGTGGAGAGCCTTACTTGCCGGAAGCCATTTCGGGAATTTGGACAGCATTGGTCGGAAACTTACGTTCATGAATTTCCAAAATGCAGACGTGGATTCTCACTGCCAGTGTAAATTGCCCCTTTTATAGTGACGACAACAACCTGCATTTATATAGCACCTTTTACTGCAGTAAAATGTCCCCATGTGCTTATTAGGTTATAAGACAATTGGGTCATAGCATGAGGTGAGCGAAGTTCAATGTAGATAAGTATGAGGTACAGGTTCGACCTCCAAAATCTGGAGTTCTGGAATCCAGAATGTTCCGGAATCCGGACACCGGGCCGATCCGTGGCGGGGTCGTCCGGAAACCGGAAAATGTTCCGATATCTGGACTCCCCCCCCACCCCCCCCCGCCTCGGCGAACCGACTTCTCCCGCCCTGACTTCACCCGGCCCGACCTCACCCCCGCCCCCCTCCCTCCCTTTTACCTCGGCTGCCCGACCCCACCTACCTCGGGACAGACAAGGAACTTTTCCACGATGGCGGAGCCCTGCCCGATCAGGTCCTCGGTGGCGGGGCCCCCCACAAACATCTCCTCTTCGGCGGGGTCCGCATGAACATCTCGGAGGCCAGGCCCCGCGCCAATAACTCCACAGCAGTGGGGCCCTTCCCGAACAGGTCCACGGCGGCGAGGCTCCACCTGGCGATCCAAACAGCCCATCGATGAACAACCCCACCGCCCAGACCCCCTTTCTGACGTTCCAAAATCCGGAAATACCTGAACCTGGGCTCGGGTGTTTCCGGAGTCGTGACGTCAGAAAGACGCTCCAAAGTCTGGCAAAACGCAAAAGCTTTGACGGCCTCAGTCCCGAGGGTTCCGGATTCGGGATGCTGCACCTGTATAAGTACATGTAAATATATCATCGCTGTAAAATTCTTAATGAACGGAAGAACCCGAGAGACCTCGGGCTGCAGCTGCACTGATCTTTAAAAGAGCATTAACAATAAAAAATGGAACAATAGATTCTGGGTTTTATAGATGGGAGCGTTTCAATTCAAAACCAAGCTGGTTATACTAAATCTGTCCAATGCATTGGTTAGGTCACAGTGACAATACTATGGACAGCTTTGGACACTATCAAGCATTTTGGAGCCCAGGAAAAGGTTTACTAGGATAATAACAGGAAATGCAGTTATGATGAGTGACTTGAAAAACTAAAACTGCACTCACTGGAGCAGAGACGCAAAGGAAAATCCAGTCGAAATGTTCAAAGGATTTGAGAAATTTAAAAAGTGGTCAGTTAATCTGTAACAGGAGCTGTTTTTAACATGCATGAGAACCAGAGGCGTGACGAGCAGAATTTTTATTTACGCTGGGAGTTGTTGTGATCTGGAACGCACTGCCTGAAAGGACAATGGAAGCAGATTCAGTAGCAACTTTCCAAAGATAATTGGACAAATACTTGAAGGGGCAAACATTTGCAGGGCTATGGGTAAGGAGCAGGGGAGGGTCGGACTAACTGTTGTCAGCTGTGGCTCAGTGGGGTACCACTCTCGCCTTTCTGAGTCAGAAGGTTGTGTCTCACTCCAAAAACTTGAGCACATACATCTAGGCTGACACCCCAGTGCAGTGCTGAGGGAGTGCTGCACTGTCGGAGGTGCCATCTTTCGGATGAGATGTTAAACCGAGGCCCTGTCTTCTCTCTCAGATGGACATAAAAGATTCCATGGCACTATTTTGAAGAAGAGCAGGGGGATTATCTCCAGTGTTCATCCCTCAATTAACATCGCTAAAAACAGATTATCTGGTCATTATCATATTGCTGTATGTGGGAGTTTCTTTGTGTGGAAAATGGTTGCCGCGTTTCCCGCATAACAAGTGACTGCACTCCAAAAGTACTTCATTGGCTGTAAAGCGCTTTGAGACGTCCGGTGGTCGTGAAAGGTGCTATATAAATGCAAGTCTTTCTTTCATTAAATTAACAACTCCTCCAAAGAATGGGCACGGGTACGATAGGCTGAATGGCCGCCTCATTCTGTGCCACGAGAAGTTAGTGCGGGCATTGACAAAGCATGCATTGTGTGTAACTGGCTGTAAGATGAACGTAAAACTCCCAGGACTGGCCGAGGCTGGCTATCTGTTTCTGGCAGATCTTCCAAGTGGCGACTAGTCACTGCGAGTAAGCAGCCCAGAGTCCGGCAGTTACAAGTCTTTTGTTCGCAACTAGAATCTTTTAAATTTAGCTTGCAATATCCGTGCTTCGAGAACTGGTCCCACTGATGCAGGCCGGCAATGCAAAAACAGCCAAGGATGTATAGATTTAGGATCATCACTGCTCAGGATTAACACCTAGAGTTATTAAGGAGGGATATTCAAATATGGATTACAATACCACAAGTGGCACAGCATTTGATAGGGAACTTGATAAAGGTTACCAAAGGCAGGGAAATAGGAATCAAATAGATAGGTCTCATGTAAGCTGGAGCCAAGATTTCTGTGATTCTGTGAGGGTGAAATCACAACACATCGAGGTATCAAAAATGCACACACTTTCTGGATGAAATTGCTGGTTAGAGGCAGCCTGACTGTATATAGTGAAGGTGATGAAGAGCCCTAAGTGATTACAGAGACTGTAATTCCCGTATTGGACTGTTTAGCCTCTGAAGAACTCACTTTTAGAGTGGAAGCAAGTCGCCCTCTATCTCGAGGGACTGCCGATGATGATGCTGTACAGGGATGGCGGCTGTGGGAAATAAAAAGCCTTCCCATAGTATCGTTTCTCAACCTGTAGCAGCACCAATCTTGTGTCAGTAAATCTGGTCATTTATTGCATAGGATTACATCGGATGTACGACACAGAAAGAGGCCAATTGGCTATCATATTTTGTTTGCACAGGAGAAAAATGCAATGATGTCAGTATCCCCGACTCCCTGGTGTTTGTTCCCTCCAACTGCAGTTTCATCAAAGCAAACAGCACAGAAAGAGGCCACTTGGCCCATCGTGCCTGGGCCATCCAATTATTCCCACTCTTCCCTTCCCCCACCCCACTCTTTTCCTGTAGCCCTACAATTTTCTCCACTTCAAGCATTTATCCAATTACCTTTTTGAAAGTTACTATTTGAATTATGTATAGGAACATAAGAAATAGGAGCGGGAATCGGCCATTCGGCCCCTCGAGCCTGCACCGCCATTCAGTAAGATCATGGCTGATCTTTTACCTCAACTCCACTTTCCTGCCCAACCTCCATATCCCTTGACTCCTTTATGGCCCCAACATCTATCGATTTCTGTCTCGAATATACTCAACAACTGAGCCTCCACAGCCCTCTGGGATAGAGAATTTCAAACATTCACCACTCTCTGAGTGAAGAAATTTCTCCTCATCTCAGTCCTAAATGGCCGACCCCTTATTCTGAGACTGTGACCCCTGGTTCTAGACTCCGCAGACGGGGGAAATATCTTCCCAGCATCTAACCTGTCAAGCCCTGTAAAGAATCTTGTATGTTTCAATGAGATCAACTCTCATTCTCCTAAACTCTAGAGAATATAGGCCTAGTCTACTCATAGGACAATCCCCTCCATTCCAGGAATCGGTCTGGTACTAGGGGATTGATGATGAATTATTTTATAAGTATTTGTCCTTTCTTTGTCCAGGTGTGGCTTAGAACCCCAACCATTGGTGGGGACCAATTATGCTCATCTGAAAGCTTTTATGCCTCACCTTGTCGGATCCCAAATGTGTCGGGGAAATGGGAACTCCGGCATAGGTATTCCTGGCACCACCTGGCTCCATCCCCTTGACAGCGGTGACCCTGTAAACAGTGAGAGCAGGTTAACATAAGAACATAAGAAATAGGAGCAGGAGTAGGCCATACGGCCCCTCGAGCCTGCTCCGCCATTCAATAAGATCATGGCTGATCCGATCATGGACTCAGCTCCACTTCCCTACCCGTTCCCCGTAACACCTTATCCCCTTATCGTTTAAGAAACTGTTTATTTCTGTCTTAAATTTATTCAATGTCCCAGCTTCCACAGCTCTCTGAAGCAGTGAATTCCACAGATTTACAACCCTCTGAGAGAACAAATTTCTCCTCATCTCTGATTTAAATAGGCGGCCCCTTATTCTTAAACCATTCCCCCTATGAGGGGAGATTGGAAACATTAGGTCCTCTAGTTCTAGTCTCCCCTATCAGTGGAAACATCCTCTCTGCGTCCACCTTGTCAAGCCTCCTCCTAATCTTATACGTTTCGATAAGATCGCCTCTCATTCTTCTGAATTCCAATGAGTAGAGGCCCAACCTACTCAACCTTTCTTCATAAGTCAACCCCCTCATCCCTGGAATCAGCCTAGTGAACCTTCTGTGAACTGCCTCCAAAGTAAGTATATCCTTTCATAAATATGGAAACCAAAACTGCATGCAGTATTTCAGGTGTGGCCTCACCAATACCTTGTATAGCTGTAGTAAGACTTCCCTGCTTTTATACTCCATCCCCTTTGCAATAAAGGCCAAGATACCATTGGCCTTCCTGATCACTTGCTGTACCTGCATACTATCCTTTTGTGTTTCATGCACAAGTACCTCTAGGTCCCGCTGTACTGCAGCACTTTGCAATCGTTCTGCCCCTTTGCAAGGCAGGCTGCAAAATTCCACAAACAGTAACAACTTGCATGTATAAAGAAAAAAGAAAGACTTGGATTTATATAGTGCCTTGCATGACCACCGGACGTGTAGGAAACACAGCAACCAATTTGCAACCACCCTTCAGGAAAGATGTAAAGGCCCTAGAAAGGGTACAGAGGAGGTTTACCCAGGATGTTACCAGCGATAAGGGACTTCAATTATAAGAACATAAGAAATAGGAGCAGGAGTAGGCCACATGGCCCCTCGAGCCTGCTCCGCCATTTAATAAGATCATGGCTGATCTGATCTTGGGCTCAGCTCCACTTCCCTGCCCGCTCCCCATAATCCTTCACTCCGTTATCGCTCAAAAATCTGTCTATCTATATTCAATGAACCAGCCTCCACAGCTCTCTGGGGCAGAGAATCCACAGATTTACAACCCTCGGTGAGAGAAGAAATTCCTCCACATCTCAGTTCTAAATGGGCTGCCCCTTATTCTTAAACTATTCCCCTTTGAGGGGAGATTGGAAACATTAGGGCTGTTCTCTTTGGAACACAGAAGTTCATTTTTATTTCTCAAGTTATCCCCGGTGTCCTGGCCAATATTTATCTCTCAATCAACATAACAAAAAACAGATTATCTGGCTATTATCACATTGCTGTTTGTGGGAGCTCGCTTGTGCGTAAATTAGCTGCCGCGTTTTCTACATTACAACATTAGAAAGAAACTATAACGCCTTTAATGCAGTAAAATGTCCCAAGGCGCTTCACAGGATAGAAATTTTACACTGAGCCACAGGAGGAGATATTAGGCCAGGTGACCAAAAGCTTGGTCAAAGAAGTAGGTTTTAAGGAGCGCCTTAAAGGGAGAGAGAGAGAGGTTTAGGGAGGGAATTCCAGAGGTTAGGGCCGAGGTCACTGAAGGCACGGCTGCCTGTGGTGGAGTGATGGAAATCAGGGCAGCTCTGGTGGCTCGAATTGGAGGTGCGCAGGGATCGCGGAGGGTTGTAGGGACACGGGGCGATCTCAGAGGTTGGGAGGGGAGTGGCTATGGAGTGACCTGAACACAAGGAAGTGGCGGTAACTCATCGGAATGAGGGTCTATGCCGTTTTCCACTGAGTTCTGCCACTCTCACAGTGGGAGTGCTGTGGACCACCAGTGAATTCAGAGCCATTATACCCAGTTGCATTTTGCTTACAAACTTTAAAGGGCTAGATTTTCGGCTTTGCTCATTTCGGGGTGGTAAAGTTTGCGCCCAGGAACTGTTTGCGCCTCAGTCAGCAAAATTGGGCAGCTGGGCCCTGAGCGGGGGGCAGAATGCTAAGGGAGATGTTGCACACCTCTCTTGGGGCGCTAGGCCGGCTGAGCATGGGAAAATCCCGAGCTAAAGAGCCAGCCCGGGAGCGCTCGAAGCGAGGCCTGGGGAGAAAAAAAAAATCCTGAAAAAACCCACCAGAAACATTCCCAATAAGTAACTCACGCCACCACAACATAAATCCTCCCAAAAATAAAATAAAAACCAATCTCACTTACCTGAGGTGGCCATTACTTACCTCACTGCGGCCGCTACAGCTCGGACCGCCCGCTGTCACAGGCCGTCCCAGCAGGGGGCGCTCTATAGAGCGCTATGGATCGGGCGGATGCCAAAAATCGAGCCGATTTCGCAACCAGCGGCGTTGCACACCGGCTCGCCTCTCCCGGGCAGTAATGCTCCGCGCTCCCTCGAAACCGCCACCGAAAATCCCGGCGGGGCGCTAGAAGCTGGCTGCCCTTCCGGAAGAGCTTACCGCCGCCATTGCTGCCCCTCCGGGGCGAAGACAAAGGTGGCCACAAGCCGGAAATCCAGTCCCTATATGTGCTTTGTAGTGTTAATAAAAATTAAAAATATGAAACCCACTTTGAAACATTTCTCCTGCCCGGTCCGACACGGTCATAGTCTATAGAGGGGGCTTGGCTGGAAACTTCTGCATCACTGCCCAGCGGGAAAAAAATACTTTTATAAGGCGTCATTAACTGTGTTGCTTTTATTTTTAACCTGTGTTCAAGTAAAATCTTCTTGTAACCTTCTAACTGATTGCCTGAATTCAGAACCTTTTTGTCCTGGGGCAAATCTATCTCACAACGAGCTGATACTGGAACCAGGCAAGTTTAAAAAAATTAATTCACAGTTTGTTGGCAAGGCCAGCATTTATTGCCCATCCCTAATTGCCCTCGAGAAGGTGGTGGTGAGCCGCTTTCTTGGCAGCTGATTGGTTTGCTCAGCCATTTCAGAGGGGCAGTTAAGAGGCAACCATATTGCTGTGGGTCTGGAGTCACATATAGACCAGGCCGGGTAAGGATGGAAGATTTCCTTCCCTAAAGGACATTAGTGTCTTTTAGGGAGGGAATTCCAGAGCTTAAGGCCCAGGCAGCTGAAAGCACGGCTGCCAAAGGTGGGGCAATGGAAGTTGGGGATGTACAGGTGGCCAGAATTGGAGGAGCGCAGAGATCTTGGAGGGTTGTAAGGACGGAGACAGTGGCAGTACTGAGGGAGTGTCGGAAGTGCCGTCTATCGGATGAGATGTTAAACCGAGGCCCCGTCTGCTCCCTCAGGTGGATGTAAAAGATCCCATGGCACTATTTCGAAGAAGAGCAGGGGAGTTATCCCCGGTGTCCTGGCCAATATTCATCCCTCAACCAACATAATAAAAATAGATTATTTGGTCATTATCACATTGCTGTTTGTGGGAGCTTGCTGTGCGCAAATTGGCTGCTGCGTTTCCTACATTACAACAGTGACTACACTCCAAAAGTACTTCATTGGCTGTAAAGCACTTTGAGACTTCCGATGGTTGTGAAGGCGCTATATAAATGGAAGTCTTTCTTTCGTTCTAGTGAACCAGTTGAGTTTTAGGACAATCTGGTAGATTCACGGGGCCCAAATTTGGCCAGGTGTTGTTCCGTTTTTTTTTTGGAGCAACTTGATTTTTTTTGGAGTATCTTAAAAATCGCAATTCTGCCCATTTAATTTTTGCCAGTGTAAATGAGTTAGTTAGGATTTTTTTCAGTTTAGTTTTTTTTTCAAAAGGGGACGTTAGCAGCCACCTACACCTGTTTTGGCCATTTAAGCCAGTTTGGACAGCTAATAGTTACTCCAAACTAACTTAGGCCAGCGTATGTGGCCACTTGTGGCCGCACAGAAAACTCTTGCGGAGAGTTAAGAAATCAGCGCAGGTAGGTACATTTAAAGCACCAAGCACTAAACAAAGCACAAAAATAAGCATTCAATAACAAATAAAAAATACAAGGAAGCTGAGAGGACCTGCACCGAGCACCAAGACTTACAAAGCACTAAACAAAGCACAACAAGTAATAAGCAATTAATTAACAAAGAAAAAAGAGAAGGAACCCTGCACCTAAAGCACCAAGACCAAAGTAATAAGCAATCAATCAATCAATAACGAATAAAAAATAGAAGTCCTACCTTTATGTGAAGGGAAGGCAGTGGGCTGCCCATGAGGGAGCCCATTCGGCCAGGGATAGGGGCGGCGCGCTTCGGGGCCCCTCCCATATACATAAGAAATAGGAGCAGGAGTAGGCCATACGGCCCTTCGAGCCTGCTCCGCCATTTAATACGATCATGGCTGATCCGATCATGGACTCACCTCCTCCCTCACCTCCCCCTCACCTCTCTCCCCTCCCCGTTCCTTCACCTCCCCTCCCCCCTCACACACCCCTCCCTCCCTTCCCCCTCACTCCCCTCACCTCCCTCCCGTGTCCATATCCAGACAGCAAGTGCCAGCAAGCCGTCCGCCAATCCTGAACCTGTTCTCAATGCTAATGCCCATTCAATTAGCAATTAGAGATGTGGATGATTTTTCCTTTTACTAGCTCAAGGTACCCGTGCCAATTGATGCCCTCGCCAAGACTAGCCAGCTCAGCACAGACTCAAAATTGAATCTGGAACCTTCTAGTCTGCATATCGAAGTGTAAATTTGCAGTAAATTTATAACGAATGACCCAAAGCTCAGGTCCAGTATCTGACTATAGCTGCATGGTTAAGTTCAGTCTATTCTGGTACATGAAGCGCCACGTGAAAAAGGGAAGAAATCAATCAGGTGACACAGCCTGCAGAGCACACTCTGGCCACCAATGAGGGAGCCCATTCGGCCAGGGACAGGGGTGGCGTGCTTCGGGCCCCTCCCACACAGCCTGCAGAGCACATGCAGAGATTCTGGGGGCGAGGAGCTACTGCACATGCGCGCACACTCGAGCGCGCATGTGCAGAGGTCCCGGCACTGCCTTCAGCACCGGGACCTGGCTCCGCCCCCGAATCCAGTTGCCACGCTGTGCCACCATCGAGGAGAGGCTGGGGAGCGGCCAAACTCGGCCTGAAGATTGTTGCCGCCCTAATCGTACTACAAAAGCGGAGCACCTCTGGTGAGTGCGCCAGAAATCTCTACTGGCCAAATTTGGGCCCATGGTCACCATTACTGATGCTAGCTTTTTTATTCCAGACTTATTTAATTATCTGAATTTAAATCCCCCAGCTACTGTGGTGGGATTAGAACTCATGGCTCCGGATCATTCGCCCAGGCCTCTGGATTACTAGCCCAGTAACATTACCACTGTGCTACCGTTGCCAGTAAAGGAGTTACCCTAAATTATTTTTTAAAAAGAAATTGTTACGAATAAACAAACAGTGGGTCAGTCCACATTTGTAAAAGGAAAACAGTTGCGAAGTTCCGTGTGTCTGCCCTGCATCAGTATCGACGCCAATGTATCCTGAGGTTTCCAACTTGTTTACAGTCCGAGTTCCTTTATTTCTTTAAAAGAAAAGTGATTTCTGTGTTTCAGGAAACACATGACTGTGTGGGGAGCAATTGTGAGGTTGAACTCTCTTTCAGCTGGTTGCTCAGTGATGACATTCTTCAGAGGAGTTCATGTGCTGCCTTGGGCACTTATTCCACAGCCAGATGCCACGTGTCTGATAGTCAGGGTAGAGTTCTGATGGCACAGGCAATTTGTTTACTGGGCTGATGCGTCATCTTCCCAAGGGAAAGATTAGGCTGAGCTGCATAGAACAAAGCTTAAGAGAGAAAACTTCGATGCTGCAAACTTCATCGAAATGTACAGTACAGAAGGAGACCATTCGGCCCGTCGTGTCTGTGCTGGTTCTTTGAAAAGAAAGACTTACATTTATATAGCGCCGTTCATGACCACTGGACGTCTCAAAGCTCTTTACAGCCAATGAAGTACTTTTTAGAGTGCAGTCACTCTTGTAATGTAGGAAACGCAGCAGCCAATTTGCCCACAGCAAACTCCCACAAACAGCAATGTGATAATGACCAGATAATCTGTTTTAGTGATGTTGATTGAGGGATAAATATTGGCCAGGACACCAGGGATAACTCCCCTGCTCTTCTTCAAAATACTGCCGTGGGATCTTTTACGTCCACCTGACAGAGCAGACGGGGCCTTGGTTTAACGTCTCATCCGAAAGACAGTGCAGCACTCCCTCAGCACTGCACTGGGAGATATCTCATTAGTCCCATTCCCCTGCCCTTTCCCCATAGCCCTGAAAATGTCTCCTTTTCTTAGTATTCAGCAACTTGTCTCTCGCAGAGATTTTTCATAGAATGTAAATGAGAGATCTAGGTAGGATAGAATAGGTTCTCTCTGTTATCCTAATTGGCTGATCGCTCGTTCAGTGATTTGATATTTACTTTGCAATATCACCAAGTTGTATTTAGATAGTGGGGTAGTTCTTGACTTTGTGCAACAGTGTGAAGTAGGTGATAGCAAATTGACATCCGGTTTTACATCTGTCCCGGTTATTTTTTTTATTGAAGTCGATGGAGAAAGAAATCAGCAACCAACTCGCTATTGGCCATTTACACTAAAGTCAAGATCTACCCCAGTGTCTTTAGCAATGTGCCCATCCCTAGTTGCCCTTGAGAAGGTGATGGTGAGCCACCTTCTTGAACTGCTGCAGTCCTTGTGTGAAGATACAGGCAACTCTTGATTATCCGTACACGGATCTAACGGAGAACCCACTGTAATGGCGTTTTTAAAAACTGTTGCACATGTGAATATCTCGATCACTTCAAGTGTCAATCACAGAGAGTCGGGATAAATGAGTCCTTTTCGGGTTGGAAATCGGTGGTTAGTGGTGTGCCACAGGGACCGGTGCTGGGACCACAACTGTTTACAATATACATAGATGACCTGGAAGAGGAGACAGAGTGTAGTGTAACAAAATTTGCAGATGACACAAAGATTAGTGGGAAAGCGGGTTGTGCAGAGAACACAGAAAGGCTGCAAAGAGATTTAGATAGGTTAAGCGAATGGGCTAAGGTTTGGCAGATGGAATACAATGTCGGAAAGTGTGAGGTCATCCACCTTGGGGGGGAAAAAAAACAGTAAAAGGGAATATTATTTGAATGGGGAGAAATTACAACATGCTGCGGTGCAGAGGGACCTGGGGGTCCTTGTGCATGAAACCATGAAACTCTTTTGAGTTTATCTGTGAAAACATAAAACATTAAACGGTGCCACCCGACCTTGGTGACACTCCAGACATTTACAAGGCCCTTTTTTTTTCCCCCTTTTTTGTGTTTTTTTTTTGTGTTTTTTTTTTTTTTTTTTTTTTTTTGGGCACTAAAATCACAATTTTTCCCCAGTGCCCCCTATAAAAGGGAAGGGGACACCCAAAAAGTTAGTTTGCAGGTGCAGCAGGTAATCAGGAAGGCGAATGGAATGTTGGCCTTCATTGCGAGAGGGATGGAGTACAAAAGCAGGGAGGTCCTTCTGCAACTGTATAGGGTATTGGAGGCCGCACCTGGAGTACTGCGTGCAGTTTTGGTCACCTTACTTAAGGAAGGATATACTAGCTTTGGAGGGGGTACAGAGACGATTCACGAGGCTGATTCCGGAGATGAGAGGGTTACCTTATGATAGATTGAGTAGACTGGGTCTTTACTCGTTGGAGTTCAGAAGGATGAGGGGTGATCTTATAGAAACATTTAAAATAATGAAAGGGATAGACAAGATAGAGGCAGAGAGGTTGTTTCCACTGGTCGGGGAGACTAGAACTAGGGGTACAGCCTCAAAATACGGGGGAGCCAATTTAAAACCGAGTTGAGAATCTGTGGAATTCTCTGCCCAAGGAAGCAGTTGAGGCTAGCTCATTGAATGTATTCAAGTCACAGATAGATAGATTTTTAACCAATAAGGGAATTAAGGGTTACGGGGAGCAGGCGGGTAAGTGGAGCTGAGTCCACGGCCAGATCAGCCATGATCTTGTTGAATGGCGGAACAGGCTCGAGGGGCTAGATGGCCTACTCCTGTTCCTAATTCTTATGTTCTTATGTTCTTATACATACAAATTGACTCAGGCGTGAACTCCTTTCACACTTCACAACTGACACAGGCATTAAATAACTGTCACACAAGTGAAATTCTCCATCACTTTAACTAGCAAGCACACATAAATTGAAGCAGGTGAATCCATCGTCATGTATTTTATTACCTTCACGCTATGATAACGCGAACTAAGTCTTCGTGGTTGGTTCTATCACCGTCAAATTTCAGCTCTGAGATGTGCACTCGGCCGAGCGGCAAAATCGTTTACCCAGAATAGCCCAATCCCCGAGGGACCCGGATAATCGAGAGTTGCCTGTACTCCCACAGTGCTGTTAGGGAGGGAGTTCCAAGATTGTGACCCAGCAACGATGAAGGGACGGCGATATATTTCCAAGTCAGGATGCTGTATAACTTGGAGGGGAACTTGGAGGTGATGGTGTTCCCATGAGCTTGCTGCCCTTGGACTTCTAGGTTGTAGAGGTCGTGGGTTTGGGAGGTGCTGCCGAAGAAGCCTTGGCAAGTTGCTGCAGTGCATCTTGTAGCCACAGTGTGTCGGTGATGGATGGGGTGCCGATCAAGCGGGCTGCTTTGCCCTGGATGGTGTCGAGCTTCTTGATTGCGCTCATCCGGGCAAGCGGAGAGTATTCCATCACAGTCCTGACTTGGAGAAGCACTACATTACTTTCCTACAGCACACACTGACACGGTGGTAAGCAGAAGTATACGTTTGCGCGCACACAGCATGGGTTGCCAATGAAATTTTGTTAACGCTAAAGCTGGTCTTGTGGCCATTGTTTTCGGAACAATCTAGAAGCTGCTTTCGTGGGGCTGCATGAATGGGAGCTTTGTGAGCTGTTGCACACAGATAAAGTAAGGCTCTGTTTGTCGGGCAAAGATGTGCAGCACAAAGCCACCATCCTTGAGATCTCAGCTGGTTCATATTGCAGGACCCCCCCCCCCACCCCTCCCCAGGGTCGGGTTGATCCAGATACCTGCAATGATATGATCAATTATAACTCTGGCTGCTGCATAGAGTTGATTTAAAAACAAAATAAATCGGAGCTGGCCTAGGCCAGATCTCAACTCCACTTTCCCACCCGATCCCCATATCAGGACGTCCCAAAGCACGTTACAGCCAATGAAGTACTTTTATAGTCGCTATTGTACATCCCTGTCTGGAGTAAAAATAAAACGGGGAAGGTGGCTCAACCGTGGCTAACAAGGGAAATTAAGGATAGTGTTAAATCCAAGGAAGAGGCATATAAATTGGCCAGAAAAAGCAACAAACCTGAGGACTGGGAGAATTTTATAATACAGCAGAAGAAGACAAAGGGTTTAATTAGGAGGGGGAAAATAGAGTGTGAGAAAAAGCTTGCAGCGATCATAAAAACGGACTGCAAAAGCTTCTGTAGATATGTGAAGAGAAATAAATTAGTGAAAACAAACGTAGGTCCCTTGCAGTCAGAGTCAGGTGAATTTATAATGGGGAACAAAGAAATGGTGGACCAGTTTAACAATTACTTTGGTTCTATCTTCACGAAGGAAGACAAAAATAACCTTCCGGAAATACTAGGGGACCGAGGATGTAGTGAGAAAAAGGAACTGAAGGAAATCCTTATTAGGCGGGAAATTGTGTTAGGGAAATTGATGAGATTGAAGGCCGACAAATCCCCGGGGCCTGATAGACTGCATCCAGAGTACTTAAGGAAGTAGCCCTAGAAATAGTGGATGCATTGGTGATCATTTTCCAACAGTCTATCGACTCTGGATTGGTTCCTATAGACTGGAGGGTAGCTAATGTAACACCACTTTTTAAGAAAGGAGGGGGAGAAAAAACAGGTAATTATAGACCGGTTAGCCTGACATGTTGGGGAAATGTTGGAATCAATTATTAAGGATGAAATAGCAGCACATTTGGAAAGCAGTGATGGGATCAGTCCATGTCAGCATGGATTTATGAAAGGGAAATCCTGCTTGACAAATCTTCTAGAATCTTTTGAGGATGTAACTAGTAGAGTGAGTAAGCAAGAACCAGTGGATGTGATGTATTTGGACTTTCAAAAGTCTTTTGACAAGGTCAGAAACAAAAGATTGGTGTGCAAAATTAAAGCACATGGTATTGGGGGTAATGTACTGACTTGGATAGAGAACTAGTTGGCAGACAGGAAGCAGAGAGTCAGGATAAATGGCAGAATGGCAGGCAGTGACTAGTGGAGTGCCGCAGGGCTCAGTGCTGGGACCCCAGCTATTTACAATATACATTAATGATTTGGATGAAGGAATTGAGTGCAATATCTCCAAGTTTGCAGATGGCACTAAGCTGGGTGGCGGTGTGAGCTGTGAGGAGGAAGCTAAGAGACTGCAGGGTGACTTGGACAGGTTAGGTGAGTGGGCAAATGCATGGCAGATGCAGTATAATGTGGATAAATGTCAGGTTATCCACTTTGGTGGCAAAAACACGAATGCAGAATATTATCTGAATGGTGGCAGATTAGGAAAAGGGGAGGTGCAACGAGACCTGGGTGTCATGGTACATCAGTCATTGAAAGTTGGCATGCAGGTACAGCAGGCGGTGAAGAAGGCAAATGGCATGTTGGGCCTTCATAGCTAAGGGATTTGAGTATAGGAGCAGGGAGGTCTTACTGCAGTTGTACAGGGCCTGGAATATTGTGTTCAATTTTGGTCTCCTAACCTTAGAAAGGACGTTCTTGCTATTGAGGGAGTGCAGCGAAGGTTCACCAGACTGATTCCCGGGATGGCAGGACTGACATACGAAGAAAGACTGGATCAACTAGGCTTATATTCACTGGAGTTTAGAAGGATGAGAGCGGATCTCATAGAATCATATAAAATTCTGACGGAACTGGACAGGTTAGATGCAGGAAGAATGTTCCCGATGTTGGGGAAGTCCAGAACCAGGGGACATAATCTAAGGATAAGGGGTAAGCCATTTAGGATTGAGAGGAGGAGAAACGTCTTCACTCAGAGAGTTGTTAACCTGTGGAATTCCCTGCTGCAGAGTTTTGTTGATGCCAGTTCATTGGATATATTCAAGAGGGAGTTAGATATGACCCTTACGGCTAAAGGGATCAAGGGGTATGGAGTGAAAGCAAGAAAGGGGTACTGAGGTGAATGATCAGCCATGATCTTATTAATGGTGGTGCAGGCGCGAGAGGCTGAATGGCCTACTCCTGCACCTATTTTCTATGTTTCTATTGTAATGTAGGAAACACAGCAGCCAATTTGCGCACAGCAAGGTCCCACAAACAGCAATGAGATAAATGACCAGATAATCTATTTTTAGGTGATTTAGGTTGAGGGATAAATATTGGCCAGGATATGTTATAAAAGAGCAAGTATTCCATAAATAGCACATACATGCAGACAGAGACACATGCACACACACAGACAGAGACACATGGACAGAGACACACACACACACAGACACACACACACACAGACAGACATATGGACAGAGACACACACACACACACAGACAGAGACATATGGACAGAGACACACAGACACACATGGACAGAGACGCCACACATACACGCAGACAGAGACACACACACACACACATACACACCAACGCACACATACACTGACACTCAGATACACACACATAAACACAGACACAGATGAATTGAGTCAGTTGTAATAAGCTAAGTGGATTTAAAAATGTCATTTATTCACTGGCGCAAAGTTGTTGCTTTTAAAGGGTAGGTAAATACATGGAATGTATTATCTTTAATATACAATAGAACAGGGCAGTATTATCTCCCAGTAAAATGAAGATTTCGGTCTCGTGTCCTTTCAGTGATTACATCTGAAATTCCTCCTTGAGGGGGGGGAAATTCCACCTTTTGAGTGGGGATGTTGTGACAACATCAGCCACAAGCTGCTCCCTTGTGATATCGGCCGTGGCCACCACCAATGGTTAAGAGCTAATTACTGTGGTTCCAAATCACACTGCTGCACAATATCAACAGTACTGGGGGGAGAGCGCGACTACAACTGGACACAATCTCTTTGAAGTGACAAACGCTTGAGCGATTTGCAACAGCGACCCTTTGGCTGGATTATCTTCCGTCAGTCGCTCCACCCCACCCATTATTCTCTCTGTAATTAGGCTGCATATTAAAAGATTAAATCCATTACTTCAGTGCACATAGATACACGCCGCATAGATTGTGAGGACAAGAATCAAGAACCGTCTGCAATTATCAATATTCGGTAACCTCCCACTTCCTCAGGCCTTTATTGCAAGGGGAATGGAGTATAAAAGTAGGGAAGTCCTGCTACAACTGTACAGGGTGTTGGTGAGACCACACTGAGAGTACTGCGTACAGTTTTGATCTCCTTATTTAAGGAAGGATATACTTGCATTGGAGGCAGTTCAGAGAAGGTTCACTCGGTTGATTCCTGGCATGAAGGGGGTTGTCTTATGACGAAAGGTAGGGGCTGTACTCATTGGCATTTAGAAGAATGAGAGGTGATCTTATTGAAACATATAAGATTCTGAGGGGGCTCGACAGGGTAGATGCTGAGAGGATGTTTCCCCTCGTGGGGGAATCTAGAACTAGGGGGCATAGTTTCAGAATAAGGGGTCGCCCATTTAAGACGGAGATGAGGAGGAATTTCTTCACTCAGAGGGTTGTGAATCTTTGGAATTCTCTACCCCCAGAGAGCTGTGGAGGCTGGGTCATTGAATATATTCAAGGCCAAGGTAGACAGATTTTTGAATGATAAGGGAGTCAAGGGTTATGGGGAGCGGGCGGGGAAGTGGAGTTGAGGCCATGATCAGATCAGCCATGATCTTATTGAATGGCGGAGCAGGCTCAAGGGGCCAAATGGCCTACTCCTGCTCCAATTTCTTATGTTCTTATGGTCCTGCAGACTGAATCAATAACATCTCAGCACTAGGGCCAGTTTACATTCCCAATGAGTGTAGCAGGGTAGCCATTAGGCTCATAATATGCTTAATAATCGAGTGCTTAAAGGTTCTATCACAACTCTGGTCACTTCCCTCTCTGGCATTTACTGTTTGGGTCTCTTCTGTGATTTAAGATCAGGGAAGATCAGCATTGCACATTGTCCCAACTGACACTAAGTAATTCGAAGCAATGTTTCAGAGGCTTGTGAAAACAAATATACAAAACAGTGGCAGACTTCAGGAGGTCATAGACAGACTGGTGAAACGGGCAGACACATGGCAGATGAAACTGAATGCAGAAAAGTGATCCATATTGGAAGGAAAGAAAGAAAGACTTGCATTCATATAGCGCCTTTCACAACCACCGGACGTTCCAAAGCGCTGAACAGCCGATGAAGTACTTTTTGGAGTGTAGTCTCTCTTGTAATGTAGGAAACGCGGCAGCCAATCTGCGCTCAGCAAGCTCCTGCAAACAGCAATGTGATAATGACCAGATAATCAGTTTTAGTGATGTTGGCTGAGGGATAAATATTGGGAAGGACACCAGGGATAACTCCCTTGCTCTTCTTCGAAATAGTGCCCTGGGATCTTTTACATCCACCTGAGAGAGCAGATGGAGCCTCGGTTTAACATCTCATCCAAAAGACGGCACCTCCGACAGTGCAGCACTCCCTCAGCACTGTATTGGAGTGTTGGGCTAGATTTTTGTGCTGAAGTCTCTGGAGTGGGACTTGAACCCACAACCTTCTGACTCAGAGGCGAAGGTGATAGCAACTGAGCAACGGAAGAATGAATAGAGGCAATATAAACAATCATACATGAATCTTTGACGGAATTGGGGCTGGGGGAAGTTGGTGAGCGGGCTGGGGGAGGGGAGGCTGGAGATTGGGGCTCGGGGGGAGGAGGTTGGTGAGTGGGCTGGGGGAGGGGAGGCTGGAGATCGGGGCTGGGAGGGGGGCTGGAGATTGGGCTGGGAGGGGCTGGAGATTGGGCTGGGGGGGGAGGCTGGAGATCGGGACTGGGGGGGGGAGGCTGGAGATCGGGGCTGGGGGGGCGGCTGGAGATCGGGGCTGGGAAGGGCTGGAGATCGGGGCTGGGGGGGGGGAGAGGTTGGAGATCGGGGCTGTGGGGGGGAGGTTGGAGATCGGGGCTGGGGGGGTTGGCTGGAGATCGGGGCTGGGGGGGGAGAGGTTGGAGATCGGGGCTGGGAGGGGAGAGGTTGGAGATCGGGGCTGGGGGGGGAGAAGTTGGAGATGGGGGCTGGGGGGGGAGAAGTTGGAGATGGGGGCTGGGGGGGAGGCTAGAGATCGGGGCTGGAGTGGGGGGAGGTTAGAGATCGGGCTGGGGGGGGGAGGCTGGAGATCGGGGCTGGGGGAGGGAGACTAGAAATCAGGGCCAGGGTTGGGAGGGAGGCTGGAGATCGGGGCTGGGGGAGGGGGGAGAGGTTGGAGATCGGGGCTGGGAGGGGGGAGGAGGTTGGAGATCGGGGCTGGGGGGTGGCTGGAGATCGGGGCTGGGGTGGGGAGGGAGATTGAATTTTGGGATGGGAGAGGTCGAAGGTTCCTTGAGAAGGCTGGGGAAACATTCCTGCATCCCTTGGCCCACAAGGTATGCTTAAAGAGCCACTTGCCTTGGGGAGCCGGCATTCCCTGCCGGATCAGCTGCTGGGAATCCAACAGGACGAGCTTCCCCTCATTTTTTTGTTAAATTTAAGTCGTGGCACCGATGATGTCATCAAGGCGCGATTTTAGTGTGTTAATTAGGCCCCCGCCTGACTTTTCTGGGAATCTCATCCACGGTCTGTATTCGCCACTTTAAAATTTAAGGGGACGGGAATGGGGTCAGACTGGGGTCGGGTTGTCTAGTACATACATTTTAAGTCCCACCCAATGCACCTCACTGCCCTCTCTTGGCAATTGCGAGTGGTTGAAATTGAGGCCTATAAGTCAGTCAGATAAATCTTTTGCAAGGTCAAACCTGACTGGAATAACCACAGTCATAATGAGATACTTTTCGGATTTCATGGAAACGCTTTTGTTGATGACCATGGGACAGGTCCCAGGAACAAGTGAATTGACTTGGAATAAAGGCACATTGAGAAAAACATGCAGATCAACACAATAAGCATGAAACTGGACGTACTGTTTGAAGCAAAATAAAATCTATGGGGTAGGAATTGGCGTGGGATAGAGTTCTCCCTGGTGTCCTGGCCAATATTTATCCCTCAATCAACATAACAAAAGAAGATGATCTGGTCATTATCACATTGCTGTTTGTCAGAGCTTGCTGTGCGCAAATTGGCCGCCGCATTTCCCACATTACAACAGTGACTGCGCTCCAAAAGTACTTCATTGGCTGTAAAGCACATTGAGAGGTCTGGTGGTCGTGAAAGGTGCTATATAAATACAAGTCTTTCATTGTTGCGCCTGTTTTGCGGATGGAAAACGAGGGGGAAAGATGTCCAATTTCACAAGTCCTGCTCCCCAAGAACAGCTGAAAAATACCTGGCCAATTTTTAGGCACTTGGAGTGGCCACCTAAAACAGGTGTTGTCCCTTTTCATATGCTAACGTGGGACCTAACATCTGTTTTAGGTCCTCTTCAAGAAACTGGTCTTCCCTGAGCAGAGCAGGAATTAGAATCATAGAAACAGGGTAGGCGGGTTCCGTGCAGGAATTCCGGGCGTGGATGCGGCCTCGCAAGAGGCTTCCGGCAAAAAGGTAGGTATAATGTATGCACCTGTGAGTATGCTCACAGGTTTGTAGAGCTGTTGCATTGTGAGTGGCTTAGCCAGTCACGTGATGGTCACAAGACTCAAATAAAACCCCAGTCAGTTGGTTCTAGGTGAGGTATGCAGTTGTGAGCTCTCAAATCTGCCACCAAGCTCATGGTCTACAGGGCTGTAGTAATACCCGCCCTCCTGTATGGCTCAGAAACATGGACCATGTATAGTCGACACCGCAGATCACTGGAGAAATACCACCAACGATGTCTCCACAAGATCCTACAAATCCCCTGGGAGGACAGAAGCACCAACATTAGTGTCCTCGACCAGGCCAACATCCCCAGCATTGAAGCACTGACCACACTTGATTAGCTCCGCTGGGCAGGCCACATAGTTCGCATGTCAGACACGAGACTACCAAAGCTCCACTCGGAACTCCTTCACGGCAAACGAGCCAAAGGTGGAAAGGTTACAGGGACACCTCAAACCCTCCCTGATAAAGTGCAACATCCCCACTGTAACCTGGTAGTTCCTGGCCAAAGACCGCCCTCAGTGGAGGAAGTGCATCCGGGAGGGCGCTGAGCTCCTCGAGTCTCATCGCCGAGAGCATGCAGAAATCAAGCGCAGGCAGCGGAAAGAGCATGCGGCAAACCAGTCCCACCCACCTTTTCCCTCAACGACTGTCCCACCTGTGACAGAGACTGTGGTTCCCATATTGGACTGTACAGCCACCGAAGAACTCATGTTAAGAGTGGAAGCAAGTCTTCCTCGATTCCGAGGGACTGCCTATGATGACAATGATGGATGAACTGGTAATGTGTCGTGTGATTGTTAAACCTTTGCTATTAAGAACTAGTTGGTTTATTAACAATATGTTGCTATAAATTCTTAAGCAAAGAACCCATGGAGTAAAAACATTACAATAGGTACTTTATAAAAAAAAAGATTGATGTGGAGTTCGACAGAGCATGAATGTTCCTTCCAGCTCCACAGTACTCTCTGGAATGGGCAGCAGTACTGCTGACCCCAAGTCCCCCTCCCATTGTTCTCTCTTCCCTCTCCCGCTCCCCCTGGATCCTAGCCTGACGACAGAGGCCAGAGATTCCCACCTGCGGACACGTGCAAACTGCCTGTGGGGAGCGCAACAGGCGATGGCAGCTCACATAAATGGTCAAAATGAGGCCCGAGGCCCAATTTCAGGCTGGGCTTGGGCTTCCCGGTTGAGTGCCGATGGTTATGGACCCACAAACGGGCCGCAACCAATTCCCACTGCACTGAGCTGTCAGGAGAGCCACATCCGGCTACACGCGATGACATTTCTTCGTATTACAGTCTTGTTTTTGAGTTGAAGATATAAATGTGTTATTCATTTGACTGTCATGAACTGTATTCTTAAAAGAATTCTTTTGTATTTGTTTGGGGAGTGGGAGGGCGACGGGCAATACACAAATACTTTCTAAATTTATCTGTTAGCATCAAAGTGGGCCAGCTCATCTTTGTTACTGGAACGGTCTGATTAGAATAATCAACAGATCGGTTTGTTTGGGCTGGTACGACCCTGCTTTGAAATGTTAAATGCATGCACAATTTTGGACTTTCAGGGAAGGTTATTAGAATGTGTTTGCTTCATGGGTTCTTTTCTTAAGAATTCATAGCATCACATATGCTATTAAAAACCAGTTGGTTTATTAACAAAAGATTAACACGACACATTACCAGTTCATCCACTCGGCTCACAACTGCATACCTCATCGTAGATGACCTGGACCCAACTGACTGGGGTTTGATTGTGTCTTGTAAACATCATGTGACTGGCTGAGCCACTCACAATGCAACAGCTCTACAACTATTTTAAAGTTGAACAGTAAATCAAGTGCCCCCTGATTAAAGGGGGGCACTAAAACCGACAAATTAAACCAATTAAACTTTGGACGTTAATGGATCAAATTAAAATTTGGTTACCGGGGTAATGATGCACTCCAGTCCCTCCGGTGCCCACCTCTCGGCAACAGCTCTACAAGCCTGTAAGCATACTCACAGGTGCATACATTACAGTTATCAGAACCAAATCTTTTTTTATTTGCAAGTTAAAACTAATCAAACAGTCTTATGTTCACACTCTTCAACCTGAACAGCAAAATTGATTAATAACATAATTGGCTGCCTAACATGAAGTCATTTGTTTCACTGGTTGTATTTAACCTTTGAGACCTAGACGA
This sequence comes from Pristiophorus japonicus, assembly GCF_044704955.1. Lineage (NCBI taxonomy): Eukaryota > Metazoa > Chordata > Chondrichthyes > Pristiophoridae > Pristiophorus > Pristiophorus japonicus. The sequence continues at coordinate 522,516,295 of NC_091977.1, read as the reverse complement.
TTGGGATCAAACGTACAAGTTTTTCCTGATTTGTCAGTGCTCTGTTGGTCGGTTTTGCATAGCATTGAGGGAGGCTCCGCATAGCTGAAGTGCTCATGTTTCATTGTCAAATTAAAATATTGCAATTAAAGTATTCTGAAAAAGTATACCAAGATTTATTTTCAGAAATAGTTTTAAGAGAAGCATTTTGATTATTTGCTTCTGGGTTTTTTTTTTTTGCTTCTGCTGTGTAATTATATTTCTGTTAAATAAGTCTGACTATTTGTTTTAGCCTGAATGATGTAGTTTGGCGTGTGGTATTTTCTGTCCTTCTGAATCAGCAAGGGCTCAGGGTGGCCAACCCGTGTGAAATCTAATGCTTACCGCAGTGGCAAAAACACTAATGGCATCAGATGTCCCATCTTCTGCCATCTGCACCTTATTAGCGTCCATTTACCGTGTATAAAAAGGCCATCGAAGTTTGCTAGGCGTTGGAGAAAAAGATAATTTAGAGGCCATCAACTAGGCTCACGTCACATACCAGTCTCGAGGTAGTGGCCTAATTAGGCTGCATAGACGTGAAAATTCTTTGCTGAGGCAAAAATGAAAGGTAATGGCCCATAGGTTTATGGTAGAGGCAAATAAGATCAGCAAATGTTTTACATCAGCCCTTCTTGCATCTCTTGGCAACGGGAACCAAATTGTGCCAAACCAAACAGTTATTTCAATGACTGGAAGAACAGAGGAATGGGACTAATTAGATAATAACATAAGAGATAGGAGTAGGAGTAGGCCATACGGCCCCTCAAGCCTGCTCTGCCATTCAATAAGATCATGGCTGATCTTCAACCTCAACTCCACTTTCCTGCACTATCTCCGTATCCCTTGATTCCCTTTGGGTCCAAACATCTAGCGATCTCTGTCTTGAATATACTCAATGACTCAGCATCCACAGCCCTCTGGATTAGAGAATTCCAAAGATTCACCACCCTCAGAGTGAAGAAGTTTCTCCTCACCTCAGTCCTAAATGGCCGACCCCTTATTCTGAGACTGTGGCCACTGCTTCTAAACTCCCTAGCCAGGGCAAACATCATCTAACCTGTCAATCCCTCTCAGAATCTTTTGGGGCTGAAATTTCCCCCCATGGGGCGGAGAATCTAATGATATTCAGGTCTTGGTATTTTTCTTTTGGTCGGGGCGGTTGTCGGGTGGTCAGCGGGGCGGAAATGCCCTTGCATCGGGTCGGCCGTCGCTCCGAGTCACCAGCGGTGCGCTGACGCGTCACAACGTCCCTCCCCTTCAGTTAAAGGGGAGGGCCGCTGCGAACTCTGCACTGAGTTTAGTTTGGTCCACTGGGTCACCAGGGAGGGTTTTGGTCGGGCCAGCGACCTGGTGCACAGGCAGGGGTGCCGGGCTTCCTGTTGACGGCCCCGCCAAACCCGTGGCCACCATTGTCGGGCCGACCTCGGAGTCGGCCGACAAATGAAATAAAATGGCAGCCATGGCAGTGCGCCCTCCCCTTTAAGGGCGGACACGCCGCCCAACAACACACAGTTTCCCACAGGGGAAAGCTGTCAGTGGCACTGACTGGCGGTGGCACCACTCCCGCGGGGCAATTTCCCATGGGGGTTGGAAAGGTGTTGCCGCCGGTCGGAAGGGGGTTGGTGCATGCCCGACAAGCGGCAGCACGGGCGGCGTGGAAAACTGGTGTCGCCGCTCCCGGACCAGGGGCAATTTAGGACAGGTCGGCCGATCCATCTGCCCTCGAGAGGTGGCAATGGGCCTTAAAGAGGGGGCAATTTCAGCCCCTACATGTTTTAATGAGATCACCTCTCATTCTTCTAAACTCCAGAGGTATAGGCCCAATCTACTCAATCTCTCCTCATAGGACAATCTCTCCCATCACCCATCCCACAAATCAGTCTAGTGAACCTTCATTGAACTCTCTGTGAAACAAGTATATCCTTCCTTAGGTAAACATAAGAACATAAGAAATAGGAACAGGAGTAGGCCATACGGCCCCTGGAGCCTGCTCCACCATTCAATAAGATCATGGCTGATCTGATCATGGACTCAGCTCCACTTCCCTGCCCGCTCCCCATAACCCCTGATCCCCTTATCGTTTCAGAGACTGTCTATTTCTGTCTTAAATCTATTCAATGTCCCAGCTTCCACAGCTCCCTGAGGCAGCGAATTCCACAGACTTATAACCCTTTTGAGGGAAGAAATTTCTCCTCATCTCAGTTTTAAATGGGCGGCCCCTTATTCTAAGATCATGCTCTCTAGTTCTAGTCTCCCCCATCAGTGGAAACATCCTCTCTGCATCCACCTTGTCAAGGTCCCTCATAATTATATGTTTCGATAAGATCACCTCTCATTCTTCTGAATTCCAATGAGTAGAGGCCCAACCTACTCAATCTTTCCTCATAAGTCAACCACCTCATCTCCGGAATCAACCTACTGAACCTTCCCTGAACTGCCTTCAAAGCAAGTGTATCCTTTCTTAAATATGGAAACCAAAATGGATGCAGTATTCCAGGTGTTGCCTCACGAATAAACCTGTATAGTTGTAGCAAGACTTCCCTGCTTTTATACTCCATCCCCTTTGCAATAAAGACCAAGATTCCATTGGCCTTCCTGATCACTTGCTGTACCTGCATACTATCCTTTTTTGTTTCATGCACAAGTACTCCCAGGTCCCGTTGTACTGTAGCACTTTGCAATCTTTCTCCATTTAAATAATAACTTGCTCTTTGATTTTTTTCTGCCAAAGTGCAAGACCTTATACTTTCCAACATTATACTCCATCTGCCAAATTTTTGTCCACTCACTGATCCTGTCTATGTCCTTTTGCAGATTTTTTGTGTCCTCCTCACACATTGCTTTTCCTCCCATCTTTGTATCGTCAGCAAACTTGGCTACATTACACTCAGTCCCTTCTTCCAAGTTGTTAATATAGATTGTAAATAGTTGGGGTACCAGCACTGATCCCTGCGGCACCCCACTAGTTACTGATTGCCAACCAGAGAACGAACCATTTATTCCGACTCTCTCTTCTCTGTTCGTTAGCCAATCTTCTATCCATGCTAATATATTATCCCCAACCCCGTGAACTTTTATCTTGTGCAGTAACCTTTTATATGGTACCTTGTCAAAATGCCTTCTGGAAGTCCAAATACACCACATCCACTGGTTCCCCTTTATCCACCCTGTTTGTTACATCCTCAAAAATTCCAGCAAATGTGTCAAACATAACTTCTCCTTCATAAATCCATGCTGACTCTGCCTGACCGAATTTTGCTTTTCCAAATGTCCTGCTGCTGTTTCTTTGATAATAGACTCCAACATTTTCCCAACCACAGATGTTGGGTCTATAGTTTCCTGCTTTTTGTCTGCCTCCTTTTTTTAAATAGGGGCGTTACATTTGCAGTTTTCCAATCTGCTGGATAGTCTCTTTCAATGAGCTGGCACAGCCACGATGGACCAAATGGCCTCCTTCTGTGCGGAGCTCATGCACAGCAGCACTGAACAGCCCTGTCGTTACACTGCAAGCTCAGCAATGAGATTCACATACTTTGAGTTTCGTTAATGAACAAAAATATTATGAAAGGATTATTAGCAATCAGCTGTGTGCAGCATGACTCACCACCGAAACAATTAGTTTAATGCTGGAGAAAGCATTTCTTCGCAGCCAATCGGAGTCAGTCACACAGCCGAGTGTTTCTAAAGACATAGCCACCCACTCCAGAGATGGAAGTGTTTTGTAAGCTGCACACAACAGGAGCCAGACTGCAGTTAGTGAGTCATCACTGCTGAATTATTTGACCACTGAATTCTGTGTTCGGTCTAAATTCCAAAGATAGACGACCCCAAGTAAAGAGAAGGATTGACGCAGATTATGCTTAAAAATAAAATGGGTGATTATTTGTGTGTGTGTTCAAGTACTGTACCATAGTGGTTATGGTACTGGACTAGTAATCCAGAGGCCTGGACTAATAATCCAGGGACATGAGTTCAAATCCCACTTGGGGACATTTAAATTCAGCTAATTAATTCAATCTGGAATAACAAGCTAGTGTCAGTAATGGTGACCATGAAACTATCGGATTGTCATAAAAACCCAACTGGTTCTCTAATGTTCTTTAGGGAAGGAAATCTGCCATCCTTACCCGGTCTGGCCTATATATGACTGCATACCCACAGCAATGTTGTTGACTCTTATCTGGCCTCTGAAATGGCCCAGCAAGCCACTCAGTTGTACAGGAAGGCGGCTCACCACCACCTTCTCGCGGGCAATTTAGAACCAGCATGGGCACGATGGGCCGAATGGCCTCCTTCTGTGCTGTAAGATTCCACAATGACTGGATGTATGCTTTAAGTTTCCCCTCAAGCCCACAGAGTTGACTTTTTTTTGACAATCGATTCAGCAAATGCTTTAATTCCTATTTTCATTTCATTAGGTTAAGAGCACCAATTTAGCTGTTGCGGGGTCTAGTGCAGTGATCAGCAATGTATCACAATTCATACCTGGGAAACAGGTTACGTCACGCTCCGAATTAGAATGCCATTTAGAAGAGTATGGCATGAACACGCCTGTGAATATTTATGTGGGTGTGTGCCTACTGTAATTATGTAATAAAAACTGAATCACGGTCTCACTCTGGGTGACAGTGCTGGTTAAATGTTGCATTTAATTATTGAACATATAATTACGCCTGCGTTGTTCCTGCAGGAGAATCTATTTTGGAAAGTTCAGAGCACCTGACAATTTAATCAAAATACTAGTGGGCTTTTTGTTCCCTGGTGTTATCCCAAATGTACATTTATAAAATTACAACTATCCGGAAAGACTGAAGAGGCCGGGGCTTTGCTCTCCAGAACAGGGAAGGCTGAGGGGTGACCTAATAGAGGTCTTTTAAAATTACGAAGGAGTTTGATTGGTAGATAAGAGATAGTTTCCGCTTGTGGGAAAACTCAGGGTTGTAGATATAAGATAGTCACTAATAAATGCCATGAGGAGTTCAGGTGAAACCTCCTGACCCAGAGAGTAGACAGGATATGGAACATGCTACCACAGGGAGTGGTGAGGGGAAGCTAGATAAGTATATCTTCTTCTTAGGCAGTCCCTCGAATCGAGGATGACTTGCTTCCTCACCAAAAAGTGATGAGTTCAATGATTTCACAGGTGTTTCACTGAAGGCCCTAATAATCTAGGTCTGAGAACTGCATATTGAAGGGTGGAACATGCCTGTACATGGATTTTTTAACCTGTGGTGGCCGTTGCACTTAAGTATATGAGGGAGAAAGGTTATGTTGATTTGGTGAGATAAAGTAGGGTGGGAGGAGGCTCGTGTGGAGCATAAACACTGGTATGGGCCAAGTAGCCTGATTCTGTGCTGTAAATTCTACATGATTCTATGTAAAATTGATGACATTATCACAAACATTTCGTCTTTCAAAACCCGTATTTCATTTGTATTTGCAATTAAAATGCCAGCTGCTAGTTGGGACATTTCTTTATATTAAAAGCGCTATCTAATTGCAAGCCCTTGCGGTTTCTTTCCAAGCATGTGACTGAGGTCTGTGCGTGGATAGAGAGAGGCCCTCTGTATCCTCTGTGGAAGGATACAGGAGAAAATGGGACTGAACTCCTCTCGCAAAACTAAACAAAAAAAAGACTCGAGTTCTTAATTCTGCCAAGCCCTGGAAATGAAGAGCAAGTTGTGCTCAATAAGACCCGAATACTGCTTCAACATTCCCCTTTCATACCAGGTGTAAGGACATCGGAATCCGAAAATATGGTTGCATCATAAGCCATTTATTGTGCTTGACCAATTCTTTGACGCACGCAGTGTCTCTAAGCAGTAGGCATACAGAGAAATATTACCCTGTTTTTCCTCTGGGTAGAGACGTAACCTTCATCGAACCTTTTGATCTCTACAAATTCTGAGAGAGCTCACGATCTTTATAGGCCTTCAGTCATAAAGAAAAGAAAGACTTGCATTTATATAGTGGAATACAATTCTGCTGCTGCTGATGGCCCACAGCGCTTCATGGATGCTCAGTTTTGAGCTGCTGGCTCTGTTCTGAATCTATCCCACTTAGCTGGATTATCCCACCAATTGGTTGGATTAGCTCCCAGTGCAACACATAGTAGTTTGGTGGCTGTTTAAATAGTTGACCAACATGCTTGCAATTGCTTTCGGATTGGTCACAATTATCACTGGTTTTAACAGACCTTGGCCGGAATTTTTACCTGCAGTCCAATGTTTCCTCTTAATTTTTTTTTGGTGCGTGGTCCCTTTAACTGGCTGCACCGCCCATTCAGATAGATTTTTGCATGATAAGGGAGTCGAGGGTTATGGGGAGCGGGGAAGTGGAGTTGAGGCCAAGATCAGATCAGCCATGATCTTATTGAATGGTGGAGCAGGCTCGAGGGGTCATATGGCCTGCTCTTGCTCCTATTTCTTGTGTTCCTATTCAAATTTTCGTGCATGCGCGGTTTCTTCCATGTAATGTCCAGTGAGCGACCTGCGCGGGATCTCCGGACCGGGACCTCCAGACCCCAGCGGGAACATTGCTGCTGACCTGCCTGGAGTAAGGTGGGGGACTGGGGAGTGTATGGGGAGGTGAGTGTGGAGGAGGCGGGGGGGGTGGAGATACTGGGGAATGTATGGGGGGGACTGGGGAGGGGGATGGAATACTGGGGAATGTATGGGTGGGGAATGTATGGAGGGGGACTGGGGAGGGGGGCGTGGCGAGGCATGGAGGATACTGGGGACTGTATAGGGGGAACTGGGAGGGGGGGGTGGAGGAGGCATGGAGGATACTGGGGAATGTATGGGGGGACTAGGGAGGGGGGCGTGGAGAGATGGGGTGGGAAAGTGGGGACTGGGGAGGGAGGGAGGGGGTGGGGGAGTGGTGAGGGGGACTGAGGAGGGGGGGGCGTGGGGGGAGTGGGGAGGGGGGTGCGTGGAGGGAGGGGGGTGGGGGACTGGGGAGGGGGGGCGTGGAGGGAGGGGGGTGGAGGACTAGGGAGGGGGGGGCCTGGAGGGAGGGGGTTGGGGGACTAGGGAGGGGGTGGGGGACTGGGGAGGGGGGGCGTGGAGGGGGGCGGGTGGGGGAGTGGTGAGGGAGGGCGTGGAGGGGGAGGGGGGACGGGTGGGGGGTGGAGCATTGGGGGGTGGGTGGTGGGGCAGTCTGGAAGCGTGCAGGAAATCAAAAAGCTTGCTTTTCACCGCACACCACACCGTGCGTCTGACATCATTGACGGGCTGTCCTTGCCTCGCTGCGGCGGCCGAGATTCCAGAGGCCTGGGAAACCCGGCAGGGCCGCCAAGCAGGTTAAATCCAGGGCTTCCAACCTCATTACCATATTTAAAGTGACAAACCCGCCTCCTGGGAACGTGTCGGCTGCCGGCCTCTTGTCCCGCCTCACGGGAAGCCGGAGGTCGGCTGGTTGGAGCCAACTTCCTGACACACTTCCAATTTTCTCCCATTTAACATCCCACCAGCATCCACTCCCACCCGCTCACCTCCGTTAAAATCCCCTCCCCTCCCCTCCCCTCCCTCCACCCCCTCCCCCCCCGGACACATCCAAACTCTCAAAGTGCACAAGTCCCCAAAGCCAGGGTCTCCCACCGTTGCCTTTCCCGCCCGGCGGTCGGGCAGCTGCTGCAATGTCTGCACCTGTGGGGATGCTCACGGGTTTGTAGGGCTGTTGATTTAATTTGAATTAAGTTGATGGCCAAAATGTAATTTGTTTATTTGTCGGTTTTAGTGCCCCCGCTAATAAGGGGGCACTTGATTTGATTTGATTGATGGTCTCAACTAAAAAAAGTTGTAGACACGTTGATTATGCCCTTAAAAAAAAAGGGCACTCGATTTAAAAGTTTTACAAAAATAGTTTAGAGCTGTTGCGTTGTGAGTGGCTTAGCCAGTCACGTGATGTTCGCAAGACTCAATAAAACCCCAGCCAGTTCGGTGCGGGGATCCACCATGAGGTGTGCAGTTGTGAGCTTGGTGGATGAACTGGTAATGTGTCGTGTGATTGTTAAACCTTTGTTAATTAGCCAACTAGTTCTTGATAGCAATGTGCTGCTATGAATTTTTAAGCAAAGAACCCATGAAGCAAATACATTACGCCTGCCAATGTGGACTGCTGCCGGACAGGAAACAGAAGAAAAAAATGATAACGTGGTCCCGCCATTAAATTCACCTCCGTGTCCCCGGCGTTGGTGCGTTCCCTGAACGTTTTTACCCTCTTCCCCGCCACCACCCCCGTCCCCTCTCTTCCCCGCCACCCCCCTGTCCCCTCTCTTCCCCGGCACCCCCCCGCCCCCCCCCCCCCCCCCGTCCCCTCTCTTCCCTGGCACCCTGTAAATATCGGGACCTGTGAGTCTGCCATGTGTTTAGATTAACAGTACCCGTGGGGATTACACCATTAATCCTGGGTCCCTGCTGCCAACAGTGTCGGTAGTTCTGAACTTTGACCATAATGACTGCACTCTGCTCCCTCTCTGGAGAGCTGACCCTTTCCTTTAAACAGCAGCATCTGCACACTGTACACTCTCACTGTACAGGGAGTACCTGGGAGAGAATCTCCTCTCGTGTCAAGGGAAATAAAAGTGCATTGATTACAGGAGCTGAACTGCGACCCAATTCTGCGTCGATGTTCGTCACAGCAATGGAGATATTTGAGTTCGTACTCGCAAATGTTCAATATCTCCAAAATTAACATCTGTATTGAGGCTGTTGGCTCTCCAGTGGTTGGGCTTGTGTTCGGCCCATTAATAAATAGAGTAAACGCCGCAGATGTGTTCCGATTGATAAGGGGCTCAGTCAGTGAACGTTTGTATTGAAGTAACTTGAAGTGATTTCGTTTTCATTCCTGGATTTGTAGATCTGGCAGCTGTTTCTTAATTCAAAGACACAAGACAATTATGAGCTTTTTTTGTTCAGTATTCATTCTCGGGATGTGGGCATTGCTGACAGAGCCGGTATTTATTGCCCATCCCGAGTTGAAACAACTGGGCGGCTAACTCGGCCTCTTCGGAGGGCAGTTAGGATTTGACCACTTGGTGTGGAACTGCAGTCACATACTGGCTAAGTGGAGGAAGAGCATCCGGGAGGGCGCTGAGCACCTCGAGTCTCGACCCCGCGAGCATGCAGAAAACAAGCGCAGGCAGCAGAAAGAGCGTGCGGCAAACCAGGCTCCCTACCCACCCTTTCCTTCAATGACTGTCTGTCCCACCTGTGACAGAGACTGTAATTCCTGTATTGGACTGTACAGTCACCTAAAAACTCATTTTTAGAGTGGAAGCAAGTCCTCCTCGATTTCGAGGGACTGCCTATGATGATGAAGGATAGCAAGTTTCCTTCTCTAAAAGGCACAAAGACTGCTTCCTCAAGGGTGCAGTGCAGTGCTTTGCACACAAATCGAGGCTGACACCCCAGTGCAGTGCTGAGGGAGTGCTGCACTGTCGGAGGTGCCCTCTTTCGGATGAGACATTAAACCGAGGCCCCGTCTCCTCTCTGAGGCGGATGTAAAAGATCCCATGGCACTATTTCAAAGAAGAGCAGGGGAGTTATCCCCGGTGTCCTGGTCAATATTTATCCCTCAATCAACATAATAAAAACAGATTATTTGGTCATTATCACATTGCTGTTTGTGGGAGCTTGCTGTGCGCAAATTGGCTGCTGCGTTTCCTGCATTACAACAGTGCCTGCACTCCAAAAGTACTTCATTGGCTGTAAAGCGC